>NC_088273.1:1263415-1577700 GCF_036013445.1 Caloenas nicobarica
CTTCCTAAGAGTAGAATCAGACAGGACTGAGGTACTTCATGGCTTCTTTGCCTCCATCTTCACCAGCAAGGTCTCCCAGGACTTTGTTCCCGAATGCAGGAGTCTGGAGAACACCCAGGAGTGGATGGGGCTCAAGTCAGGGGTTACCTGAGTAAACTCAAACACGATTACAGAAAAGGAGATGGGTCATTTGACCAGCTCCCTGAACACAGGTATAGCTGTGCTGTGGCATCTGAGATTCCCAGGAACACCCTACTTTGGTCCAGAGGATGTGACTCCTCTTGAGGTGGCCTGGACTATCTCCTCACTCACGTGGTGATTTAGGCACCCACTTTTCTGACATATTCAGTCTTTATCAGGAGATGCTCCACATCCATATGAACTGGAGGCTGCTGATACCACCTGTTCTGGAAAGGGAGGGAAGGGCGAGCATGGAAGGAAATAGAAGAAATGTGGCTTTATTGCTATTTATTATGGAAATGCTCTCTGTTTGGCTATTCCTGAAATCTCCCTAATCATCCACACCAGACTCGAAGCCTTCAGGAAAATGCTGCACAGAGCCTTGGCTTGTAAGAGCATTTTGGATGTTAATGAGCCATCTGCTGCCATGATCCTGAACTGCAGATGCTGAAAGAATGAACAAACCTCTAATGAAGTGAAAGGCAGAAACAAACTGAAGTTTGTGAGGGTGTTTGGGACCCCACGAAGGGCCATCACTGAAGGAAACAAGCAGTCGAGGTCCCTGTCCCTGGAGGATGGTGAAGCAAAAGCCTTGAGACACCGGCTACAGGTGGTAAAGGTGATGTGCAGGTCGCTCTGATGCCATGTGAGCCCTTCATGGCTGTTCATCATCAGAATGGTGTGGGGGACTACGGTGGGTCCGTGGATTCCCTGACGGAGGGCATGGGAACAAAGATCAGCCTTGAAGATATTAAGGCTTACCCATGAGAAAGATGGGAGTAAAGGAGTATCCGGACATATTAATGTGTACCCGTGAAAGAGAAGGGAGTAGAAAAGTAACATTTATGATAGCAAAATCAGCCAATGAGATGTTACTTCTGTAACTTGTAACCAGTAGTGAAGAGACACATAAATTGGTAAAACTGTGTAAAAATGCACTTGTGGCAATAAATGGCATCTACTACTTTCATCCTGGAAGAACTTGGTCTATGTCGTTTGTCTGTCTCAAGCAGGACAGAATGGCTGAGCCCTGACCCCAGGACCAGCCAAAGGAGATCATTTCTCTGATATTTCTCAGGCTCTGCCTGTGGTCATTGTGAAGGTATTTGTGTTTTGGGTGTGGGTTTGGTGCCAAGTGCTGTTGCTTTATCCACAAGGCTCTGGTTTTCTGAGGATTTGGCCATGCCTGTGAGGTCCTCAAAACCCATTCAGCTTCTTTCATAGACCTGGCAATGGTTCTCAATCACCTAAGCTGTCCCAGCCCCAAACTTGCTTGAATCCTCAATATGGATCCATGCCCCAGCACTGAAATGCACGTGTTCCTTCTTCTGCTGCCCTAAAATTAAAACCAAAGGCAGTCTATTCCACAGTAGCATGACCAGCCCATGCTCTTCAGGTCTTCTTCTTGCCTTTAACACACTCACTGCTACGCATAGACCACTCTCATCCTGCACTCCCATGTGTCTCACAAACCTTTCGCTCTTGTCATCCAGCAACAGGCCAGCACTCCAGGAGGTTGGTGCTTCCTCCAGGCTCATGGATGATTCCTGAGGACCATCCAAGTGTGGGCAGTGTAAGAGAGGAGCAGAGCGAGGTCAGCTCATGGGCCATGATGGAGCACAGCCAGCCCCAGCAGCAGCCATTCCCATCTCCCAGGCACAGCCATGCCCACAGCATGCAAATGTCACTGCCTTATATGATTAGTCCAAGAGAAGCCTGCCTTCTTTCCATAACCCCCTAAAAACCTTCCTCCTGTTCCACCTCCACCACAGACATCAACCACATTCCACTTGCAGGCTCAGACATGGTTGTAAGGATCTACTAACATCGTCAGCCATCACCCTTTTCTACCTCACATCCCCTGACCCTCTCCCACACCACACATGGGCGGTCACTGCTGCTCAGGGCCTCTCGCTCTTCAGAAGATGACTTGAACTTCTTGGTTCTTCCTGGTGCTTGTTATAATCTTTCTTGCTCCCTGCAGACCTCATGGTGAGTTTCCTTGTTCATGTCAGGGTCTTCATAACCAGCTCTTATGGAATGCTTGTCTTTATGTGATCATCCGTGCAGGTGTTATCCCAGAAAAGTACCAAATATATCAAATCTGATGCTGAGTGAAATGCAATAAAACCTTGTTGAGCCACCTCCGTAGCTGTGCCTTTCCAGCAAGGAGTTTCTCCTGAGAAAGTGATCCAGCCTCTGCCACTCTCTGGAGAGGAACATGAGCAGTGTCCATGCACTTGGGGACACAAAGGGTGACTTTTGCAAGACCACCCTTTATCTGAACCACAGAGATATGTATGTATGGATGGGGTATCAAGCCTCTTAGTGCAGCAGAGATTGGAGTTCTGACCTCCCTTCATCTGCCCTGTGTGACAGCGTTTAAAATCAACTACCCCGGTCAAAAAGTTGCTTTTGATTCTCTTCACAGTCTGAAGCACCACATGGGTCAGGAGATGAGCCGAGATACTCAGCGAGGACTCACGCTTCTGTGTTCTTAAACTTTAGGTGTTCCCGGGAATCTCAGGAGACAAGGTGGGTTGATTCCTGGGTTCAAGGAGCTGGTCGAGTTCCTCGTCTCCATTTCTGTAATGGTGCCTTTATGCCTGGCTGATGTGCAGAATCTGTACATGGATGTTGATAGCTGTTGAACAACCTGCTCTGAAAGGATTAACAAGGTGGCCTGTTCTTTCTGGAAGGGTATTAGCACAGAAAAAAAGAAGAAGCTGGGTTGGGGCAAATGAAAAGGGATGCAAAAGTTGTGGTCAGGACTGTTTCTGGTTACTTGTAAAGCAGCCCTGTGCCTCATGTGAATGATTTCTGTGATCAGAGAGAACCTGAGAGTGCTCTCTTAATAGAAACCCTGAAGGGAAAGGAAGGCCAGCATCATCCCGACTGGATAGGTCCTCAGAAGGTGTCTTGTCCAACCTCCTGCTCAAAGCAGGATCAGACCAGATTACTCAGAGCTTTATCCAAACACATTTTGGTCACTTTCTGGGACAGAGTGAGTGTTAGTTCCAGTGACCCCTGACTTGACCCCCATCCACTGCTGGTTGTTCTGCTCCAGATTCCTGCCTCGAGTCACAGAGGCTTGGGAGACAGCAATTCCTCAGAAGAAAGACTCTTCCTTTGAGAATGCTGGTAGGAAATGTATTTTGCTGAGAAAGTGGCAACACATATGTTTTACTATATATTTACCAACACATAAATATATATTTTTCCTTATGATCACATAGAAAGACAGATAACACAGGACTGTTGAGATCACTGCCAACATGGCCATCTTAAAAAAGAACAGTTCAATTAACCTTTTTCTCCTTCTTTCCTCCATCAGGTAAGAGTGGCCAAGAGCTTTGAGCACGACTCACTCTGTGCCAAGGGTAAAAAGGGGCATTGACAGTCCAGGGCAGTGGAGTTTTTGGTGCCTTTCACTCTGTGCAAGATACAAGGATTATCTCTCTTAATGCTGTAGGCTTTGGTAGGATAGAAATCTAGAGAACATTTTTTTAAAATGGAGGGAAAAAGAAACCAAATGAAAGACGTAGAGTGAAGGTAATGTCTTCTTGCAACTTTAAGCATCAAACATTGTTGGTGTTATAATTATTTTTCTTTGTTTTGAATACTTTAAATATCAGTGTTTTCCCATGACATCAAAATGAGACTTTTCGGGATGTGCATTAATAGCTAGAGGAGAACTTGTGATCTGCCACAAGATTTCCCTTCTCAGCACTCTCTGTCTTAGGCTGTGCATTTGATCTCCCTCATCTTTTATGTATTTTTTCCTGCCCTAACTAAACTGACCATGTCTGAAGTCCCATTTCCAGCAGTTGATCTGCACACAAGCACTTGCGATTGCTCTCTGGATTTCCCTTCCCCTTACTCTTTGATCATTCAGACATCTCTCAACAATCCAGTTGCTGCTTTCAGCTTCAAGGAGGTAAAAGCTTCCTTGTCTTTCGGTAGTCTGTCTAATTCTGTCTTTAGCCAACTCTTTTATTGTGTTTATTTTGTAATTCATTTCTGCCTAAAATATTTTCTCATGGTTATGCCTTGTGAATGGTGAATCTCATTGGTGGCAGTTTGTCCTTGGCATACAGTTGAGGAGTGTGTTTTCTTTTAATCATGAATCTTATCAGTTTTATTTTGTTTGTTCAAAAGGAAAGAAAAGTCCCTCTTTGCCCGTGTGCAGCCAGGTCTCCAAGGAGAGCAGGTGGGAGCTGGTGCAAAGGAGGTGGAACATCCAGCTGCAGCCTGCAGTGGAGAAGTCTGGTGTAAGGAAAAGGGATGCAAGTCCCAGGTGGCCAATGAGAGAAATGATGGGGTTGGGGAGGTGAGGAGCAAGGTTGTCCACACAGTGTCAGGCCTCAAGTGTCAGACCTTCTCCAACCAGTCCAGACCTCCACAGGAGAGACCCTGGATCGATATAATACTGATAGAATATTTTCTTTAAACGGAAAAATTAATGAAATACACCCTTTAAAATAGAAAGACGCTTTAATTAGAAGCTTTTTGAAATCTTTCTACATAGTTACACCAAGAAAACTCTCTAATTCACTGTACAAGAGTAGAAGACAATTACAAGAAGAGACATGGTTTCTTAGAGCTTTCTTCAGTGTAATGAGCTCCATGGTGCATTTGGTACTGAGTCCTTGAAACTCACTGAGGTGCTGAGAGGAGATTGCACAAACCTTGCCAGAAGTCAAAGTCAGAAGAGAAAAGTACTGAGTACCTTGAAGTATTAATGAGTTCCACCGAGGACAAGTACCAGCAATGCCTCCCCAGGGACTCGTTAGAGCAGAGAATTGGAGGCCATGATGGCAGATAAACAAAGGGTCATGTGCAGGCAGCTGAGGTGCTGAGAAAAGCCTGGTTTTGTTGGATGAAGCAGAGAGGCCAAGGCCTGACCCCCAGCCCCTGGGAAGGCAGATCCTGTCCCTCACCCATTGCTCAGGGCTCTTCCTGGGGCAGGGGGATGTGGGCTGTGTGATGCTGAGTGAAGGACAATGGTGTGACAGTTCCCAGCCTTCCTGGGGGTGTGCAAGGAGGCCATGAGGTGCCCCAGTGCCTGAGGACAACATGATGATTGCCATAGCCAAGGGGACAAAGACTTGGGTTCTCTTGGTGACATCCAGCCTTGCCTGTGCCCTTTGCCATCTCCACCACAGGTTGTCCTACACTATCCCACAGCTGCTCTTCTTTCCCTGCAGGCTGTAGACACCCATCTCATTTCCTCCCCTTGCTCTCACCCTGGTATTTCCATACATTGATGTGTCTCCACTCTCATGCTCTGTTCCTCGAAACACAAGGTGGTGGACTGATCTCACGCTCCTTCTGGATGATTTCTTGTACCACAGCACTACCGTTTGAGGGTGGCAGTGTTTCTCTCCTCTACTGTAGAAAGGAGGACCCTGAAAACTACTGACCTGTCAGCCTCTTACCTGTGCCTGGGAAGAACATGAAACAGATCCTCCTAGAAGCTCTGCTATGGAACAGAGAATGGTAACTCAAGCACTCCCTGGGCAGCCTGTTCCACTGCTTCACAACCTTTTCCATGAAAAAATGCTTCCTAATACCAATTCTGAACCTTCTCTGGCACAACCTGAGGCCATTTCCTCTCATCCTATCACTTGCTGCTCAGAAGAACACCAACACTCTTCATGCTACAACCTCTTTTCAGATAGTTGTAGAGAGGGAAAGGTCTCCCCTCAGCCTCCTGTTCTCCAGGCTAAACACCCCCAGGTTCCTCAGCTGCTCCTCAGAAGACTTGTGCTCCAGGCTCTCAACAGCCTTGTCCCCTCCCCTGCACTCACTCCAGCACCTCAGGGTCTTTCCTAAAGTGAGGGGCCCAAAATTGAACCGAGGATTCGACTTCTGGCCTCACCAGAAAGAGTACAAGGGGATGATCACTGCCACGGTTCTGCCCATTACTCTATCCTTGGTGCACTCCAGGAGGCTATTGGCCTTTTTGGCCACCTGGGCACATGCTGGCTCATGTTCAGTCGCTGTCGATCAACACCCCCAGGTCTTTTTCTGCCAGGCAGCTTTCCAGCCACACTTCCTCAAGCCTGTAGTGTTGCATGGGGTTGTTATGACCCAAGGGCAGGCCCTGGCACTTGGCCTTGTTACACCTCAGATAATTGACCTCAGCCCAATGAACCAGCAGCTCCATATCGGTCCGTAGAGCCTTCCTACCCTCCAGCAGATCAACACTCCCACCCAACCTGGTGTCATCTGCAAACATACTGAGGGTGCGCTCGATGCCCTCATCCAGATCATTGATAAAGAGATTAAACTGGCCCCAATACTGAGCCCTGGGGAACACCAGTCATGACCGGCTGCAACTGGATTTGGCTCCGTTCACCACAACTCTGTGGGCCCAGCCCTCCAGCCAGTTCTTTATCCATCGCAGATACACCATCCAGGCCATGAGCTGCAGCTTCTCCAGGAGAATGCTGTGGGATACGGTGTCAAAGGCTTTACTCAAGTCTAAGTACACAACATCCACAGCCTGTGTGGCGGATTCACTCCCCCACGACAGACTTTCCCTCATCTGCTAAGCCGGTCACCTTGTCATAGAAGGAGATCAGGTTGGTCAAGCAGGACCTGTCTTTCATAAATCATGCTGATTGGGCCTGATTGCTCGTCTCACATGTGTAACCTCACAGTCCTTTTCCCAGCCATGTTCCTGCTGTTGGCCTATCCCCTGCAGAGGCACAAGTGACCTCACAGTCCCCTCCACAGCCATTGGCTTCCTACTGGCCTAGGAGTTCCTGAGACACAGCTGAGCACATGGCATCGTACCCAGCCATCACCCTCCTTGTGGTCCAGTGTGTGAGCAGATAAAACTAAGCTGCTTTCATCAAATTTATCTAATAGATTTCTTATCAAGGGTTTGAGTGGAGAAATGTTTCTCAGAAGATCTCCTGTATTTACACTGGTGCATTTTATATCTCTGCTTCTGTCTCTTTTTTTTTTTTCTTCTTCCTCTGTCTATTCTGTCTTGAAAGAGCTCTCCAAGGAAAAGATTCATGGAATCCTAGAATTACATAGGTCGCAAGAGACCCCTGAACACCATCTCTGTTCCATTGACCTCTATGGCACCCCAAGGAATAGCTGGTAGTGTTTGTGCTCACTTGGGTTCATCTCACTGCATGCACACAATGGACATGCACATGATGTGTATGTTTACAACTCATCTGTACAATGAAAACATGGACTTTTGATGTAGTGTTTCATAGAATTCTGGAACCTTCTGAGTTGGAAGGGGTGCACAAGGATCATCGAGTCCAACACCTGTCCCTGCACAGGACAAGCCCAAAGTTCACACCATGTATCTGAGGACGTTGTCCAGTATCTTCTTGAACGCCGTCAGGCTTGGGGCCGTGACACCTCCCTGGGGAGCCTGTTCCAGTGTCCAGCACCCTCTGGGTGAAGAACCTTTCCCTCATGTCCAGCCTAAACCTCCCCTGGCACATCTATCTTCCATTCCCTTGGGTTCTGTCATTGGTCACCAGACAGAAGAGATCAGTAGCTACCCTTCCTTCTCCCCTTGTGAGGAAGCTGTAGCCACCATGAGGTCTCTTTTTAGTCTTTTCTTCAGCTCTGATGCTGAGAAACCCCTTGGTTTGCTTTCTAAAGCAGAAAGAAGCCATGACCTCCAGGCAATGGGAAGGGGGATCCTGTCACTCACACACGGCTCAGGGCTCTTCCTGGGACCGTGGGATATGGGTGTGCAAGGCCGAGGGAAGGAAAACACTGGTACAACAACTTCCAGCTTCCCCTTGGGGCTGCAAGCATGCAACGAGGCCCCAGTGCCAGGAGGACAACATGTCTTCTCGTAGACCTCAGTGGCAGAGACAACTGCCATGGCCAAGGGGACAGAGACCTGGGTTCTGTGGGTGCCTTCCAGCCTTGCCAGCTCCCTTTGCCATCTCCATCACAGGCTGTTCTACACAGTCCTACACCTGCCCCTCTTTCCCTGCAGGCTGCAGACATCCATCTCGCTTCCCCACCTGCTCTCACCCCAGCATTTCTGTCCCTTCACTGATGTGTCTGCACCCTCACTGGCTGTTCTTAGGCAGAGGTTCTTTCCCAGCCATGTTCCTGCTGCTGGCCTGTTACCTCCAGAGACACAACTGACTTCACTATCCCCACACAGCCACATGCTTCTGACTGGATTATGAGTTTCTGAGACACAACTGACCTCATAATACCACACCCATCCATCCCCCTCCTTAGCCCCCAGGACCTGACCAAGGCTGAAGCATGTTCTACGCAGTCCTACACCTGCCCCTCTTTCCCTGCAGGCTGTAGACACCCATCTGGCTTCCTCACCTTGTTCAAATTCATCAAATAGATTTCCTACTAACACCGTGCATGAAAAGCACTCTTCTCTGGAACTGCTGTATTTCCGTTAACACCTTCTATATCTCCTCTTTTGACTTTCTTTTTTTTTTGCTCTTCTTCTTCTACCTATTCTCTCTCCAGAATCCTCTCCAAGGCAAAAAATCTTTCAAATCAGAGAATAACTCAGGTTTGAAGACAGCCCTTGTCTCACTCATCTTGTCTCACTCTCCTGCTCAGGGCAGGGTCAACCAGGTGAGGTTCCTCAAGGCCTCCACCCAGGTTTGCATCATCCTCAAAGGTGCTGAAAGTGCACTCTGTTACATCTTAGAGGGGGAGAATAAAGATGTTCAACAGTGTTGGCCCAAGTGCCAGTCACTGAGAGATGACACTCACAACTGGTTACATGGAGGACTTTGTACCACTCATGATATTTGGGCTTAATGGTTCAGCATCCCACCCAGCATCCACTTCTCGAGCCCCATCAGCACCACTCTGCCCAGAAGGACACCATGGCTGAGGCCTTGCAAGCACCCTGTACACAACATGCCTTTCTTTCCCCTGTCCATTTGGGTTCCGCAATCCCTTCCTTGTCCTTCACATTCCAGGCAATGAGTGCAGGAGGACATGTCCCATCCCTTTCCCAGGGAAGGAGGTAGGGTGACCAGCCTGTAACTCTCCCAGTTCCTATTCCTGCTCTTCTTGAAGATGGATTTGAGGTCGGCATTTTCTAAGGACCCCAGAACCATTCTGGTTTCTATGGCACTTTTGAGAGCACAATCCGGAATCATGGGAAGGGTGACATAGCAGAAAGGAGCACTTGCAATGAGCCTGTTCAAGGCAGCTGAGATGAATCTTACTGGTCAAATGGGGTTTGTTCCTGTAGTCAAACACAGAAATGTCAGGGTTCTGTCAGGTGTCAACATCTGAGCTGGCCTCATGGACTCCTTATGCACCCAGGGATGCTCAGAGACAGAGTCTGTCCCTTTTACACAAAGAGGCAGGTGTCACAGAGTCCCTCTCGACCTCCTGTTGCCATTCCCAAAGGGCAGGAGACACCTCATCCCTGTGGTGTGTCACCCTGCTCTGCACTCATCTGACTTGTGCCGTGGCAGGAAGAATGGACACAAGGAGCTCGCTTGAAGGAAGCACATCCCAGTGCTGCATTCAGGCAGTTAATGGGATGTTACTTCCAACACGAAGTGACCTCGAGATCTTGTCTGTCCCACAGGCCTTCATGGAACCCTAAGGAATAGTTGATGGGGTTTGTGGTCACTCGGGTTCATGTCACCTCAAGTACATGACGTGCATGCTCACAATTCATCTGTACAAAGCAAACATGGACTGCTGAACTACTCATTCAGTGTCCATTCATGGAGGGAAGAACAACCTCTTTGGGTGAGAGGCCAGTGCTGGAAATGGTGGTTGTGAGGGGCCAGTGCATGATGATTGACCTGAGGCTCCTTCCGAAGGGGTGTCCAGTGCACAGGGGCACAGCCCAGCCCCTGCTCTGCTGGTCCTGCAGGTCTCTGGCAGGAGGCCTGGCTGTGAGAGGACACTGCTGCGTGCCCAGCCCTGCACACACACACTGTGCAGCTGCACAGTGGTGTTTCATCTGTGGGCCACATTCTTTTGAAACTTTGCAAGAAGACCTACGCCTCCAGGCACTGCCCTAAAAAGATCACTTTTCTTTATAGAAGCACTGTTAGGGAGGCCAGCTCTGTCACAGCAGTGCCCATTGCCTGTCCCTGCCTGCGCTCACAGGACTGACACACAGCAGGATGGTGACCAGGCTGCCAGAGCACTCAGGCCTTGCACCAACACAAGGGATGAGAAGGAGAGTGTGGGAGTGGAACGAGAACAGCTCCGGAAGACCAAGGGCTGCTGTTCCCTGTCAGTGCTGCGATGAGAGAGCTCTTCTCCCTTCCACCCATGTACACAGGAACTCTCCCTGCAGCTCCAAAAAGGTCTTCGAGAAAGGATTTCAACAGAAAAAAAATTGCTGAAGAGCTCTTTATTTTGATTAAATACAGAGAGCATGATTCCTCATTGACACAGCCACTCAGTGAGCAAACAAAAGCAGGCAATAAATTACAAAGGGAATTCAAATATTATAATAAAAAAACACACCTAGAGACAAAAAATACTGCAGACAGGTTGAACCTGCAATGAGTTAGACTACAACTCTTATGTAGGAGAAGATAGAGACAGTGTCTAGCTTCAGAAGTAATCCAGTCATCAGTTTCCACAGGGCATCCTTGAGATCCTGGTTCCTCATGCTGTAGATGAGGGGGTTCACTGTTGGAGGCAGCACCGAGTACAGAACGGCCATCACCAGGTCCAGTGAACGGGAAGAGATGGAGGGGGGCTTCAGGTAGGCAAGCATGACGGTACCAATAAACAGGGAGACCACGGCAAGATGAGGGAGGCATGTGGAAAAGGCTTTGTGCCGTCCCTGCTCAGAGGGGATCCTCAGCACAGCCCTGAAGATCTGCACATAGGACAGCACAATGAACACAAAACAGCCAAATGCTACTAATACGCTAACCACAAGTACCACAGCTTCCCTGAGATAAGAGTATGAACAGGAGAGCTTGAGGATCTGTGGGATTTCACAGAAGAACTGATCCACAGCATTGCCCTTGCACAGTGGTAGTGAAAATGTATTGGCCGTGTGCAGCAGAGCATAGAGAAGCCCAGTGGCCCAGGCAGCTGCTGCCATATGGACACAAGCTCTGCTGCCCAGGAGGGTCTCGTAATGCAGGGGTTTGCAGATGGCAACGTAGCGGTCATAGGACATGACTATGAGGAGAGAATATTCTGCTGTACCACAGAAAAAGAGAAAAAAAACCTGTGCAGCACATCCTATGTAGGAGATGGACCTGACGTCCCAGAGGAAATTGGCCATGGATTTGGGGAGAGTGGTAGAGATGACACCCAGGTCGAGGAGGGAGAGGTTGAGGAGGAAGAAGTACATGGGGGTGTGGAGGTGCTGGTCACAGGCTATGGTGCTGATGATGAGGCCGTTGCCCAGGAGGGCAGCCAGGTAGATGCCCAGGAAGAGCCAGAAGTGCAAGAGCTGCAGCTCCCGTGTGTCTGTGAATGGCAGGAGGAGGAACTGGGTGATGGAGCTGCTGTTGGACATTTGCTGTCTCTTGGTGTGGGCACTGTCATAGGAGGAAAGAAAAGTGAGAGGATAGGGGAGACTTTCCTGAACAAAATCAAAGCCATTTCTCATACATGCCCACCTTGCTCCACACCCCCTTGTCCTTTTCCAGACCTTCCTTCAGCTCCGTGGCTGAGCCCTGGGTGGTGCTGGCTGGAGGTGCCATGAGGAGCAGGACCTGTGCCCGCTGGCTGCCCAGGAGTCAGCCCTGCTCTGCAGCAGGGGGGTCATGGGAACGGGGGCAGGGGCCAGTCCTGGGGTTCAGCTGTGTCAGATGGAACCACTCCTGTTGCAGAAGGGCCTGTGATAAGGCTCTCCCAGTGATAAGGAACCAGGATGGCACAAAGCAGTTTGAGAGGTTTGGCTTTTTAGAGCTTCCTGTAATTGCCTTGGAGAGTGTTCTTGTATCTCAGAAACCCTCAGCATTTCTGCTGCACTCAGGTAGAACAGAGAAAGTTCTGCAAGACAAGAAATGTCTGTGTGTCAATGCAGAGTGAGGGCAGCTGCTCTGTCCCTCTGTCTTGCTCCAGCTGCCCTGGGCTGGCACCTTCCTGAGAGGGAGGCTGATCACACTGCCATGTTACCCTGAACAGCCACCAGGCCCTGCTGAGAGCAGACGTACCCACATCAGACCACGACATGTCTCATCCTTTCCTAAGGTCTCAGCACCCCACTTCTGGCCCAGGACACACACGGCTCATTTCACAAGCCCAACAACATTTTCTCCGTTGCAGCAACTCTGTGCTTCTCCGTGGGGCTTAAGATATCACTAAGGTGATATAGCACAGGTTTGCATCCTGATGGGGAGCTCACAGCTTGGAAGGAAAACCTCAAGGACATAAAGAAGTGTTGTAATGATGGCGTTTGATTAAGGGAGACTCAGCTCGCTGCCCAGACCCGCAGACTGCGTTGCCCACACCCCACATGTCAGAGGAAAGCTGGGACAGGTGTTCCCATGGACACACCTGCAGGAAAGGACCCACAAGATCAGGCTGTGACTCTGCAGCTGAAACTCCCATCCCCAGAGAGCCTGACAACAAGAACCAGATCACAACAACCGTGACCCAGAGCAGTGGAGCAAGAAGGAAACTGCGGTGAGGGTGGGTGTGAGAGAGGCCAGGGCAGAGGCAGCCGGGCACTCAGACAGCGTCACCCTTCCCCAGCATTGATCTTGTCCTTGAGGCATCTGCTTGCCAAAATGCTGGGGGTGATCTAAAGCTGTGAGCAGCCCTGACACACACAGCACCCTCTCCACAGCAGGACCCTGCCCTATCAGATATTGCTCATTCCCCCAACAGCTTCTCCCCACAGCACCGTGGGGATCTCCCCGGGCAGGCTGAGTGCTGACCCTGGCAGGCGGCAGAGTCCCTGCACTGGCACAGCCCTGGGGTGCAGGGACCCTGCTCTGCAGGACAGCCCTGGGCACCCCTGGGTGCTCACCCAGATGCACATCTCTACAACCATCCCTGGGAGAAGGCAGCCGTCATGTGCTGTCCCCCTGATGGTGCAGCAGGGAAGCTCTGAAGCACGTCCTCCTCAATATTAGAGACACTGAGAGACTCCTCCTGAAAAGTCTCATAAACTGTTAGAGGTACCAGCTTAGGAGATCTTTCCAGGAACTGCAGCTGCATTGCCCTGGAGCCAGAGACTTACCATGCTAAGGGCTGTGAAGATTTTTCTCCAAGTGAGCGAGAGCTCTGTCCTCCCACCCCAGATTGTCTATAAACTTTCTCTGCCTGGCTCCATCCCCTCGGTGCTGCAGACAGAGCCTTCAGCCCTGCTGCGCTTTGCAGAGGAGCTGCTCCTGGGCAGAGCTGTCTCTCTGCAGCGCTGCCGCTTGCCATGAGCTCCCTCTGTCCCAGGAGCCCAGCCCAGCTCAGCAGCACAGGAGCAGCCCAAGGTGGCACTTTCTCTGTCTGCTCTGGGCTCCCTTGTGGTGTTCCTGGGGCTCCAGGGGAGCATCCCATGAAACACTGTGAAGTAATCAGTGATGTTTCTTCTCTTACCTCTAAAGAGACAGTTCCTTCCTGTAGTAGTATTTTTCATATTAGAATTTGCGCATGACAGTCATCTTTTCTTGACCCATCATTAGACAGGACACCAGCAAAGATCTAAATTCTCCAAGCTAGAGGGAAGAATATCTCCAGTTGAATGAATTTAGGTATTTTATTCTGTGTTTGTAGCCCTTGGGCTAGAAAGACATTCAGCAATCTTTTGGCCATGTCATGCCTCTGCTCTGAAGCAAATCCTTTGCTCACATGGGCTCTTGGACACTTGGTACCAGGTTTCCTTGTGGCGGTCAGAGGTTTCCTGGTGCCACAGCTGGGGTGGTTCAGCCCAGATGTGAGGCAATGGCCTCAGCCAGGGACCTGACTGGGGGAGCTGGAGCTGTCAGTGTTGCAGACAGAGCTGTGACATGGATGGAATAAACTGCCAAGGCAGGGTGGCAGAAGTTAGTTCATCTGGTCTTCAAGGACAGCAGCCTCCAAGCACAGCAACAGTCCAGATCAAAACTCAGTCTAGACCTGTAAGGACATTCAAGGGCCCCATAATGAGCTGTTCCTACTTCAGGAACAGTTAAAGGAGAAACAAAGACACTGGGTGGCCACTGATGAAATTAATAAGGGAGAGAAGTGATATTGTCTGTGTCTCTTATCTTCCATCTTCAACAGCATGTTCTCCCAGGCCACTGTGACATGAGACAGGAATCTGGAGGAGAACAACCAGCAGTGGATGGGGATCAAGTCAGGGGTCACTGGAACTAACACAGTCCTGACCAGTCTATGGGACAGGAGGGGCAGCATCCCAGGAGCTGAGACAGCAGGACGATGTCACAGGGAGGCCACTCTCCACCATCTCTGAAAGCTCATGGAGACTGGGGGGACTCCCTGACCACTGGCAGCTCTCACACATTGTGTGCACTTTTCAAAAATGGCCAACAGATGAGCAGGGGAACTCAAAACTGTGCACCAGAGCATGTCCACGGGGACCCCATTTCTGGGTGTCTGAAAGAGAAGGTGATGGGGTTTACCCAGGGTAGGTTGTGCCTGTCCATCCTCTTTGCTTTCTGTGAGGAAAGGACAGGATTGTTGGTTGCGGGGAGAACACTGATGGTCTGTTACCTGGAAGTCAGGAAGACATTCATCATCATCCCCTGCAATATTAGAGTGTCCAAGTTAGGATATTATGGTCTGTGTCAGTGTGTAAGTCGATGGGTAAAAAGCAATCTGGACGGTTGGGCTCGGAAAGGTGCTATAGGAAGGGAGAAACTTTGCAGTCATGAGGACAGTCAAGCACTGGAAGCTGTTTCCCAGGCATGTGCACTCACTCTGTCCCAGAAAGTGTCCAAGATGTGTTTGGATAAAGCCCTGAGTCATCTGGTCTGACCCTCCTTTGCGCAGGAGGTTGGTCAAGACACCTCCCAAGCTCCCTTTGAGCCTGGATGATGCTGTCCTTCCTTCCCCTTTGTATTTTCAATTTAGGGAGAGCTCTCAAGTTCTCCCTGACCACAGAAATAATTCACGTGAGGTGCAGGGCTGCTTTACAAGTACCCGAAGCATGCCGGACCACAACTTTTGCATCCCTTTTCACTTGCCCCAACCCAGGGTCTCCTTTTTTTTGCTCTCCTCATGCCCAACTCGTTCATCCTTTTAGAGCAGGTTGCTCAAGAGGTGTCAGCATCCATGTACGGAGTCTGCACATCAGCCAGACATCAAAGTCACCATCAAGAGTCTTTTACCCCAGGAAGGGGAAAACTTCCAATGCAGGCACCAAACCAGTGCCCAACCTGCCTGGAGAGCCAGGACAGTTGTGCCACACAACAGCAGCCTCTGAGGGAAGATGCACGTGATGGGAATTGAAATGGTTTCAACCCAAATCATGGAATCATAGAATCATAGGATCATAGAATCATTTAGGCTGGAAAAGACCCTTAAGAACATGGAGTCCAATCGTAAATCAAACACTGCCAAGGCCACCACTAAACCATATCCCTAAGCAACACATCTCCACATCTTTTAAATACTTCCAGGGATGGAAGATAAAATTCTGACCTGGCAGGACACCATTAAGTGCAGTTAGACATAAGATACTTGTCATGCCTGAGAGTTCAGACCTCATTGGCAGAATGTCTCAGAACCCCTCAGTGAGGAGGGCAGGGTGTTGGGGAGATGGGAGCACGTTTCGGTTTCCTAGATCCCAGGACAGAGCCCAAACCATCCTTCCTGTCAACTCTCCCATCCAATTTCTTGAGATGCAAAGCTGGTGGGCCTTCTGTGGATAATCATGTTAAAGGTGTGAATAATCCTTCAAGTGTTTGTGTAATTTGTCTAGGCATGTCAGTTTTTCAAGAAAAAAAAGTTTAACATGCTTATATTTAAATATCTGTAAAAAAGTACTCTGCATCTGTGGTAGCCCCTCTGGCAATGGCAATTCAATAGGTATTTCCACTATAAGGCTTCATACCTCATCCACAAGTACACATCTAAGTGGTTCAGATGAAGGCTGGTCTGGCAAAAGTCACCCTTTGTGTCCCCAGGTGCACGGACACTGCTCATGTGCCTCTGCAGAGAGGGGCAGAAGCTGGATCCCCTTCTCAGGACAAACTCCTTCCAGGAGAGACACAGCAATGGGGGTAACTCATCAGGTCTTTACAGCATTTCACTCAGCATCAGTTTTGACATCTTGGGTGCTTTTCTGTGACTACCCTTTCTGCACCAATGATCATTAAAAGACAACCGTTTAGTAAGCCATGGTCATAAAGGGGCTGTTAGGACAAGAAAGCTCACCATGAACTCTGGAGAGAGCGAGGAAGATTCTAATAAGCAGCAGGAAGAACCAAGAAGCTCAAGGTCTCTTCTGGAGAGCGGGAGGCCCTGAGCAGCAGAGATTGGCCATGTGTAGGTGTGGGAGAGGGTCAGGGCATGTCAGGGAGAAGCAATGAGATGGCTGATGGTTTAGTGAACCCTTACAGCCATGTCTGAGCCCAGAAATGGAAAGCAGCTGATGAGTGCAGGTGGAGGAGGAATAGCAGGAAGATTTTCCTGGGAATATGGAAGGAAGAAAGGCCTCTCTTGAGCTAATCATATATGGTAGTGACATTGCCATCTTGTGGGCATGGCTGTGCCTGGGAGATGGGGAATGGCTGCTGCTGGGGTGGCTGTGCTCAGTCATGGCCCATGAGCTGACCTTGCTCTGCTCCTCTCTTACACTGCCCACACTTGGATGGACCTCAGGAAACATCCATGAACCTGGTGGATGCATGAACTTCCTGGAGTAATAGGGTATGGATCCAAATAGAGGATCCAAGCAAGTTTGGGAATGGGACATTGAGGTGATTGGCGACCATTGCCAGGTGTATGAAAGAAGCTGGATGAGATGAGAGGAACTCGCAGGCATTTCCAACTCCACAGAAGACGAGAGCCTTGCAGTTAAAGCAACAGCACTTGACATAAAACCTATCCCCAAAACACAAAACACCTACACTGACCACAGGCAAATCCCTGAAAAACATTTGAGAAATACTTACCAAGCCCCAGGGGTCAGGGCTCAGCCATTCTGGTGATAAACAAGCATCGAGGGCTGACATGGCATCAGAGCCACCTCCACTTTGCTCTCACCACCTGTAACCAGTGTCTCCAAGTCTTTCCTTCACCAGCCTCCAGGAACACGGACCTCAACTGCTTGTTTCCTTCACAGCTGTGCCAGTGCTGGCCTTTCATGGGGTCCCAAACGCCCTCAGAAACTTGAGTTCTACTTCTGCCTTTCACTTCATCAGAGGTTTGTTCATTCTTTCAGTAGGTGCAGTTCAGGATCATGGCAGCAGAGGGCTCATTAACATCCAAAATGCCCTTACAAGCCAAGGCTCTGTGCATAATTTTCCTAGAGGCTTCAAGCCTGGTGTTAATGATTACGGAGATTTCAGGAATAGCCAAACAGAGAGCATTTCCATAATAAATAGCAATACATCAGTACTTCTTCTATTGCCTTCCCCTGTCTCCCTCCTCTCCATTTCCAGAAGAGGCGATATCTTATTGATCTGGAGCATTTTCTGATGAAGACAAAACAATATGTGTAGGAAAGTGGGTGCCTGATGCACCACTTGAGTGAGGAGACATGCCAGGACAGCTCAAGACGAATCACACTCCTCTTGACCAAAAGGCTGTCCTGCAAGGCTTCTCAGATTTCCTGAGCTCCTTCACCCATCAGACAGACTTCCATGTCACCACCTCTATCGGCTGCTGTCTCCTAGTATGTCAAAGTCTTCTTCTCTGGAGTACACCAGCCTGTGCTCTGCTGCTGCACTTCCTCCCTCCCCTCTGGTGCCTGGCACCCCACAGTTTCCTGGTCACCACAGCCAAGGTGGACACTGATGTTCACATCCCTCACCAGCTCTTCCTTGTTTCCCAGTGCCAGATCCAGGTGAGCATCACCCTTGTTGGCCCACCAGGTAGACATTTTAAGAAGTCAGCCCAAGATCCTTTAGACTGTTGGTATCCACAGGTTTGCCTGGCCAGTGAATGTCAGAGGGATTTCAGTTCCCCATAGGAACCTGCTCATTGACTGGAGACTTCCTCAGCTTGCTGACAGAAGATCTTTTCCATCTCTTCTCCATGATCCAGTAGTTTGTAACACCCAACATGATGTCACCCTGTGCTGGATTTACATGGCGAAGTCTTGGAACTGGGGGTGAGTGTGGGTGTGCTACAGTTGTCACTTCTCTGAGAAGACAACAGCAGATTGACCCATGTCAGACAGAGCCGATTTCAGTTGGCTCCAAGATGGACCCGCTCCTTGCCAAATCTGAGCCACTCAGTGATGCTGGCAGCACCTCTGTGATATTGTATTTGAGAAAGGGTAAAAAATGCTACACAACAGCAGGTGGGAGAGAGAAGGGAGGAAATGTGAGTGGAAAAATGCTGCAGACACCAAGGTCATATCCCACAGGACCCAAGTAGGTCCCTCAGCAGGCCAAAGCCTGCTCTCCTGAAATCCTGCTCTTTGCCTTGTTATCATCTTCCAGAAGCCTCAACTCCACTTTCTCATCCCTGACTGTTACATCCCTGACCAACTCTTTCTGGTTTGTAAGTGTCAAGTACCACAGGGCACCTCACCTCACTGACTCCTCAGTCACCCGTGTCGGGAAGATGTTGTCAATGAGCTCCAAAACCCTCTGGATGGGTGGTACCTTGCAGATATTGGGATATCTTAGGTCTGCAACAAGGACAGGGTCTGGAAACATGAGGCTTCTTTCACTTGTTTGAAGGATCAGTGAGCGTGTAGCTGATGTTCACCTACCACAAAACTGCCCTTGTTGTTCTGCCCTCTCATGCTGACTCCTCAATGTTCAGCTGACATTGTCTGTCCCCAGGTAGAACTCCAAGCATTCCTGCGGCTCACCCACATGAAGGGAGACTTCCCCTCTAAGTCCAGGCCTCCGGCATGATGAGCACGAGACCCCCAGGACTCCACTGTTTCTCCAGGAGAGGCTATTTGTAGCACCCTCATGTTCTTTTCTTGGGAGAGGCAACCTTATCAGGATAAGTGATCTGTATACAAACATTGAGAACTGAGCAAACAGACCTTGAGAAACTTTGGGATTCACTGATCAGAAAGCTCTGAATCTTGATAAGAAGAAGTGACCAGATCTGTATCAGGGCAGGAGAATAACCCCACCCACCAGGACAGACCAGGACCTGACATGCTGAGCAGTGACCCTGAGGAGAAGGGCCTGGGCACTACAAGGGCCGCCACACAAGCCCGTGCTGCACGCTCACCATGAACAAGGCAGCTGCACACGGGGCTGCATGAGGAGGAGCGTGGGGACCCAGACACCTGGAGTTCTCATCCCATTCGCTTCAGCACTGGTGTGACCCCACACACACGGGTGTGTGCCAGTGTGCGGCTCCCAGTTTGGAGAAGCAGGGAGGAACTGGAGAGTGCAGGGCTCTGCCAAGGCAGGGGTCAGGACCTTGTGCACATGGTGTGGGATGCTGAGGGACCTGGGCTGCTCTGGCCCAGCAGCGCTGGGGAGGCTGCAGCAGTGTAGGAGTAGCCTGAGAGTGCTGGAAGGGTGGTTTCAGAGATGGTGGAGGTTTTCTTCATAGTGGGAAACAGAATAGGAATGAAATAATGGCACAAAGTGCAGCCAGGGAGGACCAGGCTGGACATGAGGAGAAAGGAATGTGAGTGGAAGGGCAGTGCTGTGGTGGAGCAGGTCACCCAGAGGAGTCTGCGTCAGCCCAAGGCTTTGTGCTTCAAGGAACAGCTGGGGAGGACGGAGAGATCTCAGCAAAGGAAGGAAGATGCTCAGACAAGAGCAAGGTGGGGCAGCAGGGGGGATGTCTCCAGCCTGCAGGGAAAGAGGTGCAGGTGATGCCACAGCACGGGACAGGCTGTCGTGGAGATGATCAAGGGATGTAAAAAGGCTGAAAGCCCCCAACAGACATGATCTCTTTCTCCCCTTAGCAATGGCTGTTGTCTCCACCTCTAGTGTCTGTGAGGAGACACCTTGTCCTTACAGCACAGGGGCCTCATGGCCTCCTTGTCCCCAGCCAGGAACCTGGGAGGTGTGGGACCATAGTCCTGCCCTTGGCCTTGCACAGCCCCACATCACAGTGTCCCAGGAAGAGCCCTGGGCAATGTGGGAGGGACAGGATCTGATTTCCCAGGGTCTGGGGGTCAGGGATTGGCCCTTTGGTTAATGAAACACATCCAGGTGTACTCAGCTTCAGAGCCACCTGTACTTTGCTTTTAGTGACTTGTCATCTCTGGCTCCAGTTTTCTGCTCTACCTAACCCTGGGGATGGTTTCTCAGTAGTGTCCCTCAGTGGGACCCATTAACATTACAAGAAACTTTGGAGTTTGAATCTGACTTTGACTACTTGAGAAGTTTCTTCAATTCCTCTCAGGCTGTGAGGCTCATGGACTCAGCACCAAAGCCACCAGAGGGGTCATTAAAGTGCCTGGGGCTGCTCCTGTGCTGCTGAGCTGGGCTGGGCTCCTGGGACAGAGGGAGCTCATGGCAAGCGGCAGCGCTGCAGAGAGACAGCTCTGCCCAGGAGCAGCTCCTCTGCAAAGCGCAGCAGGGCTGAGGGCTCTGCCTGGGGATCTCAGGGAGACGAGCAAGGCAGAGAGAGATTAAAGGTGGTCAGGATGGGGAGGATGACTGAGAGCTCACTGGAGGAGAACTCTTTGCAGCCCTTGACATGGTAAGGCTCTGGGTGCTGCAATGCAGCTGTAGCTCCTGGAGGCATCTCCTAAAACTAGAACAGCCACAGCTTTTCGTATCTGTCTGGAGGGGGCTCTTGTCAGGCAATGTTGGACAGACGTGAAGCTTGGGGAGCACCCAGGGGTGCCCAGGGCTGTCCTGCAGAGCAGGGTCCCTGCACCCCAGGGCTGTGCCGGGGCAGGGACTCTGCCGCCTGCCAGGGTCAGCGCTCAGCCTGCCCGGGGAGATCCCCACGGTGCTGTGGGGAGAAGCTGTGTGGGGAAGCAGCAACCTCTGGCTGGGCAGGGTCGTGCTATAAAGTGGGTGCTGTGTGTGTCAGGGCTGCTTACAGCTCCAGATCACTTTATAACATGCTCAGGAGGCTTTTAAAGAAGCACAGCAAGAGAAGGGCTCTGTGAAAGGGAAGGATCCTATTCTATCATACTCTGGGTTGTCTATGTGGCCAATGGCACAGGGAAATTAACATCTCAGTTCAGAAGAAGGCACTGAAATTCCAAATCTGTTACTCTTAGCAGTGAATAAACCTGTGAGTATCAGAAATCAACACACCCTGGCTTACAGACAGCATCAGGATGACTTTTCCATGCTCATTATTGTTGGTCTGATGTTCCCATCAGAGCCGGCCCACACAGAGCTGCCCCTGGGCAGTGCCCGGCTGCTGGGAGGGGTCTGCAGGGCAGAGCTGAGCACACAGCGGCTGGGATGGGGTCTGTGACACTGACAGGAGGAGACCTGGGCACAGAGACACAGCTGCAGGCAGGGACAGCTCCAGGCAGCAGAGCAGGGGCTGTTCAGGAGCTCTTTTGCTCCTGCTCTGCAGGTGGCTGCTGGGGGTTGTCTGCTGGGCAATGATCGGACTGTCCCTTTAGCACATCCCATCTCCAGGAGCCCTGACTCTGCTCTGCCTGTCCTGCTGGGCTCACCAGCTGCCCCCAGAAAGGCCCAGCTCTGCTGTAGGATGCCAGGAGTGCTGAGCCTTTCCTTGGGGTCCGCACTCTCCTGCCAGAGTCCTTTGCTTCTCTGGGTGAGGGGTCGTGTCCTGCTCTCTCCAGCACATCTCCACCTCTGGGCTGGGATAGAGAAGAGTTTGCAGATCTGCCCTTTCAAGCAGGGCTCTCCTTCTCCAGTGTGAGTCCAGTTGTTTGGATTAATTAGATTAATTTGTTTCTGAAGTGATTTTCAAGGCAGCACAAACTGAAGCACAGACAGATGAGTAAAATCCTGATGGAGACTTCTGCTGTCTGACTCAATAAAGCACCAGAGAGCGCTGAGCCTTTTTGCCTCTCCTGTCTCTAGCTTCATCACATTTTCAATCACAAAAATTAGGATTTCTACCCCTAAAAAAACAGCACTCACCTGAAGTGGTGATGGAAAACAAAAAAAAAAACCAGATAAAATATTTATAAAAATATGGAAATTGTCTCCTTTGCAGCCCAAGCCCTTGATAGCCATGAGGACAGATATTAAACTATTTCATTGAAGGTGGATTACATCTGCCATTCCTTGTGAATGTCAGAGCTGTCACAAACCAGGTCCCACGTCCCTGCTGCAGCAGAGCAAAGCTGGCTGCTGGGCAGCACACGGGCAGAGGTCCTGCTCCTCACAGCACACTCAGCCAGCACACAACAGAGAAACGAAATGCATTTCTATTGGGGTGATATCTATAAAAAATGATGCGGCTTTGCTAAGAGGAGTTTGTCCTAATTTTAAGTTGGTTTTTTTTGTTTTGAACAGAGTCCACATTCCAAGAAACAGCAAATGTCCAACAGCAGCTCCATCACCCAGTTCCTCCTCCTGCCGTTCACAGACACACGGGAGCTGCAGCTCTTGCACTTCTGGCTCTTCCTGGGCATCTACCTGGCTGCCCTCCTGGGCAACGGCCTCATCATCACCACCATAGCCTGTGACCAGCACCTCCACACCCCCATGTACTTCTTCCTGCTCAACCTCTCGCTCCTTGACCTGGGCTGCATCTCCACCACTGTCCCCAAATCCATGGCAAATTCTTTATGGGACACCAGGGTTATTTCCTACACAGGATGTGCTGCACAGCTCTTTTCGTTTACCTTCTTGATAGTAGCAGAGTATTCTATGCTCACCATCATGTCCTATGACCGCTACGTTGCCATCTGCAAACCCCTGCACTACGGGACCCTCCTGGGCAGCAGAGCTTGTGTCCACATGGCAGCAGCTGCCTGGGCCACTGGGTTTCTCTATGCTCTGCTGCACACGGCCAATACATTTTCACTGCCACTGTGCAAGGGCAATGCTGTGGACCAGTTCTTCTGTGAAATCCCCCAGATCCTCAAGCTTTCCTGCTCAAACTCCTACCTCAGGGAAGCTGGGCTTCTTGTGGTTGGTGTCTTTTTAGCTTTCATCTGTTTTATTTTCATTCTTTTCTCCTATGTGCAGATCTTGAGGGCTGTGCTGAGGATCCCCTCTGAGCAGGGTCGGCACAAAGCCTTTTCCACCTGCCTCCCTCACCTGGCCGTGGTCTCTCTTTTCATCAGCACTGGCATTTTCGCCTACCTGAAACCCCCCTCCATCTCATCCCCTTCACTGGACCTGGTCGTGTCTGTTCTGTACTCAGTGCTGCCTCCAGCAGCGAACCCCCTCATCTACAGCATGAGGAACCAGGAGCTCCAGGATTCAGTGTGGTAATTGATAACTGCACTTTTTCAATAAGAAACAGCAACAAACTCTCACCTTCTGCATAGCAGTTATAGGCTAACTCATTACATTCAATGTGTTTCTTGTTGTTGTGGTTGTGTTTTGTCATAATGTTGTCATTCCTTTCCTAATTCACTGTCTGCCTTTTTTTCTGACCAAGTGTCTATGGAAATGAGGAGCCATTTTCTCTCTGTTTTTAAAAAGAATAAAGGGCTCTGCAGTGTTTTTCTTTTTGTTTTATTTTTAAGGCCTTTTTGGAGCTGCAATGACAGTTTCTTTCTGCATTAGTGGAGGGGAGCAGAGTCCCAGCCTGGCAGCACTAACAGGGAGCAGTAGCCCTTAGCCTTCCAGAGCTGTTCTCGTTCCACTCCCACACTCTCCTTCTCATCCCTTGTGTTGGTGCAAGGCCTGAGTGCTCTGGCAGCTTGGTCACCGTCCTGCTGTGTGTCAGTCCTGTGAGCGCAGGCAGGGACAGGCAATGGGCACTGCTGTGACAGAGCTGTCCTCAGAACAGCCTTTCCAGAAAGAACGGTCATCTCCTCAGGGCAGCGCATGATGGTTTATATCTTCTTGCAAAATCTATCTCAAGCATATGCCTACAAAAGTGGCCCACAGATGAAACACCATTATGCAGCTGCACAGTGTGTGTGTGCAGGGCTGGGCACACAGCAGTGTCCTCTCACAGCCAGGCCTCCTGCCAGAGACCTGCAGGACCAGCAGAGCAGGGGCTGGGCTGTGCCCGTGTGCACTGGACACCCCTTGGGAAGGAGCCTCAGGTCAATCATCATGCACTGGCCCCTCACAACCACCTTTTCCAGCACTGGCCTCTCACCCACAGAGGTTGTTCTTCCCTCCATGGATGGACACTGAAGGAGTAGTTCAGCAGTTCGTGTTTGCTTTGTACAGATGAATTGTGAGCATGCACATCATGTACTTGAGGTGACATGAACCCGAGTGATCACAAACACCATCAACTATTCCTTAGGGTTCCATGAAGGCCTGTGGGACAGACAAGATCTTGAGGTCACTTGGTGTTGGAAGTAACATCCCATTGTTAACTGCCGGAATGCAGCACTGGGATGTGCTTCCTTCAAGCGAGCTCCTTGTGTCCATTCTTCCTGCCATGGGACAAGTCAGATGAGTGCAGAGCAGGGTGACACACCACAGGGCTCAGGTGTCTCCTGCCCTTTGGGAGTGGCAACAGGAGGCCAGAGGGACTCTGTGACACCTGGCTCTTTGTGTAAAAGGGACAGACTCTGTCTCTGAGCATCCCTGGGTGCATAAGGAGTCCATGAGGCCAGCTCAGATGTTGACACCTGACAGAATCCTGACATTTCTGTGTTTGACTACGGGAACAAACCCCATTTGACCAGTGAGATTCATCTCAGCTGCCTTGGACACACTCATTGCACGTGTTCTTGTCTGCTACGTCACCCTTCCCATGATTCCGGATTGTGCTCTCAAAAGTGCCATAGAAACCAGAATGGTTCTGGGGTCCTTAGAAATCACACACCTCAAACCCATCTTCAAGAAGAGCAGGAATAGGAACTGGGAGAGTTACAGCCTGGTCACCCTACCTCCCTCCCTGGGAAAGGGATGGGACATGTCCTCCTACACCCATTTCCTGGAATGTGAAGGCGAAGGAAGGGATTGCGGAACCCAAATGGACAGGGGAAAGAAAGGCATGTTGTGTACAGGGTGCTTGCAAGGCCTCAGCCATGGTGTCCTTCTGGACAGAGTGGTACTGATGGGGCTCAAGAAGTGGATGCTGGGAGGGATGCTGAACCATTAAGCCCAAATATCATGAGTGGTACAAAGTCCTCCATGCAACCAGTTGTGAGTGTCATCTCTCAGTGACTGGCACTTGGGCCAACAGTGTTGAACATCTTTATTTTCCCCCCTCTAAGATGTAACAGAGTGCACTTTCATTGCCTTTGAGGATGGTGCAAACCTGGGTGGAGGCCTTGAGCAACCTCACTTGGTTGACCCCGCCCTGAGCAGGAGGGTGAGACAAGATGAGTGAGACAAGGGCTCTCTTCAAACCTGAGTTATTCTCTGATTTGAAAGATTTTTTGCCTTGGAGAGGTTTCTGGAGAGAGAATAGGTAGAAGAATAGTAGAAAAAAAAAGAAAGGCAAAAGGGGAGATATAGAAGGTGTTAACAGAAATACAGCAGTTCCAGAGAAGAGTGCTTTTCATGCACATTGTTAGTAGGAAATATATTTGAGGAATTTGAACAAGGTGAGGAAGCCAGATGGGTGTCTACAGCCTGCAGGGAAAGAGGGGCAGGTGTAGGACTGCGTAGAACATGCTTCAGTCTTGGTCAGGTCCTGGCGGCTAAGGAGGGAGATGGATGGGTGCTGGTATTATGAGGTCAGTTGTGTCTCAGAATCTCATAATCCAGTCAGAAGCGTGTGGCTGTGTCGGGGACAGTGAGATCAGTTCTGTCTCTGGAGGTGACAGGCCAGCAGCAGGGACATGGCTGGGAAAGAACCTCTGCCAAGGTACCCACAGGTCTTATCCAGGAAGAAGCCTTGGAGATGCGTTGTCATGTCCATCCCACCTGAGAAAATGACGGGACAGCAGCAGGAACATGGTTGTGCCTGACAGAGAAGCTGAAAGGCCAACAGCAGTCACGGGATTTAGAAGATCGTGGTGAAGTTACTTCTCTCTGGTCAGGTAAAAGACCACAAGAAGCCTAACAGGTTGGGTTCCCTGCATGAAGGGCAGTTTCTTAGATGGTCGTGCTCTCCTTGGAAGTGGGAAGAAGCAGGGAAGAGTCAGAAAGTGCAGCTTCGAAGGTGAGGACTGGATATCAGGAGGAAGAAATGTGACTGGAAGGGCAGGGCTGTGGTGCAAGAGGTCACGCAGAGGGAGCTGGAGCAGCCCATGGCTTTGTGTTCCAAAGAACAGCCAGTGAGGGTGCAGACACATCAGTGAAGGGACAGAAATGCTGGGGTGAGAGCAGGTGGGGAAGCGAGATGGGTGTCTGCAGCCTGCAGGGAAAGAAGGGCAGGTGTAGGACCGTTTAGAACAGCCTGTGATGGAGATGGCAAAGGGAGCTGGGAAGGCTGGAAGGGACCAACAGAACCCAGGTCTCTGTCCCCTTGGCCATGGCAGTTGTCTGTGCCACTGAGGCCTAGGAGAAGACATGTTGTCCTCATGGCACTGGGGCCTTGTTCCCTCCTTGCAGCCCGATGGGGAAGCTGGAAGTTGTTGTACCAGTGCTGTCCTTCTCTCGACCTTGCACACCCACATCCCACGCTCCCAGGAAGAGCCCTGAGCCGTGTGTGAGGGACAGGGTCCCCCTTCCCATTGCCTGGAGGTCATGGCTTCTCCTTTCTGCTTCAGAAAGCAAGCCAAGGGGTTTCTCAGCATCAGAGCTGAAGAAAAGACTAAAAGGAGACCTCATGGTGGCTACAGCTTCCTCACAAGGGGAGAAGGACGGGTAGGTACTGGTCTCTTGCATCTGGTGACCAATGAGAGAACCCAAGGGAATGGAAGATAGATGTGCCAGGGGAGATTTCGATTCGACATGAGGAAAAGGTTCTTCAGCCAGGGTGTTCTGGAGAACTGGAACAGGCTCCCCAGGGAGGTGTCATGGCCCCAAGCCTGACAGTGTTCAAGAAGAGACTGGACAACGTCCTCAGACACATGGTGTGAACTGTGGGGTTGTGCTGTGCAGGGACAGGAACTGGACTCAATGATCCTGGTGAGTCTGTTCCAACTCCGGACATTCTAGGATTCTATGAAACACTAGGTCAAAAGTCCATGTTTTCATTGTACAGATGAGTTGTAAACATACACATCATGTCCATGTCCACTGTGTGCATGCGGTGAGATGAACCCAAGTGAGCACAAATGCTATCATCTTTTCCTTGGGATAGTGTTTAAGGGGTCTCTTCCAACCTGCATTATAGTAGGATTCCATGAATCTTTTCCTTGGAGAGCTCTTTCAAGACAGAATAGACAGAGAAAGAAGAAGAAAAAAAAAAAGAGGCAGAAGCAGAGATATAAAATGCAACAGTGTAAATACAGCAGCTCCTCTGAGGAACGTTTCTCCACTCAAACCCTTGATAGGAAATCTATTAGATGAATTTGATGAAAGCAGCTTAGTTTTATCTGCTCACACACTGGACCACAAGGAGGGTGATGGCTGGGTACGATGCCATGTGCTCAGCTGTGTCTCAGGAACTCATAGTCCAGTAGGAAGCCAATGGCTGTGGAGGGGACTGCGAGGTCACTTGTGCCTCTGCAGGGGATAGATCAACAGCAGGAACATGGCTGGGAAAGGGACTGTGAGGTTACACATGTGAGACGAGCAATCGGGCCCAATCAGCATGATTTATGAAAGGCAAGTCCCACTTGACCAACCTGATCTCCTTCTATGTCAAGGTGACCGGCTTAGCAGATGAGGGAAAGTCTGTCGTGGGGGAGTGAATCTGCCACACAGGCTGTGGATGTTATGTACTTAGACTTGAGTAAAGCCTTTGACACTGTATCCCACAGCATCTCCTGGAGAAGCTGCAGCTCATGGCCTGGATGGTGTATCTGCGATGGATAAAGAACTGGCTGGAGGGCTGGGCCAACAGAGTTGTGGTGAACGGAGCCAAATCCAGTTGTGACCGGTCATGAGTGGTGTTCCCCAGGGCTCAGTACTGGGGCCAGTTTAATCTCTTTATCAATGGTCTGGATGAGGGCATCGAGCGCACCCTCAGTATGTTTGCAGATGACACCAGGTTGGGTGGGAGTGTTGATCTGCTGGAGGGTAGGAAGGCTCTACGGACCGATATGGAGCTGCTGGTTCATTGGGCTGAGGTCAATTGTCTGAGGTGTAACAAGGCCAAGTGCCAGGGCCTGCACTTGGGTCATAACAACCCCATGCAAGACTACAGGCTTGAGGAAGTGTGGCTGGAAAGCTGCCTGGTGGAAAAAGACCTGGGGGTGTTGATTGACAGCGACTGAACACGAGCCAGCATGTGCCCAGGTGGCCAAAAAGGCCAATAGCCTCTTGGCTTGTATCAGGAATAGTGTAATAGGCACAACCGGGGCAGTGATCATCCGCTTGTACTCAGCGCTGGTGAGGCCAGAAGTTGAATCCTCGGTTCAGTTTTGGGCCCCTCACTTTAGGAAAGACCCTGAGGTGCTGGAGTGAGTGCAGAGGAGGGGACAAGGCTGTTGAGAGCCTGGAGCACAAGTCTTCTGAGGAGCAGCTGAGGGACCTGGGGGTGTTTAGCCTGGAGAACAGGAGGCTGAGGGGAGACCTTTCGCTCTCTACAACTATCTGAAAAGAGGTTGTAGCATGAAGAGTGTTGGTGTTCTTCTAAGTAGCACGTGATAGCATGAGAGGAAATGGCCTCAGGTTGTGCCAGAGAAGGTTCAGAATTGGTATTAGGAAGCATTTTTTCATGGAAAAGGTTGTGAAGCAGTGGAACAGGCTGCCCAGGGAGTGCTTGAGTCACCATTCTCTGTTCCATAGCAGAGCTTCTAGGAGGATCTGTTTCATGTTCTTCCCAGGCACAGGTAAGAGGCTGACAGGTCAGTAGTTTTCAGGGTCCTCCTTTCTACAGCAGAGGAGAGAAACACTGCCACCCTCAAAGGGTAGTGCTGTGGTACAAGAAATCATCCAGAAGGAGCGTGAGATCAGTCCACCACCTTGTGTTTCGAGGAACAGAGCATGAGATTGGAGACACATCAGTCAATGTATGGAAACTCCAGGGTGAGAGCAGGGGGAGAAAGCGAGTTGGGTGTCTACGGACTGCAGGGAAAGAGAAGCAGCCATGGGACAGTGTAGGACAACCTGTGGTGGAGATGGCAAAGGGCACTGGCAAGGCTGGAAGTCACCAAGAGAACACAAGTCTTTGTCCCCTTGGCTATGGCAATCATCATGTTGTCCTCAGGCACTGGGGCACCTCATGGCCTCCTTGCACACCCCCAGGAAGGCTGGGAACTGTCACACCATTGTCCTTCACTCAGCATCACACAGCCCACATCCCCCTGCCCCAGGAAGAGCCCTGAGCAATGGGTGAGGGACAGGATCTGCCTTCCCAGGGGCTGGGGGTCAGGCCTTGGCCTCTCTGCTTCATCCAACAAAACCAGGCTTTTCTCAGCACCTCAGCTGCCTGCACATGACCCTTTGTTTATCTGCCATCATGGCCTCCAATTGTCTGCTCTAACGAGTCCCTGGGGAGGCTTTGCTGGTACTTGCCCTCAGTGGAACTCATTAATACTTCAAGGTACTCAGTACTTTTTTCTTCTGACTTTGACTTCTGGCAAGGTTTGTGCAATCTCCTCTCAGCACCTCAGTGAGTTTCAAGGACTCAGCACCAAATGCACCATGGAGCTCATTACACAGAAGAAAGCTCTAAGAAACCATGTCTCTTCTTGTGAATTCCTTCCAGTCTGTTACAGTGAATTAGAGAGGTCACTACTGTAGCTATGGAGAGTGATTTCAAAAATCTTCTAATAAAAATGACTTTTTTTTTTGGTTTCAGGGTATAGTTTAATTTTTTTTTTAGTGTGGAGAAGAGGTGATTGCAGCATTATCTGATATTGATCCAGGGTCTCTCCTAAGGAGGTCTGGGCTGGTTGGAGAAGGTCTGACACTTGAGGCCTGACACTGTGTGGACAACCTTGCTCCTCACCTCCCCAACCCCATCAGTTCTCTCATTGGCCACCTGGCACTTGCATCCCTTTTCCTTACCCCAGACTTCTCCACTGCAGGCTGCAGCTGGATGTTCCAGCTCCTTTGCACCAGCTCCCACCTGCTCTCCTTGGAGACCTGGCTGCACACAGGCAAAGAGGGACTTTTCTTTCCTTTTGAACAAACAAAATAAAACTGATAAGATTCATGATTAAAAGAAAGCACACTCCTCAACTGTATGCCAAGGACAAACTGCCACCAATGAGATTCACCATTCACAAGGCATAACCATGAGAAAATATTTTAGGCAGAAATGAATTACAAAATAAACACAATAAAAGAGTTGGCTAAAGACAGAATTAGACAGACTACCGAAAGACAAGGAAGCTTTTACCTCCTTGAAGCTGAAAGCAGCAACTGGATTGTTGACAAGAGTCCGAGTGACCAAAGAGTAAGAGGAAGGGAAATCCAGAGAGCAATCGCAAGTGCTTGTGTGCAGATCAGCTGCTGGAAATGGGACTTCAGACATGGTCAGTTTAGTTAGGGCAGGAAAAAATACATAAAAGATGAGGGAGATCGAATGCACAGCCTAAGACAGAGAGTGCTGAGAAGGGAAATCTTGTGTAAGATCAAAAATTCTCCTCTAGCTATTAATGCACATCCCGAAAAGTCTCATTTTGATGTCATGGGAAAAAACTGACATTTAAAGTATTCAAAACAAAGAAAAATAATTATAACACTAACAATGTTTGATGCTTAAAGTTGCAAGAAGACATTTCCTTCACTCTACATCTTTCATTTCGTTTCTTTTTCCCTCCATTTTTAAAAATTGTTCTCTAGATTTCGATCCTACCAAAGCCTACAGCATTAAGAGAGATAATCCTTGTATCTTGCACAGAGTGAAAGGCACCAAAAACTCCACTGCCCTGGACTGTCAATGCCCCTTTTTACCCTTGGCACAGAGTGAGTCATGCTCAAATCTCTTGGCCACTCTTACCTGATGGAGGAAAGAAGGAGAAAAAGGTTAATTGAACTGTTCTTTTTTAAGATGGCCATGTTGGCAGTGATCTCAACAGACCTGTGTTATCTGTCTTTCTATGTGATCATAAGGAAAAATATGTATTTATGTGTTGGTAAATATATAGTAAAATATATAAGTGTTGCCAGTTACTCAGCAAAATACATTTCCTACCAGCATTCTCAAAGGAAGAGTCTTTCTTCTGAGGAATTGCTGTCTCCCAAGCCTCTGTGACTGGAGGCAGGAATCTGGAGCAGAACAACCAGCAGTGGATGGGGGTCAAGTCAGGGGTCACTGGAACTAACACTCACTCTGTCCCAGAAAGTGACCAAAATGTGTTTGGATAAAGCTCTGAGTAATCTGGTCTGATCCTGCTTTGAGCAGGAGGTTGGACAAGACACCTTCTGAGGACCTATCCAGTCTGGATGACGCTGTCCTTCCTTTCCCTTCAGGGTTTCTATTAAGAGAGCACTCTCAGGTTCTCTCTGATTACAGAAATCATTCACATGAGGCACAGGGCTGCTTTACAAGTAACCAGAAACAGTCCTGACCACAACTTTTGCATCCCTTTTCATTTGCCCCAACCCAGCTGCTTCTTTTTTTCTGTGCTAATACCCTTCCAGAAAGAACCGGCCACCTTGTTAATCCTTTCAGAGCAGGCTGTTCAACAGCTGTCAACGTCCACGTACAGATTCTGCACATCAGCCAGGCATAAAGGCACCATTACAGAAATGGAGACGAGGAACTCGACCAGCTCCTTGAACCCAGGAATCAACACGCCTTGTCTCCTGAGATTCCCAGGAACACCTAAAGTTTAAGAACACAGAAGCATGAGTCCTCGCTGAGTATCTCGGCTCATCTCCTGACCCATGTGGTGCTTCAGACTGTGAAGAGAATCAAAAGCAACTTTTTGACTGGGGTAGTTGATTTTAAACGCTGTCACACAGGGCAGATGAAGGGAGATCAGAACTCCAATCTCTGCTGCACTAAGAGGCTTGATACCCCATCCATACGTACATATCTCTGTGGTTCAGATAAAGGGTGGTCTTGCAAAAGTCACCCTTTGTGTCCCCAAGTGCATGGACACTGCTCATGTTCCTCTCCAGAGAGTGGCAGAGGCTGGATCACTTTCTCAGGAGAAACTCCTTGCTGGAAAGGCACAGCTATGGAGGTGGCTCAACAAGGTTTTATTGCATTTCACTCAGCATCAGATTTGATATATTTGGTACTTTTCTGGGATAACACCTGCACGGATGATCACATAAAGACAAGCATTCCATAAGAGCTGGTTATGAAGGCCCTGACATGAACAAGGAAACTCACCATGAGGTCTGCAGGGAGCAAGAAAGATTATAACAAGCACCAGGAAGAACCAAGAAGTTCAAGTCATCTTCTGAAGAGCGAGAGGCCCTGAGCAGCAGTGACCGCCCATGTGTGGTGTGGGAGAGGGTCAGGGGATGTGAGGTAGAAAAGGGTGATGGCTGACGATGTTAGTAGATCCTTACAACCATGTCTGAGCCTGCAAGTGGAATGTGGTTGATGTCTGTGGGTGGAGGGGGAACAGGAGGAAGGTTTTTAGGGGGTTATGGAAAGAAGGCAGGCTTCTCTTGGACTAATCATATAAGGCAGTGACATTTGCATGCTGTGGGCATGGCTGTGCCTGGGAGATGGGAATGGCTGCTGCTGGGGCTGGCTGTGCTCCATCATGGCCCATGAGCTGACCTCGCTCTGCTCCTCTCTTACACTCCCCACACTTGGATGGTCCTCAGGAATCATCCATGAGCCTGGAGGAAGCACCGACCTCCTGGAGTGTTGGCCTGTTGCTGGATGACAAGAGCGAAAGGTTTGTGAGACACATGGGAGTGCAGGATGAGAGTGGTCTATGCGTAGCAGTGAGTGTGTTAAAGGCAAGAAGAAGACCTGAAGAGCATGGGCTGGTCATGTTAATGTGGAATCGACTGCCTTTGGTTTTAATTTTAGGGCAGCAGAAGAAGGAACATGTGCATTTCAGTGCTGGGGCATGGATCCAAATTGAGGATTCAAGCAAGTTTGGGACTGGGACGGCTTAGGTGATTGAGAACCATTGCCAGGTCTATGAAAGAAGCTGAATGGGTTTTGAGGACCTCACAGGCATTGCCAAATCCTCAGAAAACCAGAGCCTTGTGGTTAAAGGAACAGCACCTGGCACCAAACCCACACCCAAAACACAAATACCTTCACAATGACCACAGGCTGAGCCTGAGAAATATGAGAGAAATGATCTCCTTTGGCTGGTCCTGGGGTCAGGGCTCAGCCATTCTGTCCTGGTTGAGACAGACAAACGACATAGACCAAGTTCTTCCAGGATGAAAGTAGTAGATGCCATTTATTGCCACAAGTGCATTTTTACACAGTTTTACCAATTCATGTGTCTCTTCACTGTTGGTTACAAGTTACAGCAGTAACATCTCATTGGCTAATTTTGCTGTCATCAATGTTACTCTTCTACTCCCTTCTCTCTCACGGGTACACATTAATATGTCCGGATACTCCTTTACTCCCATCTTTCTCATGGGTAAGTCTTAGTATCTTCAAGGCTGATCTTTGTTCCCATGCCCTCCGTCAGGGAATCCACGGACCCACCGTAGTCCCCCACACCATTCTGATGATGAACAGCCATGAAGGGCTCACATGGCATCAGAGCGACCTGCACATCACCTTTACCACCTGTAGCCGGTGTCTCAAGGCTTTTGCTTCACCAGCCTCCAGGGACAGGGACCTCGACTGCTTGTTTCCTTCAGCGCTGGGTCAGTGATGGCCCTTCGTAGGGTCCCAAACACCCTCACAAACTTCAGTTTGTTTCTGCCTTTCACTTCATTAGAGGTTTGTTCATTCTTTCAGCATCTGCAGTTCAGGATCATGGCAGCAGAGGGCTCATTAACATCCAAAATGCTCTTACAAGCCAAGGCTCTGTGCAGCATTTTCCTCAAGGCTTCGAGTCTGGTGTGGATGATTAGGGAGATTTCAGGAATAGCCAAACAGAGAGCATTTCCATAATAAATAGCAATAAAGCCACATTTCTTCTATTTCCTTCCCTGCTCACCCTTCCCTCCCTTTCTAGAACAGGTGGTATCAGCAGCCTCCAGTTCATATGGATGTGGAGCATCTCCTGATAAAGACTGAATATGTCAGAAAAGTGGGTGCCTAAATCACCACGTGAGTGAGGAGATAGTCCAGGCCACCTCAAGAGGAGTCACATCCTCTGGACCAAAGTAGGGTGTTCCTGGGAATCTCAGATGCCACAGCACAGCTATACCTGTGTTCAGGGAGCTGGTCAAATGACCCATCTCCTTTTCTGTAATCGTGTTTGAGTTTACTCAGGTAACCCCTGACTTGAGCCCCATCCACTCCTAGGTGTTTTCCAGACTCCTGCCTTCAGGAACAAAGTCCTGGGAGACCTTGCTGGTGAAGATGGAGACAAAGAAGCCATGAAGTACCTCAGTCCTGTCTGATTCTACTCTTAGGAAGTTCAGCAGCAGGCCTATGATCACCCTGTCTCTTCTTTTCCTGTAAGGAAGCTGTGTCAGCTCATCTTGCTGCCCTCAGCCTCCCCTGCAGGTATGAAATCCAGGGCAGCTTTGGCATCACTCCCTACATCTATAGACAAGGTTTCTAAATTCCCCCTTTGCAGCTTCCCCTGCTTCCACCTCCTGTGTGCTGCCTTTTAGCCCTGGAGCTCCATCAGTTCAGACAAGCAGCCTCACGAGATAAATGCTTCTTTTCATGGGTACTTGGAGACATCATTCTTGTGCTTGGAGCAGGCTGTTCTGTAAGGCCGATCAGATTTCCTGAGCTCCTTCACCCTTCACACCTACTTCGATGTCACCACCTCACCCACCATCCTCCAGTTATCATCTTCCAGGGGCCTCAGCTCCACTTTCTCATCCCTGACTGTTACATCCCTGACCAAATCTTTCTGGTTTGTAGGTGTGAAGTCCCACAGGGCACCTCACCTCACTGACCCCTCAGTCACCCGTGTCAGGAAGATGTTGTCAATGAGCTCCAAAACCCTCCTGGACGCCTGGTACCTTGCAGATATTGGAATATCTTAGGTCTGCAACAAGGAAACATGAGGCCTGGAAACATGACGCTTCTTTCATTTATCTGAAGGAGGCCTCATCTAATTCCTCTTCCCGATCAGGGAGCCTGTAGCTGATGTCCAGTCACTACAGCATTGCCCATGTTGTTCTGCCCTCTCATGCTGACACCTCAACGTTCAGCTGACATTGTCTCCATGCATTCCAAATGCTCTCCCACATGAAGGCAAAATTCCACTCTCTGTGTCCTGTAACTCCTCATGCTGTCGTCTTAGGAGAGACACCCTCGTCAGGATAAGCCATCCGCATGCAAACGTTAAGAGCTGACCAAATGGAGCTTCCATCCAGGGAGAGTCCAGATCTTGAGAAAATCTGGGATTCGCCCATCAGAAAGTTCTGAAACTGAACAAGGAGAAGTGAGCAGTGCTGGGGAGGCTGCAGTAATAGGAGAGAAGCCTGAGAGTGCTTGAAGGGTGGTTTCAGAGATGATGGAGGTTTTCTTCATAGTGGGAAGCAGCATGAGAAAGAAATCAAGGCACAAAGTGCAGCCAGGGAGGTCCAGGCTGGACATGCAGAGAAAGGAATGTGAGTGGAAGGGCAGTGCTGTGGTGGAGCAGGTCACCCAGAGGCAGTCTGCATCAGCCCAAGGCTTTGTGCTTCAAGGAACAGCTGGGGAGGATGGAGAGATCTCAGCAAAGGAAGGAAGATGCTCAGACAAGAGCAAGGTGGGGCAGCAGGGGGGATGTCTCCAGCCTGCAGGGAAAGAGGTGCAGGTGATGCCACAGCATAGGACAGGCTGTTGTGGAGATGATCAAAGGATGTAAAGAGGCTGAAAGCCCCCAACAGACATGAGCTCCTTCTCCCCTTAGCTATGGCCGTTGTCTCCACCTCTAGTGTCTGTGAGGAGACACCTTGTCCTTACAGCACAGGGGCCTCATGTCCTCCTTGTCCCCAGCCAGGAACCTGGGAGGTGTTGGACCATAGTCCTGCCCTTGGCCTTGCACAGCCCCACATCACAGTGTCCCAGGAAGAGCCCTGGGCAACGTGGGAGGGACAGGATCTGATTTCCCAGGGCATGGGGGTCAGGGCTTGGGCCTTTGGTTAACGAAACACATCCAGGTGTACTCAGCATCAGAGAGACCTTTACTTTGCTTTTCCTGACCTGTCACCAGTGCTTCCAGTTTTCTGAATTAACTGACCCTGGGGATGGTTCCTCAGCAGTGTTTCTCAGTGGGACCCATTAACATTACAAGAAACTTTGGAGTTTGAATCTGACTTTGGCTTCCTGACAGGTTTCTTCAACTGCCTCTCAGTGTCTGAGGTTCATGGACTCAGCACAAAACCCACCAGAGGGGTCATTAAAGCGCCTTGGGCTGCTCCTGTGCTGCTGAGCTGGGCTGGGCTCCTGGGACAGAGGGAGCTCATGGCAAGCGGCAGCACTGCAGAGAGACAGCTCTGCCCAGGAGCAGCTCCTCTGCAAAGCGCAGCAGGGCTGAGGGCTCTGCCTGGGGATCTCAGGGAGACGAGCAAGGCAGAGAGATTAAAGGTGGTCAGGATGGGGAGGATGACTGAGAGCTCACTGAAGGAGAAATCTTTGCAGCCCTTGACACGGTAAGTCTCTGGGTGCTGCAATGCAGCTGTAGCTCCTGGAGGCATCTCCTAAAACTAGAACAGCCACAGCTTTTCGTATCTGTCTGAAGGGGGCTCTTGTCAGGCAATGTTGCACAGCTGTGAAGCTTGGGGAGCACCCAGGGGTGCCCAGGGCTGTCCTGCAGAGCAGGGTCCCTGCACCCCAGGGCTGTGCCGGGGCAGGGACTCTGCCGCCTGCCAGGGTCAGCGCTCAGCCTGCCCGGGGAGATCCCCACGGTGCCGTGGGGAGAAGCTGTGGGTGGAAGCAGCAAATTCGGGCTGGACATGGTCCTGCTATGGAGGGGGTGCTGCATGTGTCAGGGCTGCTTACAGCTCCAGATCACTTTAGGAGCTGCCCAGGAGGCTTTTGAAAAAGCACAGCAAGACAGGGGCTCTGTGAAATGGAAGGATCCTATTCTATCAGTCTTATACTCTGGGTTGTCGATATGGCCAATGGGAAACAGAAATTAATATCTCAGTTCAGGAGGAGGCACAGAAATTCCAGAAATCTTACTCTGAGAGGTGAATAAAAGTGTGAGTATCAGAAATCAACACACCCTGGCATACAGATGGCATCAGGATGACTTTTCCATGCTCATTATTGTTGGTCTCATGTTCCCATCAGAGCCGGCCCACACAGAGCTGCCCCTGGGCAGTGCCCGGCTGCTGGGAGGGGTCTGCAGGGCAGAGCTGAGCACACAGCGGCTGGGATGGGGTCTGTGACACTGACAGGAGGAGACCTGGGCACAGAGACACAGCTGCAGGCAGGGACAGCTCCAGGCAGCAGAGCAGGGGCTGTTCAGGAGCTCTTTTGCTCCTGCTCTGCAGGTGGCTGCTGGGGGTTGTCTGCTGGGCAATGATCGGACTGTCCCTTTAGCACATCCCATCTCCAGGAGCCCTGACTCTGCTCTGCCTGTCCTGCTGGGCTCACCAGCTGCCCCCAGAAAGGCCCAGCTCTGCTGTAGGATGCCAGGAGTGCTGAGCCTTTCCTTGGGGTCCGCACTCTCCTGCCAGAGTCCTTTGCTTGTCTCTGTGAGGGGTCGTGTCCTGCTCTCTCCAGCACATCTCCACCTCTGGGCTGGGGCAGAGAACAGTTTGAAGATCTGCCCTTTCAAACAGGGCTCTCCTGCTCCAGTGTGAGTCCAGTTGTTTGGATTAATTAGAATAATATGTGCCTGAAGTCATTTTAATGGCAGCACAAACTGAAGCACAGACAGATGAGAAAAATCCTGATGGAGACTTCTGCTGTCTGATTCAATAAAGCACCAGAGAAAGCTGAGCCTTTTTGCCTCTCCTGTCTCTCGATTCATCACATTTTCAATCATAGAAATTAGGATTTCTACCCCTGAAAAAACAGCACTCACCTGATGTGGTGATGGAAAATAAAAAAAACCCAGATAAAATATTTATAAAAATATGCTAATTGTCTCCTTTGCAGCCCAAGCCCTTGACAGCCATGAGGACAGATATTAAACTTTTTCATTGCAGGTGGATTACATCTGCCATTTCTTGTGACGTCAGAGCTGTCACAAACCAGCTCCTATGTCCTCACTGCAGCAGAGCAAAGCTGGCTGCTGGGCAGCACACGGGCAGAGGTCCTGCTCCTCACAGCACACTCAGCCAGCACACAACAGAGAAACGAAATGCATTTCTATTGGGGTGATATCTATAAAAAATGATATGGCTTTGCTAAGAGGAGTTTGTCCTAATTTTAAGTTGGTTTTTCTTTTTTTGAACAGAGTCCACATTCCAAGAAACAGCAAATGTCCAACAGCAGCTCCATCACCCAGTTCCTCCTCCTGCCATTCGCAGACACACGAGAGCTGCAGCTCTTGCACTTCTGGCTCTTCCTGGGCATCTACCTGGCTGCCCTCCTGGGCAACGGCCTCGTCATCACCACCATAGCCTGTGACCAGCACCTCCACACCCCCATGTACTTCTTCCTGCTCAACCTCTCGCTCCTTGACCTGGGCTGCATCTCCACCACTCTTCCCAAATCCATGGCAAATTCTTTATGGGACACCAGGGTTATTTCCTACACAGGATGTGCTGCACAGCTCTTTTCGTTTACCTTCTTGATAGTAGCAGAGTATTCTATGCTCACCATCATGTCCTATGACCGCTACGTTGCCATCTGCAAACCCCTGCACTACGGGACCCTCCTGGGCAGCAGAGCTTGTGTCCACGTGGCAGCAGCTGCCTGGGCCACTGGGTTTCTCAATGCTCTGCTGCACACGGCCAATACATTTTCACTGCCACTGTGCAAGGGCAATGCTGTGGACCAGTTCTTCTGTGAAATCCCACAGATCCTCAAGCTTTCCTGCTCAAACTCCTACCTCAGGGAAGCTGGGCTTCTTGTGGTTGGTGTCTTTTTAGCTTTCATCTGTTTTATTTTCATTCTTTTCTCCTATGTGCAGATCTTCAGGGCTGTGCTGAGGATCCCCTCTGAGCAGGGACGGCACAAAGCCTTTTCCACCTGCCTCCCTCACCTGGCCGTGGTCTCTCTTTTCATCAGCACTGGCATTTTCGCCTACCTGAAACCCCCCTCCATCTCATCCCCTTCACTGGACCTGGTGGTGTCTGTTCTGTACTCAGTGCTGCCTCCAGCAGCGAACCCCCTCATCTACAGCATGAGGAACCAGGAGCTCCAGGATTCAGTGTGGAAATTGATAACTGCACTTTTTCAATAAGAAACAGCAACAAACTCTCACCCTCTGCATAGCAGTTATAGGGTAACTCGTGACATTCAATGTGTTTCTTGTTGTTGTGGTTGTGTTTTGTCATAAAGTTGTCATTCCTTTCCTAATTCACTGTCTGCCTTTTTTTCTGACCAAGTGTCTATGGAAATGAGGAGCCATTTTCTCTCTGTTTTTAAAAAGAATAAAGGGCTCTGCAGTGGGTTTTTTTTGTTTTATTTTTAAGGCCTTTTTGGAGCTGCAATGACAGTTTCTGTCTGTACTGGTGGAGGGAACAGAGTCCCAGCCTGGCAGCACTAACAGGGAGCAGCAGCCCTTGGTCTTCCAGAGCTGTTCTCGTTCCACTCCCACACTCTCCTTCTCATCCCTTGTGTTGGTGCAAGGCCTGAGTGCTCTGGCAGCTTGGTCACCGTCCTGCTGTGTGTCAGTCCTGTGAGCGCAGGCAGGGACAGGCAATGGGCACTGCTGTGACAGAGCTGGCCTCCGTAACATACTTATATAAAGAAGAGTGATCTTCTTAAGGCAGTGCCTGGAGGCTTAGGTCTTCTTGCAAAGTTTCTGTCAAGAACATGTACAAGAATGTGGTCCACAGATGAAACACCACTGTGCAGCTGCACAGTGTGTGTGTGCAGGGCTGGGCACACAGCAGTGTCCTCTCACAGCCAGGCCTCCTGCCAGAGACCTGCAGGACCAGCAGAGCAGGGGCTGGGCTGTGCCCGTGTGCACTGGACACCCCTTGGGAAGGAGCCTCAGGTCAATCATCATGCACTGGCCCCTCACAACCACCATTTCCTGCACTGGCCTCTCACCCACAGAGGTTGTTCTTCCCTCCATGGATGGACACTGAATGAGTAGTTCAGCAGTTCGTGTTTGCTTTGTACAGATGAATTGTGAGCATGCACGTCATGTACTTGAGGTGACATGAAACCGAGTGATCACAAACACCATCAACTATTCCTTAGGGTTCCATGAAGGCCTGTGGGACAGACAAGATCTTGAGGTCACTTGGTGTTGGAAGTAACATCCCATTGTTAACTGCCTGAATGCAGCACTGGGATGTGCTTCCTTCAAGCGAGCTCCTTGTGTCCATTCTTCCTGCCACGGCACAAGTCAGATGAGTGCAGAGCAGGGTGACACACCACAGGGCTCAGGTGTCTCCTGCCCTTTCGGAGTGGCAACAGGAGGCCAGAGGGACTCTGTGACTCCTGCCTCTTTGTGTAAAAGGGACAGACTCTGTCTCTGAGCATCCCTGAGTGCATAAGGAGTCCATGAGGCCAGCTCAGATGTTGACACCTGACAGAACCCTGACATTTCTGTGTTTGACTACAGGAACAAACCCCATTTGACCAGTGAGATTCATCTCAGCTGCCTTGGACACACTCATTGCACGTGTTCTTGTCTGCTATGTCACCCTTCCCATGATTCCGGATTGTGCTCTCGAAAGTGCCATAGAAACCAGAATGGTTCTGGGGTCCTTAGAAGACGCAGACCTCAAACCCATCTTCAAGAAGAGAAGGAATAGGAACTGGGAGAGTTACAGGCTGGTCACCCTAACTCCCTCCCTGGGAAGGGGATGGGACATGTCCTCCTACACCCATTTCCTGGAATGTGAAGGCGAAGGAAGGGATTGCTGAACCCAAATGGACAGGGGAAAGAAAGGCATGTTGTGTACAGGGTGCTTGCAAGGCCTCAGCCATGGTGTCCTTCTGAGCAGAGTGGTGCTGATGGGGCTCAAGAAGTGGATGCTGGGTGGGATGCTGAACCATTAAGCCCAAATATCATGAGTGGTATAAAGTCCTCCATGCAACCAGTTGCTAGTGTCATCTCTCAGTGACTGGCACTTGGGCCAACACTATTGAACATCTTTATTTTCCCCCCTCTAAGATGTAACAGAGTGCACTTTCAGTACCTTTGAGGATGATGCAAAGCCGGGTGGAGGCCTTGAGCAACCTCACCTGGTTGACCCTGCCTTGAGCAGGAGGGTGAGACGAGTGAGACAAGGGCTCTCTTCAAACCTGAGTTATTCTCTGATTTGAAAGATTTTTTGCCTTGGAGAGGTTTCTGGAGAGAGAATACGTAGAAGAATAGTAGAAAAAAAAGAAAGGCAAAAGGGGAGATATAGAAGGTGTTAACAGAAATACAGCAGTTCCAGAGAAGAGTGCTTTTCATGCACATTGTTAGTAGGAAATATATTTGATGAATTTGAACAAGGTGACGAAGCCAGATGGGTGTCTACAGCCTGCAGGGAAAGAGGGGCAGGTGTAGGACTGCGTAGAACATGCTTCAGTCTTGGTCAGGTCCTGGCTAAGGAGGGGGATGGATGGGTGCTGGTATTATGAAGTCAGTTGTGTCTCAGAAACTCATAATCCAGTCAGAAGCGTGTGGCTGTGAAGGGGAATGTGAGATCAGTTCTGTCTCTGGAGGTGACAGGCCAGCAGCAGGGACATGGCTGGGAAAGAGTCTCTGCCAAGGTACCCACAGGTCTTATCCAGGAAGAAGCCTTGGAGATGCGTTGTCATGTCCATCCCACCTGAGAACATGACGGGACAGCAGCAGGAACATGGTGGTGTCTGTCAGAGAAGCTGAAAGGCCAACAGCAGTCACGGGATTTAGAAGATCGTGGTGAAGTTACTTCTCTCTGGTCAGGTAAAAAACCACAAGATGCCTAACAGGTTGGGTTCCCTGCATGAAGGGCAGTTTCTTAGATGGTCGTGCTCTCCTTGGAAGTGGGAAGAAGCAGGGAAGAGTCAGAAAGTGCAACTTGGAAGGTGAGGAGTGGATATCAGGAGGAAGAAATGTGACTGGAAGGGCAGGGCTGTGGTGCAAGAGGTCACGCAGAGGGAGCTGGATCAGCCCATGGCTTTGTGTTCCAAAGAACAGCCAGTGAGGGTGCAGACACATAGTGAAGGGACAGAAATGCTGGGGTGAGAGCAGGTGGGGAAGCGAGATGGGTGTCTACAGCCTGCAGGGAAAGAGGGGCAGGGATAGGACGGTGTAGAACAGCCTGTGATGGAGATGGCAAAGGGTGCTGGCAAGGCTGGAAGGGACCAACAGAACCCGGGTCTCTGTCCCCTTGGCCATGGCAGTTGTCTGTGCCACTGAGGCCTAGGAGAAGACATGTTGTCCTCATGGCACTGGGGCCTCGTTCCCTCCTTGCAGCCCCATGGGGAAGCTGGAAGTTGTTGTACCAGTGCTGTCCTTCCCTCGGCCTTGCACACCCACATCCCACGGTCCCAGGAAGAGCCCTGAGCCCTGTGTGAGGGACAGGATCCCCCTTCCCATTGCCTGGAGGTCATGGGTTTTCCTTTCTGCTTCAGAAAGCAAAGCAAGGGGTTTCTCAGCATCAGAGCTGAAGAAAGGACTAAAAGGAGACCTCATGGTGGCTACAGCTTCCTCACAAGGGGAGAAGGGAAGGTACTGATGTCTTCTCTTTAGTGACCAATGAGAGAACCCAAGGGAATGGAAGATAGATGTGCCAGGGAAATTTTAGGTTGGAGATGAGGAAAAGGTTCTTCACGTAGAGGGTGCTGGACACCGGAACAGGCTCCCCAGGGAGGTGTCATGGCCCCAAGCCTGGCAGTGTTGAAGAAGAGACTGGACAACATCCTCAGATACATGGTGTGAACTTTGGGGTTGTCCTGTGCAGGGACAGGAGTTTGATTTAATGATACTTGTGGGTCCCTTCCAACTCAGGACATTCTAGAATTCATGAAATACTGGTTCAAAATTCCATATTTTCATTGTACAGATGAGTTGCAAACATACACATCATGTGCATGTCCATTGTGTGCATGTGGTGAGATGAACCCAAGAGAGCACAAATGCTATCAGCTATTCCTTGGGGTGCCATAAAGGTCAGTGGGATAGAGATAGTGTTCAGGGGTCAATTCCAACCTGAGTTATTGTATGATTCCATGAATCTTTTCCTTGGAGAGCTCTTTCAAGACGGAATAGACACAGGAAGAAGGAAAAAAAAAGGCAGAAGCAGAGATATAAGTGTACCAGTGTAAACAGAGCACCTCCTCTGAGGAAAGCTTCTCCACTCAAACCCTTCATAGGAAATCTATTAGATAACTTTGATGAAAGCAGCTTAGTTTTATCTGCTCACACACTGGACCACAAGGAGGGTGATGGCTGGGTACGATGCCATGTGCTCAGCTGTGTCTCAGGAACTCCTAGTTCAGTAGGAAGCCAATGGCTGTGGAGGAGACTGTGAGGTCACTTGTGCCTCTGCAGGGGATAGGCCAACAGCAGGAACATGGCTGGGAATGGGACCGGGAGGTCACACATAGGAGACAAGCAGTCGGCCCCAATCAGCATGATTTATGAAAGGCAAGTCCTGCCTGACCCACCTGATCTCCTTCTATGTCAAGGTGACCGGCTTAGGAGATGAGGGAAAGTCTGTCATGGGGGAGCGAATCCGCCACACAGGCTGTGGATGTTGTGTACTTAGACTTGAGTAAAGCCTTTTACACTGTATCCCACAGCATTCTCCTGGAGAAGCTGCAGCTCATGGCCTGGATGGGTGTATCTGTGATGGATAAAGAACTGGCTGGAGGGCTGGGCCCACAGAGTTGTGGTGAACGGAGCCAATCCAGTTGGTGGCCGGTCACGAGTGGTGTTCCCCAGGGCTCAGTATTGGGGCAATTTCTGTTTAATCTCTTTATCAACGATCTGGATGAGGGCATCGAGCGCATCCTCAGTAAGCTAATAGATGACACCAAATTGGGTGGGAATGTTGATCTGCTGGAAGGTAGGAAGGCTCTAGAGAGGTATCTGGAGCTGCTGTTTCATTGGACTGAGGCCAGCTGTCTGAGGTTTAACAAGGCCAAGTGCCAGGTCTTGCACTTGGGTTGTAACAACCCCCTGCAACACTACAGGCTTAGGGAAGAGTGTCTGGAAAGCTGCCTGGCAGAAAAAGACCTGGGTGTGTTGATTGACAGCAGCTGAACATGAGCCAGTGTGTACCCAGGTGGCCAAAAAGGCCAATGGCCTCTTGACTTGTATCAAGAATAGTGTAGTGGGCATCCTTGTTCTCAGCGCTGGTGTGGCTGCAACTCAAATCCTCGGTTCAGTTTTGGGCCCCTCACTATAGGAAAGACCTTGAGGTGCTGGAGTGAGTGCAGAGGAGGGTGACAAGGCTGTTGAGAGCCTGGAGCACAAGTCTTCTGAGGAGCAGCTGAGGGACCCAGGGGTGTTTAGCCGGGAGAACAGGAGGCTGAGGGGAGACCTTTCGCTCTCTACAACTATCTGAAAAGAGGCTGTAGAATGAAGGGTGTTGGTGTTCTCATGAGTAGCAAGTGATAGCATGAGAGGAAATGGCCTCAGCTTGTGCCAGAGAAGGTTCAGAATCGATATTAGGAAACATTTCTTCATGGAAAAGTTTATGAAGCAGTGGAACAGGGTACCCAGGGCAGTGGTTGAGTCACCATCCTTGTTCCTTAGCAGAACTTCTAGGAGGATCTCTTCCATGATCTTCCCAGGCACAGGTAAGAGGCTGACAGGTCAATAGTTTTCAGGGTCCTCCTTTCTACAGCAGAGGAGAGAAACACTGCCACACAGCGCAGCTTGGAATGTGGGGACTGGGCATGAGGAGGAAGAAATGTCACTCAAAGGGTAGTGCTGTGGTACAAGAAATCATTCAGAAGGAGCATGAGATCAGTCCACCTCCTTGTGTTTCAAGGAACAGACCATGAGAGTAGAGACACATCAGTCAATGTATGGAAATACCTGGGTGAGAGCAAGGGGAGGAAGCGAGATGGGTGTCTGCAGCCTGCAGGGAAACAGAAGCAGCTGTGTGACAGTGTAGGACAACCTCTGGTGGAGATGGCAAAGGGCACTGGCAAGGCTGGAAGTCACCAAGGGAACCCAAGTCTTTGTCCCCTTGGCTACGGCAACCATCTCTGCCACCAAGGCCTATGAGGAGACATGTTGTCCTCAGGCACTGGGGGCACCTCATGGCCTCCTTGCACACCCCCAGGAAGGCTGGGAACTGTCACACCATTGTCCTTCACTCAGCATCACACAGCCCACATCCCCCTGCCCCAGGAAGAGCCCTGAGCAATGGGTGAGGGACAGGATCTGCCTTCCCAGGGGCTGGGGGTCAGGCCTTGGCCTCTCTGCTTCGTCCAACAAAACCAGGCTTTTCTCAGCACCTCAGCTGCCTGCACATGACCCTTTGTTTATCTGCCATCATGGCCTCCAATTCTCTGCTCTAACGAGTCCCTGGGGAGGCTTTGCTGGTACTTGTCCTCAGTGGAACTCATTAATACTTCAAGGTACTTAGTACTTTTTTCTTCTGACTTTGACTTCTGGCAAGGTTTGTGCAATCTCCTCTCAGCACCTCAGTGAGTTTCAAGGGCTCAGCACCAAATGCACCATGGGGCTCATTACACTGAAGAAAGCTCTAAGAAACCATGTCTCTTCTTGTAATTGTCTTCTACTCTTGTACAGTGAATTAGAGAGTTTTCTTGGTGTAACTATGTAGAAAGATTTCAAAAAGCTTCTAATAAAAGCGTCTTTCTATTTTAAAGGGTGTATTTCATTAATTTTTCCGTTTAAAGAAAATATTCTATCAGTATTATATCGATCCAGGGTCTCTCCTGTGGAGGTCTGGACTGGTTGGAGAAGGTCTGACACTTGAGGCCTGACACTGTGTGGACAACCTTGCTCCTCACCTCCCCAACCCCATCATTTCTCTCATTGGCCACCTGGCACTTGCATCCCTTTTCCTTACACCAGACTTCTCCACTGCAGTCTGCAGCTGGATGTTCCAGCTCCTTTGCACCAGCTCCCACCTGCTCTCCTTGGAGACCTGGCTGCACACAGGCAAAGAGGGACTTTTCTTTCCTTTTGAACAAACAAAATAAAACTGATAAGATTCATGATTAAAAGAAAGCACACTCCTCAACTGTATGCCAAGGACAAACTGCCACCAATGAGATTCACCATTCACAAGGCATAACCATGAGAAAATATTTTAGGCAGAAATGAATTACAAAATAAACACAATAAAAGAGTTGGCTAAAGACAGAATTAGACAGACTACTGAAAGACAAGGAAGCTTTTACCTCCTTGAAGCTGAAAGCAGCAACTGGATTGTTGAGAGATGTCTGAGTGATCAAAGAGTAAGGGGAAGGGAAATCCAGAGAGCAATCGCAAGTGCTTGTGTGTAGATTAGTTGCTGGAAATGTGACTTCAGACATGGTCAGTTTAGTTAGGATGGGTGGAAATACATGAAAGATGAGGGAGATCAGATGCACAGCCTAACAGAGAGAGTGCTGGCAAGGCAAATCTAGTGGAAGATGAGAAGTTCTCCTCTTGCTCTTAATGCACATGCTGAAAAGCCTCATTTTGATCTCAAGGGAAAACACTGATATTTTATTTAAAGCATTTAATTTTTTCAGCTGATGATTTCCTGCTCCTGCTTTTAAAGACATGTGCAAATGTCTCGCATTTTCAGGGCGAGCTCCATTGCCTGACCACAAGTATCCAGGGCCACCTCCAGAGGAGCCAGTGTCTCTGCAGTCCAGGTCTGGACTGGTCGTTGTCACAGAGAACCTGCTGGAGACCAGAGCCCCTCGGAAGCTGCAGCTGGAGCCTGGGCAGAGGGTCTCAGGGCACCTACACTGGCACCACCCACCCCTGTCCCTGTAACCGCATCCCAGCCCAACGTTATGAACACTTGCCTTTGCAAACAAAGGCAGAACATAAAATCCCCCGGAGATCAGTATAGTAAAACAAGGCAAAACAAAGGAAGGAGGTTAACAACACCAGCAATATTTGAAGCCTAAATCTGCAATAAGACTTGTCTTTCACTCTACATCTTTCATTCTATTTTTTATTGCTTAAAACAAAAAAAAATGTTCTCAACATTTCCATCATATGGAAACCTACAGCATTCGAAACACTTTATTTTTGTCTTACACAGCCCAGGGCCCCAAAAGCTCCCTGCCAATAACTGTCCATGCCACTTCTTACTCTTGGCACAGAGTGAATCCCCCTCTGAGGTTTTGGCGACACTTGCCTGATGGAGAAAAGCAGGGTAAAAAGCTTCAGTGTAATGTGCCCATTTGGGATGGCCAAATTTGCACTGATCTTATCAGATATCTGTCATCTGTCTTTTTATATGAGAAAATCTGTATTTGTGTGTAGGTACAAGCACAGAAGAATCATAAAATAATAGAATAATGGAATCATAGAATCATGTAGGTCAGAAAAGACCTTTAAGATGATAGAGTCCAGGCATAAACCCAACACTGCCAAGTCCACCACTAAAGCATGTCCCTAAGCCCCATTTCTACATGTCTTTTAAAACCCTCCAGGGATGGTGACTCAACTACTTCCCTGAGCAGCCAGTTCAAATGCCCAACAACCCTTTTCATGAAGAAATTTTTTCTATTACCCAGTCATTCCCTGGCACAACTTGAGGCCATTTCCTCTTGTTCTATCACTTGTTACCTGGATAAAAGAGACTGACCCACACCTCACTACAACCTCCTTTCAGGTAGTTGCAGAGACCAATAAGGTCTCCCCTCAGCCTCCTTTTCTCCAGGCTAAAAAGCTTCAGCTCCCTCAGCCGCTCCCCATCTGACTTGTGCTCCAGACCCTTCATCAACTTTGTTGTCCCTCTCTTAACTGACTCCAGCACCTCAAAGTCTTTCTTGCTGTAGGGTGCCCAAAACTGACCCCAGGATTCGAGCTGCAGCCTCACCAGTGGCCAGGACAGGGGAACTATCGCTTCTCTAGTCCTGCTGGTCACACTAGTGCTGATACCAGCCAGGATACCATTGGCCTTTTTTGGCCACCTGAGCACACTGCTGGCTCAGGTTCAGCCACTGTCGACCAACAGCTGCAGGTCCTTTTCCACCAGGCAGCTTTCCAGCTGCTCCTCTCCGAGCCTGTAGTGTTACCTGGTGGTGTTATGACTCAAGTGCAGGACCTGGCACTTGGCTTTGTTGAACCTCAGGCAACTGGCCTCAGCCCATCATTTCATCCAGTCCATATCCCTCTGTAGAGCCTTCCCAGCCTCCAGCAGATCAACACTCCCACCCAACTTGGTGTCATCTGCAAACTTCCTAAGGGTGCACTTGATCCCATTGTCCAGATCATTGATAAAGAGATTAAACAGAACTGGCCCCAATACTGAGCCCTGAGGAACACCACTCATGACCAGCCACCAACTGGATCTGACTCTGTTCACAACTCTTTGGGCCCAGCCCTCCAGCCAGTTCTTTACCCAGCAAGGAGTATGCCTGTCCAAGCCATGAGCAGCCAGTATTTTTTTTTATTCTATTTTATTTTATTTTGTTTTATTTATGAATAAATATGGTATTTAAAATGTATATATGCCTCTGTACATGTGTATAAGAGTATACACATCATATATAGATATATACGTATGTATAAAACCAGAGAAATTAAATATACATAGCCATTATAACGTACATATAAAATGGATAATGCCTTCTTTAATAAGATCTAATGGAATGAAGAAGTAGATTTGAAATGAGAGTAGAAAGAAAAGTATAAGGATGGGTCGACATCCCCCATTTTACCTGGTCCAGAAGCCGCCCACAGATGTCTGGGGAGGAACTTCAATCAGGTGGGGAGGACACAGACAAGCTGGATCATGCCCAAGGGCTATGTCCTCCCCCAGGAGGCCACTGAGGGGCCCTCAGCACAGATCCTTTCACATACAAGGAAAAGCCCAGTCCTGTGGGCTGGACTGGATGGCCCCTGCATCCCAGCCCAGACCAGCAGGATGGGCTGTGCGGGATTACTGGGACAGACTCTGAGCTCTTCTGGGTGCTGCGAGACACAGGCAAACTGTCTGTGAACATGGAAAACCAGGACAAAATGTCAATTTCAGAAGAACATGTGCATGGGGACAATACAGAAAAGACCTGAAGGGGATCTCAAAATAGACAACGTGAAGCAGAAGAAGTCGCCAATAAACCCATAAACCACAAATCGGATGTTGAGGTGCAAAAAGAGGCACCTCCCTGGTTGTGTGGGTCTCCCAGCTGCTTGTAAGGCCACTGTGGGGTGCAGGTTGGTGATAAATAGGTTTCCTTGTCCTTAGGTTCATAACATGATTGAATGTTCCAAACTGCTCTGACTGAGTGAGGGGAGAAGTCAGGAGTGTGATGGGACTTGCCCAGGTCCACCTGAGCCACACCAGCCAAACCCAGTGTGCTGCGTGTGTGATGTCAAGGGGTGGGGAAGGAGGTGGTGGTGGATGTAAATGTCTTGAACACTGTAGGACCTGAGCAGGGTGCATGTGGTGTGGAATAAGGGGTGGAAATTGTACTCCCTGGGATGGAGCTAATTTTCTTGTTCACAGCCTCTGCTGGTGGTGCCCAGAACAGCTTTGACAACACTCTGACGTTGTAGCGGTTGCTGAGCAGCACTGGCACAGCCTCAAGGCCTTCGCTGTTTCTCCCTCTGCCCTAACAGTGTGGAGGCTGCAGGTGGCAAGAGGCTGGAGGGGACAAAGCCAGGAGAGCTGACCCCAACTGACCAGAGGGATATTCCACACCATATGACATCATGGTCAGCAATAGAACTGAGGAGGCAGGTGTGTTCTTCAAAACATCCTTTGCTCAGAGACAGGCGGAGCATATATCTCTCCTGCTGTGAGTGATTACTTCTCCACTTATTAAATTGTCTTTATCTTGACCCATGAGATATTCTTTCTTGCTTTTGCCCTTCCAGTTCCCTCCCCCATCCCGCTGCTGGGGATTGAGCAAGTGATTGGGTGGGCGCTGCCAGATGGGGTCACCCCCAACATGTGCACAGAGCAAACAGGTTGTGCGGGTGAGGTCCCTGGTGTCTCAGTAGATCACAGGCCAGGAGCTGACTCAGCGATTGTGTAAGTGGTTGCAGGTCACTGACACCCGAGCAGCTGACAGGCCCAGCGCAGGCACACAGTTTGTGTCACAGCTTGTGAGGTCACTTGTGCCTTTGTGTCTCGCAGGCGAGCAGACAGCAAGTGGGTGGATGTGACGTAGTCAGGTCACTGGTGCCTGAGGAGCTGAAGGCAAGAGGGAGAAACGTGGCTTGGGATGTACTTGTGATGTCAGTCCTGGCTGAATGGCTGATGGGCCAGGACCAGGTGCACGTCCTTACAGGTGCTGGGGAGGTCACCAGGTGTCTGAGTCAGTCACCCCTGAGTAGCCTCACAGGCCTGGAGTAGGCCCATGGCATGTGTAGGTGGTTTTGCGGTCATTGGTGTCTGAATAGCCAATAGACCAGGAGCAGGCCCATATCAGACATAGATATTATGACATCACCAGTGGCTGAGTAGTAGATGGGCCAGGAACAGACACATGGCTCGTCTCGGTGCTCGTGATGTCACAAAACCATATTTATACCCCACCCAAATTCAGCTTTTTGGAACCATTGTCAGCAGAAGTCCATAGAGTGCACACACACGTGTGACAGTGTAACCAATGAGCACACAGCGGTGGCAGTAGAGGTGTGAGGTCACTGTCAGTATAACCAATGAGCACACAGCGGTGGCGGTAGAGGTGTGAGGTCACTGTCAGTGTAACCAATGAGCACACAGCGGTGGCAGCAGGAGGTGTGAGGTCACTGTCAGTGTAACCAATGAGCACACAGCGGTGGCAGTAGAGGTGTGAGGTCACTGTCAGTGTAACCAATGAGCACACAGCGGTGGCAGCAGGAGCTGTGAGGTCACTGTCAGTATAACCAATGAGCACACAGCGGTGGCAGCAGGAGCTGTGAGGTCACTGTCAGTATAACCCATGCACACCCAGCACTGGCAGTAGGAGGGTGCAGTGCTCATGTCACCGGTGACACCCCATGGCCATGGAGCTCGGTGCAGACCGTCCATGTGCTGTCACAGGGTCCCCACGAGGTACCGGAGCTGCCCGGCCCCGTGTCTGCGAGGCCGAAGGAGCAGCCCCTGCAGCCCTGGCTGCAGCCGTCGGGGTGGGGGTGGCTCGGGGGCACCGCAGGGATGTGCCCGGGCACGGCGCCCGGAGGAAACCACAGACTTCCTGCCCGGGCGCCGCGGGGGGAGCGCGGGGGCTGTGGTTTGTGCACCTGCAGGCTGCAGCTCTGATCCACCCGTGGGGAATAACGGCCCCTCGGTGACACACTGACAGGCAGGGACGCGTCTGAGCCCCTGGGCTGCACGTCTGCTGCCAGGACAGGGACGTGTCCCAGCTCCAGCTCCTGCGAGGGACCTTCCGTGGGCTCTCCAGGGAGCGGTGGGTGAGCCAGCGCTCCTGGGATGGGGCTCTGCCCTGGGCTAAGGCCCTTTCCCAGCTGCTGCTCCCAGCACAGTGGGGTCTGTCACAGGGGCTGTTTCCTTCCCTTCCTGACACAGCCCCGGTGCAGTCGCAGCCCCATGGGTCTTATAGCACAGCAGTGTTTGGACGCTCTCTACCTCGAGCTCTTGGATAGTCTGTCACAGGACATGCTCAGTGCTCCTGGTCCCCACCAAAGGGCTCAAGGAGTAAAAAATTGTTTGCCCCACTACAACCAGCCCTGTCCTGTGACGTTCCACCAGCACAGTGATGTGACACCTGCAGCGGAGCCGTCCCTCATATATGGTCATGAATGGCGCTGGAGAAGTTCATTGGAGGACTGGGCTGTGTCGGAGGGGAGATAGCTCCCGATAATGTCTAAAAAGGTGCTGCTGCTTCGATTGGCTCCTCCTGTAGCTGGGGGGGCATCTGCAGACATATATTGCCCTCCCATCATCATTGTTCCCACGAGTCCCTGGAGCTGTGGCAGGGAGTGCGGCACAGAGGGATGCGCCATCAGGGCAGGAGGCTCAGGATGGGCACAGAGGGACTCCTGTCCCCTCAGACGCTGTGGCTGCTCCTCTGGGTCCAGCTGTGCAGGGGTAAGTGCTGACTCCCTTGTCCCACCGCCCAGGGCCAGCGGGTACCAGTGTGGTCATGGGGATCTGTCTGGGAATGGGGTTTCTTTGCAGGTGCTGCTGAGACAAGGGGCAGAAGGTGCTCAGATCCATGGAGCCTGTGCCCTTCCCTGTGCCTATCTGGGTGCGAGAGAGTATCTCCTTTTCCAGGGCTCCAGTGTTCAGGGCAGCCTGTGCCTGGCTGGATTCACAGACACCCTGTCCTGGGGTACCATTTTGGACTCCCTTGTTCCCAGCACTCTGCCTCTGGAGCCAGTGGTGGCCTCACTGGTGATGGCAGCACCCAGAGATCCCCAGGCCACTGCCAACCTCTGGGGTGCCCCAGAGGGTTTGTGTGCTGCTCAGCGCCCCTTGTTCCAGGGGAGCACTCACCCCACGAGAGCAGTTTGTGCCCCGCAGAGAGAAGAGGATGGGGACTTCTGCAGTGGGGAGACGTCCTTCCTGGGGGGCCTGGCCCAGTGCAGGGGCTGGGCTGACACCAGGAGAGGAGGGGATGTGTGATCCTGTGGATGGTCTCAGTGGGAACAGGGAAAGCCCTGGGGCTGGGCCGGGTTTGGATGGTGCTGGGGCAGGTGGTTTGCAGGGGAAGCTGCAGCCCTGGATACACGGGACTGTTCAGGGGGTGCTGGGCTGGAGACAGCTGCTGCCCAGTGCAGGGCTGGGCAGTGTGTGGGTGGGCATGCGTGGGGGGCAGGTGGCTGTTGGGGAGGGAAGAGGTGCCTTGTGTGGTGGGATGGAGAATGACCCAGCAGTGCTGGACGTGGGCACGCCCAGGCTTGCGCAGCTGTGGGGACAGAAGGGACCCTTGCACTGCTCTGGGGACAGCCTGATGGGGAGGGGGCTCCCACCCTGGTACATCTGATTCAGTGCAGGCAGGAGGTTCCCCCAGACCTGCAGCACTGGGGCTCGGCGCTCTCCTGACTCATCCCGTGTTGGTGTTTGAAGGTGCTGCGGAGGTGAGGCTGGCGGATGGCGGCAGGCGCTGTGCTGGGAGAGTGGAGGTGAAACACCAGGGACAGTGGGGGACTGTGTGTGGTTACCACTGGAGTATGAACGACGCAGCAGTGGTTTGTAAGCAGCTGGGCTGTGGGTCTGCTGTTGGAGCTCACTGGTACGGACACTTTGGGGCAGGATCTGGCCCCATTTGGATGGATGATGTCAGCTGTAATGGCACCGAATTTGCCCTGTCTGACTGCAAACATGCAGGGAGGGGTGAACATCACTGTCAGCACATTCACGATGCTGGAGTGACATGTTCAGGTAAGGGGTCAGCCTGTATACATCGATGGCCTTGGAGGGACTTTTCAGAGACCATGAGCGCTGGGCCCTGGGCAGATGAGCAGGCGGCAAACAACCCCTCGCTGACCAACCCCAGGGCTCGGCTGTGTGGTCCCGCACTGCCAGGCTTTAGGAGATCAGCAACTGCTTGACTCTGGCTGCTGCTTCTGCATCACTGCACACACAGGCTGGTCCTGGGACGTCCCTGAGGCTGTGACAGCCCTGTGGGGACAGGACCCCATGCAGGCAGTGCTGGCTCTGCAGGGGCTGAGCAGCTGTAGCTTCATCATCATCTGGGCCAGTTCTCCTGGACCCCAACTGCTCACACGGCTGCGGTGCTGGGGGGACCATGCCGGGCAGCACAGAGGAGCTTGTGTGGGAGCCCTTTGTGTGAGCAGCACCTGTGGCTGTGAGTGTGTGGCAGACACACACCTCGGGTGCTCTGGTGGTGTAGACAAGGGGAGGAGGAGTCTTGGATGAGTTTCTGGCACCAGCCCTTCCCCAACAGCTTCCTCTGGGATGTGCAATGGGCACTTTGGCCACGGCTTGCTCGGAGGTGATATGGGACATGGGCATGTAACTGCCAGAGGGCTCTGGGAACTCCCAGGTTTTCTGGTGTTTTTTTATCCAGGATTTTTCCGTCTGGTGGGAGGGAAGAGCCGCTGCTCAGGACGTGTGGAGATCCGTGATGGGGACCAGTGGAAAACTGTTTGTGATTCCCACTTTGGCCCCAAAGCTGCCGAGGTGGTCTGCAGGGAGCTGCAGTGCGGTCTGGCCCTGCCTGTGTCTGGAGGAGGTCACTTTGGAGAAGGGGTTGGTCCCATGTGGGATGGAGAGCTGCAGTGTGTGGGGAATGAGTCCCTCCTGTCCTCCTGCCCCACGGGGTCCTCCCGGGACCAGGCCTGCACCCAGATGAACAGCGCTGCTGTCAGCTGCACACGTAAGGACTCGGGGCGGGGTGTTGAACCCTGGGGTGAGTTCCAGTCTAAGGAGGGGACAGTTTGTGATTGTGGAGACAAGGGAACTGGGGCATCTGTTCCCACAGGCTGGCAGAGGCATAACCTTCCTGGGATCATAGAGAAGGGCAGGTCTGGGCTGATGCCCAAGGACAAAGAGGGGCCATGGGCTGGGAGGGCTCCCTGGGATCAACATGTTTCTCCACAGTGGATACACAAAGGCCTGAGATTATGATGTGGGAGGTGTCCAGGGCGGACTGTGGTCCAGGGCAGCTGGGGACCCTGGGAGAAACAGCAGCAGGTGCTTGGGAATCCCTGGAGACAGGTCTCTTGTCAGGGTGCTGGCTGGCGAGGAGTGGGTGCACTAGTTGGGTCTTGGCCAGGGTCAGGTTGAAGGGTCTGTTGGGGTAGAAGGAAGTGCTGAAAACGTTGGGGCCAAAATTACCCAGCAGGGCTGGAGCTCTTCACTCCAGCCTTGCACAGCCCATGGGGATACAAGGGACCTCTGGCAACATATTGGGGACAGTCTGGAGGGGAGGGGACTCCCACCCTGACACCCACAGTGCTGGGGCTTGACGCTGATCTGACTGGTCCTGTGTCAGTGTTTGAAGGTGCTGCGGAGGTGAGGCTGGCGGATGGCGGCAGGCGCTGTGCTGGGAGAGTGGAGGTGAAACAGCATGAACAGTGGGGGACTGTGTGTGGTCACTACTGGAGCATGAAGGACGCAGCAGTGGTTTGTAAGCAGCTGGGCTGTGGGTCTGCTGTTGGAGCTCCTCAGTACGGACACTTTGGGGCAGGATCTGGCCCAATTTGGATGAGTGATGTTGACTGTAATGGCACCGAATCTGCCCTGTCTGACTGCACACATGCCAGATGGGGTGAACATTACTGTATTCACATTCTTGATGCTGGAGTGACGTGTTCAGGTAAGGGGTCAGCCTGTTCTTCACCTTTGGGGCTGGGATGGGGGAAGGCACCTGGCTGTACTCTCAGGGAACAAAAAGCATGAGCCAGAGAAAGTACCAGTGATGCTGGTCCAACTGCTGAGCTGGGACTGTCATTGCTCATTTTCCCAGTCCCTGGGAAAGGCCAGAAGGAACCTACCCCAGGGTGAACTAACCCTGCCACAGTCTCTCAGCCCCATCTCGGTGTCTTAGGCTGCACACAAATCCTCCATCCTGCCCTGGAGTACCTGCTGGTCTTTGTCAGTCCCCACTCATTCTGCGAGATCCCAGCCAACAAGGCTGAGGATCCCTGAGCTGGAAACACCAAGAGGGAACATGCCGGCACCCCACACCTTGGAGGAAGAGCATAAGATGGCTGGTCACGCTGGGTTGTTCCCCCTCAGGGACATGCGAATCTTGATGGGGGCACTTTTCAGGAACTTTTCTTTCTTTGCTGGGCCCTGGGCAGAGGAGCAGGCGGCACATGGCCCCTCGCTGCTCAACCCCAGGGCTTGGCTGTGTGGTCCCGCTCTGTGAGGCTTTAGGAGCTTGGCAGCTACTTGACTCTGGCTGCTTCTTCTGCATCACTGCATGCACGGGCTGGTCCTGAGACATCCCTGGGGCTGTGACAGCCCTGTGGGGACAGGACCCCATGCAGGCAGCGCTGACAAGCTGCCCAACCCCTTCTGCCTGCCCACTGCTCCCCACACTGACCCATGAAATGGGGTCTTTGCCAGCACTTACTGACTCTCGTCCGTGCTGCTGTCATCCTCTGAGGCAGCGTGAGACCAGGGGGACATGCGGGTCTCCTGTCCCCTGCCTGGCCATTGGCCTGGGACCTGTGCATCCCTGGGCAGAGCACGGTGTCCCTGGGTGAGAACATCCCCCTCGAGCAGTCAGGGGAGCGCTCTGGACAGGCACCAGCCATGATAGCAGTTGCTCTATATGTGTGCTCTGGGACATCTCCCACCTAAAAGGAACCTCCCAACACCCCAGGAACACCCCTGGGAGCAGAGTGCATTTCTGGTTGCACCCAGGTGATGATGATCCTGCCTGGCCCAAGCTCTGCAGGGGCTGAGCAGCTGCAGCTTTGTCATCATCTGGGCCAGTTCTCCTGGACCCCAACTGCTCACACGGCTGCGGAGATGGGGGGACTGTGCCGGGCAGCACAGAGGAACTTGTGTTGGAACCCTTTGTGTGAGCAGCACCTGTGGCTGTGAGTGTGTGGCAGACACACACCTCGGGTGCTCTGGTGGTGTAGACAAGGGGAGGAGGAGTCTTGCATGTGTTTCTGGCACCAGCCCTTCCCCAACAGCTTCCTCTGGGATGTGCAATGGGCACTTTGGCCATGGCTTGCTTGGAGGTGATGTGGGATGTGGGCATGTAAACTGCCAGAGGGTCTGGGAACTCCCAGGTTTTCTGGTGTTTTTTTATCCAGGATTTTTCCGTCTGGTGGGAGGGAAGAGCCGCTGCTCAGGACGTGTGGAGATCAGTGATGGGGACCAGTGGAAAACTGTTTGTGATTCCCACTTTGGCCCCAAAGCTGCCGAGGTGGTCTGCAGGGAGCTGCAGTGCGGCGCGGCCCTGCCTGTGTCTGGAGGAGGTCACTTTGGAGAAGGGGTTGGTCCCATGTGGGATGGAGAGCTGCAGTGTGTGGGGAATGAGTCCCTCCTGTCCTCCTGCCCCACGGGGTCCTCCCGGGACCAGGCCTGCACCCAGATGAACAGCGCTGCTGTCAACTGCACACGTAAGGACTCGGGGTGGGGTGTTGAACACTGGGGTGAGCTCCAGCCTGAGGAGGGGACAGTTTGTGATTGTGGAGACAAGGGAACTGGGGCATCTGTTCCCACAGGCTGACAAAGGCATGATGTTCCTGGGGATCATAGAGAAGGGCAGGGCTGGGCTGATGCCCAAGGACAAAGAGGGGCCATGGGCTGGGAGGGCACCCTGGGATCAACATGTTTCTCCACAGTGGTTACACAAGGGCCTGAGATGATGATGTGGGAGGTGCCCGGGGCAGACTGTGGTCCACGGCAGCTGAGGACCCTGGGAGAAACAGCAGCGGGTGCTTGGGAATCCCTGGGTACAGGTCTCTTCCTAGGGTGCTGGCCTGGGAGGAGTGGGTGCTCTAGGTGGGTCTGAGCCAGGGGCAGCTTGAAGGGTCTGTTATGGTAGAAGGACGTGGTGAAAGCTCTGGGGTCACAAATGTCCCAGCAGGGCTGGAGCTGGTCACCTCAGCCTTGCACATCCCGTGGGGATACAAAGGACCTCTGCACCATATTGGGGACAGTCTGGAGGGGAGGGGGCTCCCACCCTGACACCCACAGTGCTGGGGCTTGACGCTGATCTGACTGGTCCTGTGTCAGTGTTTGAAGGTGCTGCGGAGGTGAGGCTGGCGGATGGCGGCAGGCGCTGTGCTGGGAGAGTGGAGGTGAAACAGCATGAACAGTGGGGGACTGTGTGTGGTAACTACTGGGACATGAACGATGCAGCAGTGGTTTGTAAGCAGCTGGGCTGTGGGTCTGCTGTTGGAGCTCCTCAGTACGGACACTTTGGGGCAGGATCTGGCCCCATTTGGATGGATGATGTCGGCTGTAAAGGCACCGAATCTGCCCTGTCTGACTGCACACATGCAGGATGGGGTGAACATGACTGTGGTCACCATCTCGATGCTGGAGTGACGTGTTCAGGTAAGGGGTCAGCCTAATAAGTAACTTTGGGCCTGGGATGCAAGAAGTGACATGTCGGTGCTCTCAGCAAAAAACAAACATAGTAGATCTGGGCCTAGTGTGGCTAGTCATGCTGCTGAGGTGGGACTGTCATTGCTGGTGTAACTGGTCCCTGGGGAAAGCTGTGACATCCCTGTGCGGACAGGACCCCATGCAGGCAGCGCTGACAAGCTGCCCAACCCCTCCTGCCTGCCCACAGCTCCCCACCCTGACCCATGAAACAGGGTCTTTGCCAGCACTTACTGACTCTCGTCCGTGCTGCTGTCACCCTCTGAGGCAGCCTGAGGCCAGGGGGACATGCGGGTCTCCTGTTCCCTGCCTGGCCATTGGCCTGGGACCTGTGCACCCCTGGGCAGAGCACGGTGTCCCTGGATGAGAACATCCCCCTCGAGCAGGCAGGGGAGGGCTCTGGAAAGCCCCAGCCATGATAACAGCTGCTCCATTTCTGTGCTCTGGGACATCTCCCACCTAAAAGGAACCTCCCAACACCCCAGGAACACTCCTGGGATCAGAAGGAGCTTCTGTTTGTACGCAGGTGATGATGGTCCTGCCTGGCCCAAGCTCTGCAGGGGCTGAGCAGCTGCAGCTTTGTCATCATCCGGGCCAGTTCTCCTGGACCCCAACTGCTCACACGGCTGCGGTGCTGGGGGGACCGTGCCGGGCAGCACAGAGGAGCTTGTGTGGGAGCCCTTTGTGTGAGCAGCACCTGTGGCTGTGAGTGTGTGGCAGACACACACCTCGGGTGCTCTGGTGATGTAGACAAGGGGAGGAGGAGTCTTGCATGTGTTTCTGGCACCAGCCCTTCCCCAACAGCTTCCTCTGGCATGTGCAATGGGCACTTTGGCCACGGCTTGTTCGGAGGTGATGAGGGATGTGGGCATGTAACTGACAGAGGGCTCTGGGAACTCCCAGGTTGTTTGGTGTATTTTTCCAGGATTTTTCCGTCTGGTGGGAGGGAAGAGCCGCTGCTCAGGACGTGTGGAGATCCGTGATGGGGACCAGTGGAAAACTGTTTGTGATTCCCACTTTGGCCCCAAAGCTGCTGACGTGGTCTGCAGGGAGCTGCAGTGCGGCGTGGCCCTGCCTGTGTCTGGAGGAGGTCACTTTGGAGAAGGGGTTGGTCCCATGTGGGATGGAGAGCTGCAGTGTGTGGGGAATGAGTCCCTCCTGTCCTCCTGCCCCACGGGGTCCTCCCGGGACCAGGCCTGCACCCAGATGAACAGCGCTGCTGTCAGCTGCACACGTAAGGACAAAGGGTGGGGTGGTGAACACTGGGGCTGTGCCAGGGGTTGGGAACAGAGCAAGAACCAGGCTGGGTGGGTGTAGGACAGGAGGGATCATTGCACCGTCTCCAGCACAAAAACCGTGCACAAGGAGAAGAAAGGCATCTGTCCCTTTGGACTGTCCACTGGCTACCGAGGCTACAAAAGCACCCTCTCTCCTCCTCTGTCCCCAGAGTACACAGCGTTCAGGCTGGTGAACGGCAGCACAGCCTGTGCAGGGAGGCTGGAGGTCCAGGTGCTGGGGACCTGGGGGACCCTCTGTGCCTCCCGCTGGGATCTCTCGGATGCCCACGTTCTGTGTCGTCAACTCCACTGTGGGTTTGCTGAGTCCATTCCTGGAGGAGAGTATTTTGGGAGAGAAACTGGCCCTGTCTGGAGAGACTCGTTCCACTGTGACGGGACTGAAGCCCACCTGGGACAGTGCCCAGTGACCACCCTGGGGGCCTCCCCGTGCTCCCACGGGAACAACGCTGCTGTCATTTGCTCAGGTGAGTGCTGGGAAAATGGTGCATTAGCTCCATTTCCCTTTGTGGGAGACATGGCCACCCAAAGCTGGGTCCCATGGCAGCGCCAGGCTGAATTTCTCCCTGGAGGATCCCTGGGGGGCTTTCCCTGCTCACACTGACCGCTCTGCTCTGGGAGAGCTGAGGTCTGAACAGAGGCAGACACCTGTCCCCAGGGCAGCGCCTCAGGCCCCAGCACCACTGCCAGGCCTGTGTTCCATAGGATGAGCCCAGGACAGGTCGGTGGGGCTCTGCGCCATCCCTGTGGCTGCAGACAGCCACATCCCATCCCCACAGAGAGCCCTGCAGAGCCTCATCCCACCACCCAGCAGCAGCAGACCTGGCTGTGAGCTGCAGACAGGGCCTGGGCTTTGCCCTGGCTTCTCGTCAGCACAGGGCTCAATCTTGTCCTGTCTGGTCGGACAATCCCCCCTTGCCCTCCTCCCTGGAGGCTGCCGTGCTGCCCGGTGCCGCTGATGGCTGTGGCTCCTCTGCTGTCCCCAGGCCCAGCCGACTCTGCGTCCCTGCGGCTGGTGGGCGGAGGGAGCCGGTGCGACGGGCGAGTGGAGATCTTCCAGCGCGGGACGTGGGGCAGAGTCCTGGACGACCAGTGGGACGTGCAGGAGGCCAGCGTGGTGTGCCGGCAGCTGCGGTGTGGAGAGGCAGAAAAAGCCTACAACCCCCCAAAGCCTGAGCGAGGGACGGGCCCCGTGGGGCTGCGAGGGGTCCGGTGTGCGGGGCACGAGGCCAGCCTGACCCTCTGCAACACCTCCCTGCCCGGGAGTTTGCTGTTGGGAGGGGTTGTGGAGGACGTGGGAGTCATTTGCTGGGGTGAGCGGTGCTGCACGAGCCCCCAGATGATGGAGTGGGGGGGCAGCCACCCCCTGACAGCACCTGGGGTTTCTCCCCACTGCAGGGAGCCGGCGGGTCCGGCTGGTGAACGGGTCTGGGCGCTGCGCAGGGAGAGTGGAGATCTACTACCAGGGCAGCTGGGGGACCGTCTGTGACGATGGCTGGGACCTGTCTGATGCCGCCGTCGTTTGCCACCAGCTGGGCTGCGGAGGGCCGGTGGAGGCGGCCGGCTCCGCTCGGTTCGGGGAAGGCTCCGGGCACATCTGGCTGGACGGTGTGAACTGCTCTGGGTCCGAAGCTGCTCTCTGGGACTGCGCTGCCGGGCCCTGGGGGCAGCACGACTGCGGGCACAAAGAGGACGTGGGCGTCATCTGCTCAGGTCTGTGCTGGGAGATGTGCTGGGATCCTGGCTCTTGGAGAGGCTGAGATGCAGGGAAAGCCGGGCATGGCCAAGGCTGTCCCTGCCTGAGCCCCTGCCTGAGCCCGGCCTATGGACACCCATGCACGAGTGCCCTCAGTCCCACTGGGGTCCCCGGGGAGCTCAGCTGTCCCCCAGGGTGAGTGGGCAGAGCAGGAGAGTGTGTCCATCAGGGACTTCTCTCTGCCCTGGCTGCAAGGGGGACTTGCTGGCCCTGCCCTGCCTGGCTGGGGGCCTGGGGAGTGCAGAGGTGCCCTGGCTCCCACAGCCCCAGACCAGCCTGTTCCTCTTGCTGCCTTTCCTCCCAGAGTTCGTGGCCCTGAGGCTGGAGAACAGTGACGGCTGCTCCGGGCGCCTGCAGGTTTTCTACAACGGGACGTGGGGGAGTGTTTGCTCCAACGCGATGACTCCTGACACGGTGTCGCTGGCGTGCAAGGAGCTGGGCTGTGGGGACGGAGGATCCCTGGAAACAGACCTGCCCTATGGCAGGGTGTCTGGCCCTGCCTGGCTGGATTATGTGCAGTGTGGGGAGAAAAACATCTCTTTTTGGCAGTGTCCCTCTGCTCCCTGGAACCCACAGTCATGCGATGACCTGCGAGATGAGACCCACATCACCTGCAATGGTAATTCTGAGCCACTCGGGTCCGGTGTCACCCCAGCTTCTGCTCCCCTCTGGGCACAGCCAAATGCAGAGAAAGAGCTTGGAGGGGTTTTCATTTCCATGTCAGACTCTTCTGCTGCTGGTGGCACAAACGTGACCACAGCTCTCAGAGCCCCACACGTCCAGCAGCACTTGCCACCCAGCAGTGCCTGGGGGAGGCAGTGACATCTCCAAGTGAGGTCTCAGCAGAGACCAGATGGGGTTCAGAGGAGCCTCCCCTCCATGGACACCCCCTGCTGCTCTGTGACCAAGATGGCACACACAGGCACGAGCAGAGCTCAGCCCCGCTCTCTTCTGCACAATCCCCAAGCCAGCCCCTTCACCACAGTGTTTCCTTCTTCAGGGAGACGCCCAGAAATGCCCCCAGAGCCTTTGGCCCCGTGCCCCAACTCCACCAGCTGCACAGGTAGGGAGCTGCTCCTCTGTGTGCTCCTCTTGCCTGGCAGGGCTCTGCTGTCTGAGTGCCATGGCAGCTCTTTGCCTTCTCCAGACAGGGAGAAGATCCGTGCCGTGGGAGGCGAGGACGGGTGCTCGGGCAGAGTGGAGCTCTGGCATCACGGCTCCTGGGGGACAGTGTGCGATGACTCCTGGGACATGCGGGATGCCCAGGTGGCGTGCAGGCAGCTGGGCTGTGGCCCCGCGGTGTCTGCCCTGCGTGAGGCTGCTTTTGGGGTGGGGCAAGGCCCCATCTGGCTGGAGCGGGTGGAGTGCCGGGGGACGGAGTCGTCTCTGCAGGACTGCTGGGCCCGGCCTGGGGACGGACGTGCTTGCCGGCATAAGGAAGATGCTGCCGTGCGCTGCTCGGGTGAGCTGGGGCTGGGACCCCTTGCTCGGGTATTGGCAGGGAGCTGGGGAAGGCCTTTCACCCGCTTGGTCCTGGCACAGCCCCTGAGCTCCCGAGAGCAGGAATGTTCCTGTGGGGTGCAGCAGGCTGGTGCCACGCAGGGAGCAGCCTCGATGGAACTGGATGTCCTTGGGCCACTGCCCGTGGGGCCCTGCAGCTCCAGGGCCATCCCCTGGGCTGCCTGTGCCACCCTGCCGCCACCCAGAGCAGAGGCCACGGGCCCTGTCCTGGGTCCCTTTCTAGCACTACAGGAGGGGCAATTTGGCTGGGATGTGTCAGGGACACCAACAGACACACATGGGTGTGTGGAGGGGAGGCTCCCTGGTACGTGCACTCCCACCCTCTCAGCCCGGGTCTCCTTTTCCTCCTCTGCAGCTGCACCCAGGACAGCAGCATCCCCACCCCAAGCAGGTAACTTGTCGTCCCCCCAGGGCAGGGTATCCCAGGGCCAGACTCTGACCCACAGTTGGGTGGAAGGGGCTCCTTGCTGGAGTGTGAAACTCCCAGGAGGAGGCACTGGGGTGTTTGTGTGGGGGTTGAGGAGGGCTGTAATTCACTCAGCAGGGTGGAAGCTTCTCCATCACTCCCCCCCAGTGCCCTCCACTCCCTGCTGCCTTGTGTGATGGGGGTCAGGACTGGTGCTGCCTCCACCTCTCCCAAGGCTGGTGCTGTTCTTCCATGTTCTTGCCCATGCAGATCCCACCCGGGGCCGTCCGGCTGTCAATGGGAGGATCTCAGTGCCCGTCATCATCTGCATCATCCTGGGGGCCCTTCTCTGCCTGCTCCTGGCCCTGCTGGCCGGGCAACTGCTCAGAGCCAGGGCTGGGCGCAGAGGTGGGTCCTTCCACAAAGGTCCCAGTGATGCCTCCTGGAAGGGCTGTGGGTGCTGCGGGGGGTCAGTAAGGGGCACAAGCAGAGCTGAGGGGATGAGACTGTGTGCTGCCACCTGTTCCACGCACCTCATTGACTGTCTGGCCATCGGGCACCAGCAGCAAGGAGTGGAGAGAGCCCAGAGGTGGTGGGAGCAAGAGATGGGGCAAGGAGAGAAATGGCAGAGCAGGACCAGGGAACATGTTATCCTGGGGGAAATGCTATCCTTTGGGAGATGTTATCCTGTGGGAGATGTTATCGTGGAGGAGATGTTATCCTGTGGGAGATGTTGTCCTGGGGAGATGTTATCCTGGAGGAGATGTTATCCTGGTGGAGGTGGCCAAGGCTGGCAGTGCTCTGGGTAGTGCTGGAGGGTGCCCTGGGGCAAACAACAAGACAGGAGGAACACAGAGCAGCAGGGCCCATCTCCACGGTGTCAGGCCCCAGGCTGACCCTCTGCCCAGCCCTGCCTGCCCTTGGTAAGGCTGGGGCCCTACTATGGACTCATGGGGCAGACAGGGGTCAGCTCCAGATGGAGAGGAAACATGTGAGCTGCTCTGGAGTCAGACAAGGGGGGATGACCCAGGGGCCAGAGGGGCTTGGGCGCTGTCTCCAAGGGTGTGATGCTGCCCCAGATCATCTCCACAGTGATGTGGCCCTCACTGGGGATGTGGCAGCTGTTCCTGGACAGCACATTGGGGCTGTGCTGTTGGAGCAGTCCTGGGCTGGGCCAAGGAACAGGTCTGGGGGGGCACAGCGGGGTCCCATAGCCTCTCTGCCTGTCCCTGTGCCAGCCCTGCCTCTGTCCCCAGGCTCCAGGACAGCCCAGGAGCTCTTCCCCGAGGCCGTGTATGAGGAGGTCGGTTACAGCCCAGTGCAGGAGAAGCAGGCGAGGTTTGGTCGCTCAGGTGGGTGTGGGCACATCTGCAGGACCCTTTCCCCTGGCCCCACCCCAGGGCTGACCCTCTGAAGCCCCCAGCCCATGGTCCCTGCAGTGCTGGGGCTGTGTGGTCTGTGGGGAGAGCACCCAGGTCCTGGGCCCGGGAGAGGAGCTGCCTCCCAACCAGCTTTGCTGATCGCAGCTGGGCAGCCCCTCTCTTCCTGCCCCTGCACCCCACTTGACCAGTGAGGGAAGAGCTGTCCTGGGGCATCTCTCGGAGCACCTTTGAGACAGAGCTTGTCCCAGGGGAGCAGGGTGAATTCCCAGCCCTCCTCCCCATGCAGCCCCAGCTCTGTGGGTCCCCCTTCCTCAGCAGTGCTGGCCACGAACCAGGTCAGTGGGCTCGCTCCATAACACCCGCTGCGCATCTCTCCAGGCTCCTCTTCAGAGCAGTCCCTGACCCGGCTGCAGCCCTACCCTGGGTACCGTGAGGAGGAGGATGGTCTGGGATCAGCACCAGGTAATGAAGCAGGAAGGGGCTGATCTGCCTGCAGACAAGTGATGGACAGAGGTGTCACTGAGTCTCACTGTCAGATGGGGAGGACCTGAGGGTCTCCTGTGTTGCTGCCAACACCAGTGCCTCCCATCCTCTGCTCTGCAGGATGTATCTTCTCACTGTCACCAGCTCCCCTCTCTTTTCAGATGTTCTTGTTCCACATGGGGATGACCCAGCAGAGGGCTATGATGATGCCAGGGAGGTTTCTCACCCTCAGGAGGACGATGCCCCTGGACAGGATGCTTGGGAAATGCCCAGGGTGCCAGAGGAGGGAGCAGGACCCAGGGATGCACCCAGAGGTAAGAGGGAAATTCAGCGCTGCTGGTTCCTGGGGTGCCATCCCTGCTGCCACCCTAGGTGCTGATGTACTGAGACCTAAACCTCTTGGGAAGGGGGAACCTGCCCAAGAGTTTCCCATGGAGGGACTGAAGGGTGGGAGAAGGAGCTGAATGTGGTGAGGAGCAGGGAGGAAGGTGGTGCACAGACCCCATGGGGTGAACTGCAATGTCCTGCATTGCTGCTTTCAGGGGGCAGCCTGTGCTCCCAGAGAAGTGCCAGGGTCCTTGGAGCTGAAGGAGACACCTCATCCCTGTCCCTGGGGAGCATGGGCTATGATGATGCTGGAGAGATCTCTCTGGCACATCCTTGTGAGGACACAAAGGCTGTGACAGAGCTGGGTGCACAGCAATCCCTGAGCCCCCGGCCAGGAGAGCCCATCCCTGCTGTGCAGGTGGGTGCAGCCGGGAGGGAGGAGAGGTCTGTGCAGCTGGGAGAGCCGTGAGCACCGGGGAACTGTCTCCCTTTGCCCATGGGCAGCAGAAACAGCCCAGAGTTTCCTCCATTTTTTCCCTGTTTTTACACTGTGCATCATATTTGTTCCTATTAAAAATCTTGGTGGACTTTGACTTGGAGCTGGTTCGTGTCTGCCCAGGCATCAGGAAATCTTCCTGAGTTTGATCACATCAGGGGCAGCAGAGAACAAAGACATGGCGGTGGGGAAGGGGTTTGTCTCAGGGACAACAGGTTTGGGGTCAGGCTGTGGGGCTACAGAGCACGTGGTCCCTGTGACAGAGACGTTTCCATCCTGCTTTGCCTCAGGCAGTTTCTAGTCAAAATGGCTCTCTAATAGGTCCCATGATGCACCCCAGTGCCCATTTCTTCACCCCAAGATCTCCCAGCTGCTCTTTCCCCCAGGCCCTGCCTGGGCCAGGCTGGTCCCACAGCGCAGAGGCCATGACAGAGCTGCCAATCAGGGTAAGTCGTGGGCTGTGACCCCGCAGAAGTGAACCCTAAGGTGGTCAAGGTGCCCTTTAAACTCCAGATGGCTGCAAAGGTGATGATGGCCCACAGATCTCCTCCCGCAATGGTCAGGAGGCACATGGGTCCCCGAAGCCCGTCTTCATCAATGACTCTCCTGTTCTTGCTCAGCAAGAACCTAGAAGGACTCTTTTGGAGCAGTAACAGTCATGCAGGCACTACCCCTGCAGCCAAACATTTTCAAGCTCATTCTCAAAGCTGAAAAGACAGTAACTTTGCTTGGACATAAAGTCTGTCCCTCTCCTCTCAGTTGTTCTCAGTCACAACAAAACCCAACTTCCCTGGAATATTTGGGTATGGAAACGGGGGACAGTTGAGACACTTGTGCTGTGAGCCCTGGCTCTGGGCTGAGAGGATGGAGAGCACAACAACTTGTGCAGTGCTCAGGAAATGCAAGTAAAAGTAAAAATGACATTCAGTGGTAGAGCTGGGGCTGTTTGGGAGTCCCAGTGTGATGGCTGGTGACTTCCAAGCTAGACCCCAGGGGAGCCACTGCTGGTATTTCTGTCCTGACCTGTGCCCTGGCAGCAGGGAGGAACTGATGCAGAGGGATGTTCATGTGGGGCCTCAGACAGATTCCCCTGTGCTTGTATCTCTCTGCTGATGCCCAGAGAGGAGCGTGTCTGTGATTCATCAAACATTGCAGCAGGAGGGCAAAGCGGGGAGGCACAAAACTCTGCTCAGGACAGCGTGTGACTGAACAACACCGGTGCCCACGCTCCCCAGGGGACGAAGCTCAGCACGGCTTTGCCAGCTGTCCTTGGCACATCAGAGGCCCAGCTGTGACAAACCTCCAGACAGAGGATGCTGCCACTCACACCTCAGCTCAGGAGAGTGCCCAGCCCTGGGACTGGGTGGGACGGTGGTCAGGATGCTCCAGTTCGGGGACCTGAGTTCCAGGCAAGGAGGTGTATGAGGGGAGCAGTCTGTGCACCATCGAGAATGACAAAGAGGAGAGAGACAGGGTCTTTGCAGAGGCCTCACAAAACAGAGATCCTGATTGCTGATTAGAAGGAGGGACAGCTGGAGATCACCCCAAAAAAGCACTGAATAGAGATTCCTGCCCAGGGAGAGGCTGGAACTTGTGGTGCAAGAAGAAGGCTCCTTCTGACCCACAGATCTGCAGGTACAGGGCATGGGCAGTGCTGTGGCAAGAGCTGGAGGTGCAAGGAGGGCCAGGGCAGGATGGAAGAAGGCAGATGGGCTCCGCAAATGTCAAAGGGAGAAAATCATTGCGAAGGCCAGGGATGAACCAGGGGCCTTTAGATCTTCAGTCTGATGCTCTCCCAGCTGAGCTACTTCAGCTCTGCCCCGAACATCCAGCTGCAGACTGCAGTGGAGAAGTCTGGTGTAAGGAAAAGGGATGCAAGTCCCAGGTGGCCAATGAGAGAAATGATGGCATTGGGGAGGTGAGGAGCAAGTTGTCCACACAGTGTCAGACCTCAAGGGAGAGCTTCTCCAGCCAGTCCAGACCTCCTTAGGAGAGACCCTGGATCAATATCAGATAATGCTGCAATCACCTATTCTCCACACTGAAAAAAAATAAGCTATACCCTTTGACAAAAAAAAAATAGTAATTTTTATTAGAAGGTTTTTGAAATCACTCTCCGAAACTACAATAGGCAACCCCTCCAATTAACTGTACAATACTAGAAGACAATTACAATAAGAGACATGGTTTCTTAGAGCTTTCTTCAATGTAATGAACCCCATGGTGCATTTGGTGCTGAGTCCTTGAACCTCAGGTGCTGAGAAAAGATTGCAGAAACCTTTCCAGAAGTCAAAGTGAGAAGAAATAAGTACTAAGTACCTTGAAGTATTAATGAGTTCCACCGAGGACAAGTACCAGCAATGCCTCCCCAGGGACTCGTTAGAGCAGAGAATTGGAGGCCATGATGGCAGATAAACAAAGGGTCATGTGCAGGCAGCTGAGGTGCTGAGAAAAGCCTGGTTTTGTTGGATGAAGCAGAGAGGCCAAGGCCTGACCCCCAGCCCCTGGGAAGGCAGATCCTGTCCCTCACCCATTGCTCAGGGCTCTTCCTGGGGCAGGGGGATGTGGGCTGTGTGATGCTGAGTGAAGGACAATGGTGTGACAGTTCCCAGCCTTACTGGGGTGTGCAAGGAGGCCATGAGGTGCCCCAGTGCCTGAGGACAACATGATGATTGCCATAGCCAAGGGGACAAAGACTTGGGTTCTCTTGGTGACATCCAGCCTTGCCAGTGCCCTTTGCCATCTCCACCACAGGTTGTCCTACACTGTCCCACAGCTGCTTCTCTTTCCCTGCAGGCTGTAGACACCAATCTCATTTCCTCCCCTTGCTCTCACCCTGGTATTTCCATACATTGATGTCTCTGCACTCTCATGCTCTGTTCCTCGAAACACAAGGTGGTGGACTGATCTCACGCTCCTTCTGGATGATTTCTTGTACCACAGCACTACCCTTTGAGGGTGGCAGTGTTTCTCTCCTCTACTGTAGAAAGGAGGACCCTGAAAACTACTGACCTGTCAGCCTCTTACCTGTGCCTGGGAAGAACATGAAACAGGTCCTCCTAGAAGCTCTGCTATGGAACAGAGAATGGTGACTCAAGCACTCCCTGGGCAGCCTGTTCCACTGCTTCACAACCTTTTCCATGAAAAAATGCTTCCTAATACCAATTCTGAACCTTCTCTGGCACAACCTGAGGCCATTTCCTCTCATCCTATCACTTGCTACTCAGAAGAACACCAACACTCTTCATGCTACAACCTCTTTTCAGATAGTTGTAGAGAGGGAAAGGTCTCCCCTCAGCCTCCTGTTCTCCAGGCTAAACACCCCCAGGTCCCTCAGCTGCTCCTCAGAAGACTTGTGCTCCAGGCTCTCAACAGCCTTGTCCCCTCCTCTGCACTCACTCCAGCACCTCAGGGTCTTTCCTAAAGTGAGGGGCCCAAAATTGAACTGAGGATTCAACTTCTGGCCTCACCGGCACTGAGTACAAGGGGATGATCACTGCCCCGGTTGTGCCTATTACACTATTCCTGATACAAGCCAAGAGTCTATTGGCATTTTTGGCCACCTGGGCACATGCTGGCTCGTGTTCAGTCGCTGTCAATCAACACCCCCAGGTCTTTTTCCACCAGGCAGCTTTCCAGCCACACTTCCTCAAGCCTGTAGTCTTGCATGGGGTTGTTATGACCCAAGGGCAGGCCCTGGCACTTGGCCTTGTTATACCTCAGACAATTGACCTCAGCCCAATGAACCAGCAGCTCCATATCGGTCTGTAGAGCCTTCCTACCCTCCAGCAGATCAACACTCCCACCCAACCTGGTGTCATCTGCAAACATACTGAGGGTGCGCTCGATGCCCTCATCCAGACCATTGATAAAGAGATTAAACTGGCCCCAATACTGAGCCCTGGGGAACACCACTCATGACCCGCCGCAACTGGATTTGGCTCCATTCACCACAACTCTTTGGGCCCAGCCCTCCAGCCAGTTCTTTATCCATCGCAGATACACCCATCCAGGCCCTGAGCTGCAGCTTCTCCAGGAGAATGCTGTGGGATACAGTGTCAAAGGCTTTACTCAAGTCTAAGTACACAACATCCACAGCCTATGTGGTGGATTCACTCCCCCACGACAGACTTTCCCTCATCTGCTAAGCTGGTCACCTTGACATAGAAGGAGATCAGGTTGCTCAGGCAGGACCTGCCTTTCACAAAGCCATGCTGATTGGGCCCAATTGCTCGTCTCATATGTGTGACCTCACAGTCCCTTTCCCAGCCTGTCTCCTGCAGAGGCACAAGTGACCTCACAGTCCCCTCCACAGCCATTGGCTTCCTACTGGACTATGAGTTCCTGAGACACAGCTGAGCACATGGCATCGTACCCAGCCATCACCCTCCTTGTGGTCCAGTGTGTGAGCAGATAAAACTAAGCTGCTTTCATCAAATTTATCTAATAGATTTCCTATCAAGGGTTTGAGTGGAGAAACTTTCCTCAGAGGAGCTGCTCTATTTACCCGGGTACACTTTATATCTCTGCTTCTGCCTTTTTTTTTTTCTTCTTCCTGTGTCTGTTCCATCTTGAAAGAGCTCTCCAGGCCAAAGATTCATGGAGTTATACAATAACGCAGATTGGAATTGACCCCTGAACACTATCTCTATCCCAATGATATATATGGCACCCCAAAGAATAGCTGATAGCATTTGTGCTCACTTGGGTTCATCTCTACCACATGCACGCAATGGACATGCACATGATGTGTATGTTTACAACTCATCTGTACAATGAAAAGATGGACTTTTGACCTAGTATTTCATAGAATCATAGAATGGCCTGAATTGGAAAGGACCCACAAGGAATCATAGAATCCAACTCCTGTCCCTGCACAGGACAACCCCAAAGTTCACACCATGTATCTGAGGACGTTGTCCAGTCTCTTCTTCAACACTGTCAGGCTTGGGGCCGTGACACCTCCCTGGGGAGCCTGCTCCAGTGTCCAGCACCCTCTACGTGAAGAACCTTTTCCTCATCTCCAACCTAAACTTTCCCTGGCACATCTATCTTCCATTCTCTTGGGTTCTCTCATTGGTCACTAAAGAGAAGACATCAGTACCTTCCCTTCTCCCCTTGTGAGGAAGCTGTAGCCACCATGAGGTCTCCTTTTAGTCTTCTCTTCAGCTCTGATGCTGAGAAATCTCTTGGTTTGCTTTCTGAAGCAGAAAGGAGAAGCCATGACCTCCAGGCAATGGGAAGGGGGATCCTGTCCTCACACACGGCTCAGGGCTCTTCCTGGGACCGTGGGATGTGGGTGTGCAAGGCTGAGGGAAGGACAACACTGGTACAACAAGTTGCAGCTTCCCCATGGGGCTGCAAGGAGGCAACGAGGCCCCAGTGCCATGAGGACAACATGTCTTCTCCTAGGCCTCAGTGGCACAGACAACTGCCATGGCCAAGGGGACAGAGACCTGGGTTCTGTTGGTCCCTTCCAGCCTTGCCAGCACCCTTTGCCATCTCCATCACAGGCTGTTCTACACCGTCCTACACCTGCCCCTCTTTCCCTGCAGCCTGTAGACATCCATCTCGCTTCCCCACCTGCTCTCACCCCAGCATTTCTGTCCCTTCACTGATGTGTCTGCACCCTCACTGGCTGTTCTTTGGAACACAAAGCCATGGGCTGATCCAGCTCCCTCTGCGTGACCTCTTGCACCACAGCCCTGCCCTTCCAGTCACATTTCTTCCTCCTGATATCCAGTCCTCACCTTCCAAGTTGAACTTTCTGACTCTTCCCTGCTTCTTCCCACTTCCAAGGAGAGCACGACCATCTAAGAAACTGCCCTTCATGCAGGGAACCCAACCTGCTAGGCTTCTTGTGGTCTTTTACCTGACCAGAAAGAAGTAACTTCACCACGATCTTCTAAATCCTGTGACTGCTGTTGGCCTTTCAGCTTCTCTGACAGGCACGACCATGTTCCTGCTGCTGTCCCGTCATGTTCTCAGGTGGGATGGAGATGACAACGCATCTCCAAGGCTTCTTCCTGGATAAGACCTGTGGGTACCTTGGCAGAGATTCTTTCCCAGCCATGTCCCTGCTGCTGGCCTGTCACCTCCAGAGGCAGAACTGACCCCACATTCCCCTTCACAGCCACACGCTTCTGACTGGATTATGAGTTTCTGAGACACAACTGACCTCATAATACCAGCACCCATCCATCCCCCTCCTTAGCCAGGACCTGACCAAGACTGAAGCATGTTCTACACCATCCTACACCTGCCCCTCTTTCCCTGCAGGCTGTAGACACCCATCTGGCTTCCTCACCTTGTTCAAATTCATCAAATAGATTTCCTACTAACAATGTGCATGAAAAGCACTCTTCTCTGGAACTGCTGTATTTCCGTTAACACCTTCTATATCTCCTCTTTTGACTTTCTTTTTTTTTTTCTACTATTCTTCTACCTATTCTCTCTCCAGAAACTTCTCCAAGGCAAAATTTCTTTCAAATCACAGAATAACTTAGATTTGAAGAGAGCCCTTGTCTCACTCGTCTCACTCTCCTGCTCAGGGCAGGGTGAAACAGGTGAGGTTGCTCAAGGCCTCCACCCAGGTTTGCATCATCCTCAAAGGTGCTGAAAGTGCACTCTGTTACATCTTAAAAGAGGAGAATAAAGACGTTCAACCGTGTTGGCCCAAGTGCTGGTCACTGAGAGATGACACTAGTAACTGGCTGCACGGAGGACTTTGTACCACTGATGATATTTGGGCTTAATGGTTCAGCCAACTTCCCAGCCAGCATCCACTTCTCGAGCCCCATCAGCACCACTCTGCCCAGAAGGACACCATGGCTGAGGCCTTGCAAGCACCCTGTACACAACATGCCTTTCTTTCCCCTGTCCATTTGGGTTCCGCAATCCCTTCCTTCACCTTCACATTCCAGGAAATGGGTGTAGGAGGACATGTCCCATCCCCTTCCCAGGGAGGGAGGTAGGGTGACCAGCCTGTAACTCTCCCAGTTCCTATTCTGCTCTTCTTGAAGATGGGTTTGAGGTCTGCGTATTCTAAGGACCCCAGAACCATTCTGGTTTCTATGGCACTTTTGAGAGCACAATCCGGAATCATGGGAAGGGTGACATAGCAGAAAGGAGCACTTGCAATGAGCCTGTCCAAGGCAGCTGAGATGAATCTCACTGGTCAAATGGGGTTTGTTCCTGTAGTCAAACACAGAAATGTCCGGGTTCTGTCAGGTGTCAACATCTGAGCTGGCCTCATGGACTCCTTATGCACCCATGGATGCTCTGAGACAGAGTCTGTCCCTTTTACACAAAGAGGCAGGTGTCACAGAGTCCCTCTGGCCTCCTGTTGCCACTCCCAAAGGATGGGAGACACCTCAGTCCTGCAGTGTGTCACCTGCTCTGCACTCATCTGAGATGTTCCATGACATAAGAATGGACACAGGGACCTCAGTTCAAGGAAGAACAACCCGGTGCTGCATTCAGGTGATTTCCCATGGGTTGTTCCTCCCGACATGAAGTGACCTTAAGACCTTTTCTGATGCCACAGGCCTTGATGGAACCCCAAGGAACAGCTGATGCTGTTTGTGCTCACTCGCTTTCAAGTCCCCTCCACTAATGCAGACAGAAACTGTCCCTGCAGCTCCAAAAAGGCCTTAAAAGAAGATATCAGGGGAAAAATAAAACAAAACAAAACACTGCAGGGCCTTTTATACTTTTTTTTTAAAAAAAATAGAGAAAAGGGCTCCTCATTTCCATAGACACTTGGTCAGAAAAAAAGGCAGACAGTGAATTAGGAAAGGAATGACAACATTATGACAAAACACAACCAAAACAACAACAAGAAATGCTGAGAATGTAATGAGTTACACTATAACTGCTATGCAGAGGGTGAGAGTTGTTGCTGTTTCTTATTGTAAAAGTGCAGTTATCACTTTCCACACTGAATCCTGGAGCTCCTGATTCCTCATGCTGTAGATGAGGGGGTTCGCTGCTGGAGGCACCACTGAGTACAGAACAGACACCACCAGGTCCAGTGAACGGGAAGAGATGGAGGGGGGTTTCAGGTAGGCAAATGTCCCAGTGCCAATAAACAGAGAGACCACGGCCAGGTGAGGGAGACATGTCGAAAAGGCTTTGTGCTGTCCCTGCTCAGAGGGGATCCTCAGCACAGCCCTGAAGATCTGCACATAGGAAGCCACAATGAAAACAAAACAGGCAAATGCTACTAAAATACTAACCACTAGAAGCCCATCTTCCCTGAGGTAGGAGTTTGAGCAGGAAAGCTTGAGGATCCGGGGGATTTCACAGAAGAACTGGTCCACAGCATTGCCCTTGCACAGTGGCAGTGAAAATGTATTGGCCGTGTGCAGCAGAGCATAGAGAAACCCAGTGGCCCAGGCAGCTGCTGCCATGTGGACACAAGCTCTGCTGCCCAGGAGGGTCCCGTAGTGCAGGGGTTTGCAGATGGCAACAGAGTGGTCATAGGACATGATGGTGAGAATATAAAATTCTGCCGAAGCTAAAAAGACAAACAGAAAGAGTTGTGTAGCACACCCTGCATAGTAAATTACCCTGGTATCCCACAGAGAGTTGGCCATGGATTTGGGGAGAGTCGTGGAGATGCAGCCCAGGTCAATGAGGGAGAGGTTGAGCAGGAAGAAGTACATGGGGGTGTGGAGGTGCTGGTCACAGGCTATGGTGGTGATGATGAGGCCGTTGCCCAGGAGGACAGCCAGGTAGATGCCCAGGAAGAGCCAGAAGTGCAAGAGCTGCAGCTCCCGTGTGTCTGCGAACGGCAGGAGGAGGAACTGGGTGATGGAGCTGCTGTTGGACATTTGTTGCTGATGAGCATGGGGCACTGTCACAGGAGCAAAAGACAGTGACAAGTTAGGGGAGACTTCTCTGAGCAAAATGAAAGCCATTGCTTATGCACCCTCCCCCTGCTCCACACCCCCTTGTCCTTTTCCAGACCTTCCTTCAGCTCCGTGGCTGAGCCCTGGGTGGTGCTGGCTGGAGGTGCCGTGAGGAGCAGGACCTGTGCCCACTGGCTGCCCAGGAGTCAGCCCTGCTCTGCAGCAGGGGGGTCAGGGGAACGGGGGCAGGGGCCAGTCCTGGGGTTCAGCTGTGTCAGATGGAACCATTCCTGCTGCAGAAGGGCCTGTGATAAGGCTCTCCCAGTGATAAGGAACCAGGATTACACAAGGCAGTTTGAGATTTTGGGGTTTTTACAGCTTCCTGCAATTGCCCTGGAGAATGTTCTTCTATCTCAGAAACCCTCAGCATTTCTGCTCCATGTCTGTGGGTCAGTGCAGATTAAGGGGACCTGCTCTGTCCCTCTGTCTTGCTCCAGCTGCCCTGGGCTGGTACCTTTCTGAGATGAAGGCTGATCACACTGCCATGTTACCCTGAACAGCCACCAGGCCCTGCTGAGAGCAGAGGGACCCACCTATGACCATGACAAGTCTCATCCTTTCCTAAGGTCTCAGCACCCAACATTTAGCCCAGGACAGACACGGCTCATTTCACAAACCCAACAGCAGTTTTTCTGTTGTAGCACCTCTGTGCTTCTCCGTGGGGCTTAAGATAACACTAAGGTGCTATAGCACAGGTTTGCATCCTGGTGGGGAGCTCACAGCTTGGATGGAAACCTTAAGGACATAAAGAAGTGTCCTAATGATGGCATTTGATTAAGGGAGACTCAGCTCATTCCCCAGCCCCACAGACTGCATTGCCCACACCCCACAGGTCAGAGGAAAGCTGGGACACGTGTTCCCATGGACACAGCTGCAGGAAAGGACCCACAAGATCAGGCTGTGACTCTGCAGCTGAAACTCCCATCCCCAGAGAGCCTGACAGCAAGAACCAGATCACACCAACAGTGACCCAGAGCAGTGGAGCAAGAAGGAAACTGCGGTGAGGGTGGGTGTGAGAGAGGCCAGGGCAGAGGCAGCCGGGCACTCAGACAGCGTCACCCTTCCCCAGCTGTGCAGCCACCTCCCACACACCAGCATTGCCGGGCAGCTGCTCTCAGCCCCTGTGCTCTGCAGAGGGAACTGGAGCTCTGGCTGCACAGGAGCTGCTTCATGCCTTGGAGCCCCCGGCCCTGAGGGCAGAGGCTTTGCTGGGTGGGAGAGGAGGCGAGGGGGCTGCTCACAGGAGGGATCTGCACTGCAGGGGATCATCCAGAGTTTTCTCTGTTCTCCCTCCCATAACAATTCTGGGTTTAGTTTCCTCTCATTTCTGATCTTTTCCCTGCTGCTTGGAGATTCTCCCCCTGGGAGGTGTTTCCCTGTCCATGTCTTTTCCCTGTCAGTGCTCACAGACCGCATCCCACCCTCTGCGCACTCACCCTGGCCCTACAGAAACCTGCCTGTTTGCAGGGCACTGCCTGGGGGCATCATCCTGTTTGCAGGTTGGAAAACAGGACAGGTCACATTAAAGCTGATGGGTCCAGCAAAGGTGTTGCAGATGCTGTCCACAGGCAGAGGGGTGGTGAAGGGATGTTATGAACATTCTGGCAGATGTACTGATCACTCGAAGCTGCAGTTCAGGAGTCTCAGTGATTTTTTTAAGCATGAGGGCTCATTTTCATTTTATCCTTTCCTGCACCCCCCCCCCCACCTTGGGATAGGAAACTGAAAAGACAGGTGCAGGAAAGCTCCTCATCTTTCTGGTAATCCTTGCATTGATCTTGTCCTTGAGGCATCTGCTTGCCAAAATGCTGGGGGTGATCTAAAGCTGTGAGCAGCCCTGACCCACACAGCACCCTCTCCACAGCAGGACCCTGCCCTATCAGATATTGCTCCTTCCCCCAACAGCTTCTCCCTACAGCACCGTGGGGATCTCCCCGGGCAGGCTGAGTGCTGACCCTGGCAGGCAACAGAGTCCCTGCACCGGCACAGCCCTGGGGTGCAGGGACCCTGCTCTGCAGGACAGCCCTGGGCACCCCTGGGTGCTCACCCAGATGCACATCTCTACAACCATCCCTGGGAGAAGGCAGCCGTCATGTCCTGTCCCCCTGATGGTGCAGCAGGGAAGCTCTGAAGCACGTCCTCCTCTAATATTAGGGACACTGAGAGACTCCTCCTGAAAAGTCTCATAAACTGTTAGACGTACCAGCTTAGGAGATCTTTCCAGGAACTGCAGCTGCATTGCCCTGGAGCCAGAGACTTACCATGCTAAGGGCTGTGAAGATTTTTCTCCAAGTGAGCGAGAGCTCTGTCCTCCCACCCCAGACTGTCTATAAACTTTCTCTGCCTGGCTCCATCCCCTCGGTGCTGCAGGCAGAGCCCTCAGCCCTGCTGCGCTTTGCAGAGGAGCTGCTCCTGGGCAGAGCTGTCTCTCTGCAGCGCTGCCGCTTGCCATGATCTCCCTCTGTCCCAGGAGCCCAGCCCAGCTCAGCAGCACAGGAGCAGCCCAAGGTGGCACTTTCTCTGTCTGCTCTGGGCTCCCTTGTGGTGTTCCTGGGGCTCCAGGGGAGCATCCCATGAAACAGTGTGAAGTAATCAGTGATGTTTCTTCTCTTACCTCTACAGAGACAGTTCCTTCCTGTAGTAGTATTTTTCATATTAGAATTTGCGCATGACAGTCATCTTTTCTTGACCCATCATTAGACAGGACACCAGCAAAGATCTAAATTCTCCAAGCTAGAGGGAAGAATATCTCCAGTTGAATGAATTTAGGTATTTTATTCTGTGTTTGTAGCCCTCGGGCTAAAAAGACATTCAGCAATCTTTTGGCCATGTCATGCCTCTGCTCTGAAGCAAATCCTTTGCTCACATGGGCTCTTGGACACTTGGTACCAGGTTTCCTTGTGGCAGGTCAGAGCTGGGCTGGTGCCACAGCTGGGGTGGTTCAGCCCAGATGTGAGGCAATGGCCTCAGCCAGGGACCTGACTGGGGGAGCTGGAGCTGTCAGTGTTGCAGACAGAGCTGTGACACGGATGGAATAAACTGCTAAGGCAGGGTGGCAGAAGTTAGTTCCTCTGGTCTTCAAGGACAGCAGCCTCCAAGCATAGCAACAGTCCAGAACAAAACTCAGTCTAGACCTGTAAGGATATTCAAGAGCCACATAATGAGCTGTTCCTACTTCAGGAACCGTTAAAGGAGAAACAAAGACACCGTGTGGCCACTGATGAATTTAGTAAGAGAAAGCAGTGAGAGTCTCTGTGTCCTCTTGTCCTCCATCTTCACCAGCATGTTCTCCCAGGCCACTGTGACATGAGACAGGAATCTGGAGGAAAACAACCAGCAGTGGGTGGGGATCAAGTCAGGGCTCACTGGAACTAACACAGTCCTGACCAGTCCATGGGACAGGAGGGGCAGCATCCCAGGAGCTGAGACAGCAGGACCATGTCACAGGGAGGCCACTCTCCACCATCTCTGAAAGCTCATGGACACTGGGGGGACTCCCTGACCACTGGCAGCTCTCACACAGTGTGTGCACTTTTCAAAAATGGCCAACAGATGAGCAGGGGAACTCAAAACTGTGCCCCAGAGCATGTCCACTGGGACCCCATTTCTGGGTGTCTGAAAGAGAAGGTGATGGGGTTTACCCAGGGTCCATTGTGCCTGTCCGCCCTCTTTGCTTTCTGTGAGGAAAGGACAGGATTGTTGGTTGCGGGGAGAACATTGATGGTCTGTTACCTGGAAGTCAGGAAGACATTCATCATCATCCCCTGCAATATTAGAGTGTCCAAGGTAGGATATTATGGTCTGTGTCAGTGTGTAAGTCGATGGGTAAAAAGCAATCTGGATGGTTGGACTTGGAAAGGTGCTATAGGAAGGGAGAAACTTTGCAGTCATGAGGACAGTCAAGCACTGGAAGCTGTTTCCCAGGCATGTGCACTCACTCTGTCCCAGAAAGTGTCCAAGATGTGTTTGGATAAAGCCCTGAGTCATCTGGTCTGACCCTCCTTTGCGCAGGAGGTTGGTCAAGACACCTCCCAAGCTCCCTTTGAGCCTGGCTGATGCTGTCCTTCCTTCCCCTTTGTATTTTCCATTTAGGGAGAGCTCTCAAGTTCTCCCTGACCACAGAACTAATTCACATGAGGTGCAGGGCTGCTTTACAAGTACCCGAAGCATGCCGGACCACAACTTTTGCATCCCTTTTCATTTGCCCCAACCCAGGGTCTCCTTTTTTTTGCTCTCCTCATGCCCAACTCGTTCATCCTTTTAGAGCAGGTTGCTCAAGAGGTGTCAGCATCCACGTACGGAGTCTGCACATCAGCCAGACATCAAAGTCACCATCAAGAGTCTTTTACCCCAGGAAGGGGAAAACTTCCAATGCAGGCACCAAACCAGTGCCCAGCCTGCCTGGAGAGCCAGGACCGTTGTGCCACACAACAGCAGCCTCTGAGGGAAGCTGGAGGTGATGGGAATTGAAATGGTTTCAACCCAAATCATAGAATCATAGAATCATAGGATCATAGAATCATTTAGGCTGGAAAAGACCCTTAAGAACATGGAGTGAACCGTAAATCAAACACTGCCAAGGCCACCACTAAACCATATCCCTAAGCAACACCTCTCCACATCTTTTAAATACTGCCAGGGATGGAAGATAAAATCCTGAGCTGGCAGGACACCATTAAGTGCAGTTAGACATAAGATACTTGTCATGCCTGTGAGTTCAGACCTCATTGGCAGAATGTCTCAGAACCCCTCAGTGAGGAGGACAGGGTGTTGGGGAGATGGGAGCACGTTTCAGTTTCCCAGATCCCAGGACAGAGCCCAAACCATCCTTCCCGTCAACTCTCCCATCCAATTTCTTGAGATGCAAATCAGGTGGGCCTTCTGTGGATAATCATGTTAAAAGGCGTGAATAATCCTTCAGGTGTTTGTGTAATTTGTCTAGTCATGTCAGTTTTTCAAGAAAAAAAAGTTTAACATGCTTATATTTAAATATCTGTTAAAAAGTACTCTGCGTCTGTGTTAGCCCCTCTGGCAATGGCAATTCAATAGGTATTTGCACTATAAGGCTTCATACCTCATCCACAAGTACACATCTAAGTGGTTCAGATGAAGGGTGGTCTGGCAAAAGTCACCCTTTGTGTCCCCAGGTGCACGGACACTGCTCATGTGCCTCTGCAGAGAGGGGCAGAAGCTGGATCCCCTTCTCGGGACAGACTCCTTCCAGGAGAGACACAGCAATGGGGGTAACTCATCAGGTCTTTACGGCATTTCACTCAGCATCAGTTTTGACATATTGGGTGCTTTCCTGTGACTACCCTTTCCGTACCAATGATCATAAAAAGACAACCGTTTACTAAGCCATGGTCATAAAGGGGCTGTTAGGACAAGAAAGTTCACCATGAGCTCTGGAGAGAGCGAGGAAGTTTCTAATAAGCACCAGGAAGAACCAAGAAGCTCAAGGTCTCTTCTGGAGAGTGGGAGCCCCTGAGCAGCAGAGATTGGCCACGTGTACGTGTGGGAGAGGGTCAGGGCATGTCAGGGAGAAGCAATGAGATGGCTGATGGTTTAGTGAACCCTTACAGCCATGTCTGAGCCCAGAAACAGAAAGCAGTTGATGTGTGCAGGTGGAGGAGGAATAGCAGGAAGATTTTCCCGGGAATATGGAAGGAAGAAAGGCCTCTCTTGGGCTAATCATATATGGTAGTGACATTGCCATCTTGAGGGCATGGCTGTGCCTGGGAGATGGGAATGGCTGCTGCTGGGGTGGCTGTGCTCAGTCATGGCCCATGAGCTGACCCTGCTCTGCTCCTCTCTTACACTGCACACACTTGGATGGTCCTCAGGAAACATCCATGAACCTGGTGGATGCATGAACCTCCTGCAGTGATGGGATATGGATCCAAAGAGAGGATTCAAGCAAGTTTGACACTGGGACATTGAGGTGATTGGTGACCATTGCCAGGTGTATGAAAGAAGCTGTGAAGCAACTCCCAGGCATTTCCAACTCCACAGAAAACCAGAGCCTTGCAGTTAAAGGAACAGCACTTGACATAAAACCCACCCCCAAAACACAAAACACTCACCCTGACCACAGGCAAATCCCTGAAAAACATTTGAGAAATACTTACCAAGCCCCAGGGGTCAGGGCTCAGCCATTCTGGAGATAAACAAGCATCGAGGGCTGACATGGCATCAGAGCCACCTCCACATTGCCCTCACCACCTGTAACCAGTGTCTCCAAGTCTTTGTTTCACCAGCCTCCAGGGACAGGGATCTCGACTGCTTGTTTCCTTCAGAGCTGCGTCAGTGACGGCCCTTCATGGGGTCCCAAACGCCCTCAGAAACTTGGGCTTTGCTTCTGCCTTTTACTTCATCAGAGGTTTGTTCATTCTTTCAGTAGGTGCAGTTCAGGATCATAGCAGCAGCGGGCTCATTAACATCCAAAATGCTCTTACCAGCCAAGGCTCTGTGCATAATTTTCCTAAAGGCTTCAAGTCTGGTGTTGATGATTAGGGAGATTTCAGGAATAGCCACACAGAGAGTATTTCCATAATAAAGAACAATAAAGCAGTATTTCTTGTATTGCCTTCCCCCCTCTCCCTCCTCCCCATTTCCTGAAGAGGTGGTATCTTATTGATCTGGAGCATTTTCTGATGAAGACAAAACAATATGTGTAGGAAAGTGGGTGCCTGATGCACCACTTGAGTGAGGAGACATGCCAGGGCAGCTCAAGAGGAATCACACTCCTCTCGAACAAAAGGCTGTCCTGCAAGGCTTCTCAGATTTCCTGAGCTCCTTCACCCATCAGACAGACTTCCATGTCACCACCTCTATCGGCTGCTGTCTCCTAGTATGTCAAAGTCTTCTCTGGAGCCCACCAGCCTGTGCTCTGCTGCTGCCCTTCCTCCCTCCCCTCTGGTGCCTGGGACCCCACTGTTTCCTGGTCACCACAGCCAAGGTGGACACTGATGTTTGCATCCTTCACCAGCTCTTCCTTGTTTCCCAGTGCCAGATCCAGGTGAGCATCACCCTTGTTGGCCCACCAGGTAGACATTTTAAGAAGTTGGCCCAAGATCCTTTGGACTGTTGGTATCCACAGGTTTGCCTGGCCAGTGAAAGTCAGGGGGATTTCAGTTCCCCATAGGAACATGCTCATTGACTGGACACTTCCTCAGGTTGCTGACAGAAGACCTTTTCCATTTCTTCTCCATGATCAAGTAGTTTGTAACACCCAACATGATGTCACCCTGTGCTGGATTTACATGGCGAAGTCTTGGAACTGGGGGTGAGGGTGGGTGTGCTACAGTTGTCACCTCTCTGTGAAGACAACTGCAGTTTGACCCATGTCAGACAGAGCTGATTTCAGCTGGCTCCAAGATGGACCCACTCCTTGCCAAATCTGAGCCACGCAGTGACGGTGGCAGCACCTCTGTGATATTGTATTTGAGAAAGGGTAAAAAACACTGCACAATAGCAGGTGGGAGAGAAGAGCGAGAAAATGTGAGAGAAAAAACGCTGCAGACACCAAGGTCATATCCCATAGGACCCAAGTAGATCCCTCAGCAAGCCAAAGCCTGCTCTCCTGAAATCCTGCTCTTTGCCTTGTTATCATCTTCCAGGAGCCTCAACTCCACTTTCTCATCCCTGACTGTTACATCCCTGACCAACTCTTTCTGCTTTTAAGTGTCAAGTCCCACAGGGCACCTCACCTCACTGACCCCTCAGTCACCCGTGTCAGGAAGATGTTGTCAATGAGCTGCAAAACCCTCCTGGATGGCTGGTACCTTGCAGATATTGAGATATCTTAGGTCTGCAACAAGGATGCTGCCCTGGAAACAGGAGGCTTCTTTCATTTGTCTGAAGGAGGCCTCATCTAATTCCTCTTCCTGATCAGGGAGCCTGTAGCTGATGTCCAGTCACCACAACATTGCCCATGTTGTTCTGCCCTCTCATGCTGACACCTCAGTCTTAATCTGATATTGTTTGTGCCCAGGCAGAGCTCCACACATTCCTGCTGCTCTCCTACATGAAGGGAAACTTCCCCTCTGAGTCCAGACTTCTGGAATTATGAGTACCAGACCCCTAAGACCCCACAGTTTCCCCAGGAGGTGGTATTCATAGTGTCCTGTAACTCCTCATGCTGTTATCTTGGGAGAGACACCCTCATCAGGATAAGCAACCTGCTTGCACACAATAACAGCTGAGCAAATGGAGCTTCAGTCGAGGGAGAGTCCAGACTTGGAGAAACTTTGGGGTCACCAATCAGAGAGCTTTGAGAGCCCTGGAGACTGGTGCTCCTTTTCCTTGGGGAGGCTCTGGGGGCTCCCGAGGTGAATGTTCTCTGCCCTGGCCAAAAGTAGAGGGTCTGCGACTGCAGCACTCCAGGGAGAGTCCAGACCTGGAGAAAATTTGGAATTCCACCATCAGGAATAACTTAAGTTTTAAAAGGAGAAGTGTCCACTTCTGTATCAGGGCAGGAGAATAACCCCACTCACCAGGACAGACCAGGACCTGACACGCTGAGCAGTGACCCTGAGGAGAAGGGCCTGGGCACTACAAGGGCCGCCACACAAGCCTGTGCTGCACGCTCACCATGAACAAGGCAGCTGCACACGGGGCTGCATGAGGAGGAGCGTGGGGACCCAGACACCTGGAGTTCTCATCCCATTCGGTTCAGCACTGGTGTGACCCCACACACACGGGTGTGTGCCAGTGTGCGGCTCCCAGTTTGGAGAAGCAGGGAGGAACTGGAGAGTGCAGGGCTCTGCCAAGGCAGGGTTCAGGACCTTGTGCACATGGTGAGGGATGCTGAGGGACCTGGGCTGCTCTGGCCCAGCAGCGCTGGGGAGGCTGCAGCAGTGTAGGAGTAGCCTGAGAGTGCTGGAGGGGTGGTTTCAGAGATGGTGGAGGTTTTCTTCATAGTGGGAAACAGAATAGGAATGAAATAATGGCACAAAGTGCAGCTGGGGAGGTCCAGGCTGGACATGAGCAGAAAGGAATGTGAGTGGAAGGGCAGTGCTGTGGTGGAGCAGGTCACCCAGAGGAGTCTGCATCAGCCCAAGGCTTTGTGCTTCAAGGAACAGCTGGGGAGGACGGAGAGGTATCAGCAAAGGAAGGAAGATGCTCAGACAAGAGCAAGGTGGGGCAGCAGAGGGGATGTCTCCAGCCTGCAGGGAAAGAGGTGCAGGTGATGCCACAGCATAGGACAGGCTGTTGTGGAGATGGTCAAGGGATGTAAAAAGGCTGAAAGCCCCCAACAGACATGAGCTCCTTCTCCCCTTAGCGATGGCTGTTGTGTCCACCTCTGATGCCTGTGAGGAGACACCTTGTCCTTACAGCACGGGGCCCTCATGGCCTCCTTGTCCCCAGCCAGGAACCTGGGAGGTGTCGGACCATAGTCTTGCCCTTGGCCTTGCATAGCCCCACATCACAGTGTCCCAGGAAGAGCCCTGGGCAACGTGGGAGGGACAGGATCTGATTTCCCAGGGCATGGGGGTCAGGGCTTGGCCCTTTGGTTAATGAAACACATCCAGGTGTACTCAGCTTCAGAGCCACCTGCACTTTGCTTTTAGTGACTTGTCATCTCTGGCTCCAGTTTTCTGCTCTAACCAACCCTGGGGATGGTTTCTCAGTCGTGTCCCTCAGTGGGACCCATTAACATTACAAGAAACTTTGGAGTTTGAATCTGACTTTGACTTCTTGAGAAGTTTCTTCAATTCCTCTCAGGCTGTGAGGCTCATGGACTCAGCACCAAAGCCACCAGAGGGGTCATTAAAGCGCCTGGGGCTGCTCCTGTGCTGCTGAGCTGGGCTGGGCTCCTGGGACAGAGGGAGCTCATGGCAAGCGGCAGCGCTGCAGAGAGACAGCTCTGCCCAGGAGCAGCTCCTCTGCAAAGCGCAGCAGGGCTGAGGGCTCTGCCTGGGGATCTCAGGGAGACGAGCAAGGCAGAGAGAGATTAAAGGTGGTCAGGATGGGGATGACTGAGAGCTCACTGGAGGAGAAATCTTTGCAGCCCTTGACATGGTAAGTCTCTGGGTCCAGGGCAATGCAGCTGTAGCTCCTGGAGGTGTCTCCTCAAGTTAGCACAGGCACAGCTTGTGGGATCTGTAAGGAGGGGGCTCTTGTTCAAGCAATGTTGAACAGCTGTGAGGCCGGGTGAGCACCCAGGGGTGCCCAGGGCTGTCCTGCAGAGCAGGGTCCCTGCACCCCAGGGCTGTGCCGGGGCAGGGACTCTGCCGCCTGCCAGGGTCAGCGCTCAGCCTGCCCGGGGAGATCCCCACGGTGCTGTGGGGAGAAGCTGTGGGGGGAAGCAGCAACCTCTGGCTGGGCAGGGTCCTGCTATGGAGTGGGTGCTGTGTGTGTAAGGGCTGCTCGCAGCTCCAAATCACTTTAGGACATTCCCAGGAGGCTTTTAAAGAAGCACAGCAAGACAGGGGCTTTGTGAAAGCAAAGGATCTTATTCTATCATTCTCATACTCCAGGGTTGTCTGTGTGGTCAAGGGGACACAGAAATTAATATCTCAGTTCAGCAGGAGGCACAGAAATTCCAGAAATCTTGCTCTGAGAGGTGAATAAAAGTGTGAGTATCAGAAATCAACACACCCTGGCATACAGATGGCATCAGGATGACTTTTCCAGGCTCATTATTGTTGGTCTGACGTTCCCACCAGAGCCGGCCCACACAGAGCTGCCCCTGGGCAGTGCCCGGCTGCTGGGAGGGGTCTGCAGGGCAGAGCTGAGCACACAGCGGCTGGGATGGGGTCTGTGACACTGACAGGAGGAGACCTGGGCACAGAGACACAGCTGCAGGCAGGGACAGCTCCAGGCAGCAGAGCAGGGGCTGGTCAGGAGCTCTTCTGCTCCTGCTCTGCAGGTGGCTGCTGGGGGTTGTCTGCTGGGCAATGATCGGACTGTCCCTTTAGCACATCCCATCTCCAGGAGCCCTGACTCTGCTCTGCCTGTCCTGCTGGGCTCACCAGCTGCCCCCAGAAAGGCCCAGCTCTGCTGTAGGATGCCAGGAGTGCTGAGCCTTTCCTTGGGGTCCGCACTCTCCTGCCAGAGTCCTTTGCTTCTCTGGGTGAGGGGTCGTGTCCTGCTCTCTCCATCACGTCTCCACCTCTGGGCTGGGGCAGGGAACAGTTTGCAGATCTGCCCTTTCAGACCGAGCTCCCCTGCTCCAGTATGAGTCTGTACTCATTTTTTGGGTTGCACAAGAAAAAGCACAGGGCAGATGAGTAAAAGACTGATGCACACTGCTGCTCTCCTGACTCTGCATTGAACCACGGAAAACTGAGGCTTTTCGCCTGTCCTCTCTCAAGACTCTTCACATTTTCCCTCATGAAAATGAGGATTTTTCTCCCTCACCAGATATGGTGGTGACAAATATAGGACACAGATAAAACATTTATAAAGTCATGCTATGTCTCTCCTCTGCAGTCCACTCTTTACAGAATCATGAGTGCAGATATCAAACATTTCCAAGAAGCTGGATTACATCTGACATTCCTTGTGAACATTGGAGCTGTCATGAAGGAGCTCCCATTTTCCCACTGCAGCAGAGCAAAGCTGGTTATTTGGTGGCACATGGGCCGAGGTTCTGCTCCTCACAGCACACTCAGCCAGCACACAACAGAGAAACAAAATGCATTTCAGTATGGTGATTTCTGTGAAAAATGGAGTGGCTTTACTCACAGGAGTCTATATCTCATATTAAGTTATTGTTTCCTTTCTTTGAACAGAGCCCCATGCTGAGAAACAGCAAATGTCCAACAGCAGCTCCATCACCCAGTTCCTCCTCCTGCCATTCGCAGACACACGGGAGCTGCAGCTCTTGCACTTCTGGCTCTTCCTGGGCATCTACCTGGCTGCCCTCCTGGGCAACAGCCTCATCATCACCACCATAGCCTGTGACCAGCACCTCCACACCACCATGTACTTCTTCCTGCTCAACCTCTCCCTCCTCGACCTGGGCTCCATCTCCACCACTCTCCCCAAATCCATGGCCAATTCCCTCTGGAACACCAGGGACATCTCCTTTTTGGGATGTGCTGCACAGCTCTTTATGTTTCTCTTTCTCATTTCAGCAGAGTATTCTATGCTCACCATCATGTCCTATGACCGCTACGTTGCCATCTGCAAACCCCTGCACTACGGGACCCTCCTGGGCAGCAGAGCTTGTGTCCACATGGCAGCAGCTGCCTGGGCCACTGGGTTTCTCTATGCTCTGCTGCACACGGCCAATACGTTTTCACTGCCACTGTGCAAGGGCAATGCTGTAGGTCAGTTCTTCTGTGAAATCCCCCAGATCCTCAAGCTCTCCTGCTCACACTCCTACCTCAGGGAAGCTGGGCTTCTTGTGGTTAGTGCATTATTAGCATTTGGCTGTTTTATGTTCATTGTGGTGTCCTATGTGCAGATCTTCAGGGCTGTGCTGAGGATCCCCGCTGAGCAGGGTCGGCACAAAGCCTTTTCCACGTGCCTCCCTCACCTGGCCGTGGTCTCCCTGTTTGTCATCACTGGTTCATTTGCCTACCTGAAACCCCCCTCCATCTCCTCCTCATCCCTGGACCTGGTGGTGTCTGTTCTGTACTCGGTGGTGCCTCCAGCAGTGAACCCCCTCATCTACAGCATGAGGAACCAGGAGCTCCAGGATTCAGTGTGGAAATTGATAACTGCACTTTTACAATAAGAAACAGCAACAAACTCTCACCCTCTGCATAGCAGTTATAGTGTAACTCATTACATTCTCAGGGTTTCTTGTTTTTGTTGTGGTTGCGTTTTGTGATAATGTTGTCATTCGTTTCCTAATTCACTGTCTGCCTTTTTTTCTGACCAAGTGTCTACGGAAATGAGGAGCCCTTTTCTCTACTTTTTTTAAAAAAGAATAAAAGGCCCTGCAGTGTTTCGTTTTGTTTTATTTTTCCCCTGAGATCTTCTTTTAAGGCATTTTGGAGCTGCAGGGACAGTTTCTGTCTGCAGTGGTGGAGGGGAGCAGAGTCCCAGCCTGGCAGCGCTGCCAGGGAGCAGCAGCCCTTGGTCGTCCAGAGCTGTTCTCGTTCCACTCCCACACTCTCCTTCTCATCCCTTGTGTTGGTGCAAGGCCTGAGTGCTCTGGCAGCTTGGTCACCGTCCTGCTGTGTGTCAGTCCTGTGAGCGCAGGCAGGGACAGGCAATGGGCACTGCTGTGACAGAGCTGGCCTCAGAACAGCCTTTCCAGAAAGAACGGTCATCTCCTCAGGGCAGTGCATGATGGGTTATATCTCCTTGCAAAGTTTCTCTCAAGCATATGCCTACAAAAGTGGCCCACAGATGAAACACCATTGTGCAGCTGCACAGTGTGTGTGTGCAGGGCTGGGCACACAGCAGTGTCCTCTCACAGCCAGGCCTCCTGCCAGAGACCTGCAGGACCAGCAGAGCAGGGGCTGGGCTGTGCCCGTGTGCACTGGACACCCCTTCGGAAGGAGCCTCAGGTCAATCATCATGCACTGGCCCCTCACAACCACCACTTCCTGCACTGGCCTCTCACCCACAGAGGTTGTTCTTCCCTCCATGGATGGACACTGAATGAGTAGTTCAGCAGTCCATGTTTGCTTTGTACAGATGAATTGTGAGCATGCACGTCATGTACTTGAGGTGACATGAACCCGAGTGATCACAAACACCATCAACTATTCCTTAGGGTTCCATGAAGGCCTGTGGGACAGACAAGATCTTGAGGTCACTTCGTGTTGGAAGTAACATCCCATTGTTAACTGCCGGAATGCAGCACTGGGATGTGCTTCCTTCAAGCGAGCTCCTTGTGTCCATTCTTCCTGCCACGGCACAAGTCAGATGAGTGCAGAGCAGGGTGACACACCACAGGGCTCAGGTGTCTCCTGCCCTTTGGGAGTGGCAACAGGAGGTCGAGAGGGACTCTGTGACACCTGGCTCTTTGTGTAAAAGGGACAGACTCTGTCTCTGAGCATCCCTGGGTGCATAAGGAGTCCATGAGGCCAGCTCAGATGTTGACACCTGACAGAACCCGGACAATTCTGTGTTTGACTACAGGAACAAACCCCATTTGACCAGTGAGATTCATCTCAGCTGCCTTGGACAGGCTCATTGCACGTGTTCTTGTCTGCTACGTCACCCTTCCCATGATTCCGGATTGTGCTCTCAAAAGTGCCATAGAAACCAGAATGGTTCTGGGGTCCTTAGAAAACGCAGACCTCAAACCCATCTTCAAGAAGAGCAGAATAGGAACTGGGAGAGTTACAGGCTGGACACCCTACCTCCCTCCCTGGGAAAGGGATGGGACATGTCCTCCTACACCCATTTCCTGGAATGTGAAGGCGAAAGAAGGGATTGCGGAACTCAAATGGACAGGGGAAAGAAAGGCATGTTGTGTACAGGGTGCTTGCAAGGCCTCAGCCATGGTGTCCTTCTGGGCAGAGTGGTGCTGATGGGGCTCAAGAAGTGGATGCTGGGTGGGATGCTGAACCATTAAGCCCAAATATCATGCATGGTAGAAAGTCCTCCATGCAACCAGTTACTAGTGTCATCTCTCAGTGACTGGCACTTGGGCCAACACTGTTGAACATCTTTATTCTCCCCCTCTAAGATGTAACAGAGTGCACTTTCATTGCGTTTGAGGATGGTGCAAACCTGGGTGGAGGCCTTGAGCAACCTCACTTGGTTGACCCTGCCCTGAGCAGGAGGGTGAGACAAGATGAGTGAGACAAGGGCTCTCTTCAAACCTGAATTATTCTCTGATTTGAAGGAATTTTTGCCTTGGAGAGGTTTCTGGAGAGAGAATAGGTAGAAGAATAGTAGAAAAAAAAGAAAGTCAAAAGAGGAGATATAGAAGGTGTTAATGGAAATACAGCAGTTCCAGAGAAGAGTGCTTTTCATGCACATTGTTAGTAGGAAATCTATTTGATGAATTTGAACAAAGTGAGGAAGCCAGATGGGTGTCTACAGCCTGCAGGGAAAGAGGGGCAGGTGTAGGACTGCGTAGAACATGCTTCAGTCTTGGTCAGGTCCTGGCAGCTAAGGAGGGAGATGGATGGGTGCTGGTATTATGAGGTCAGTTGTGTCTCAGAATCTCATAATCCAGTCAGAAGCGTGTGGCTGTGTCGGGGACAGTGAGATCAGTTCTGTCTCTGGAGGTGACAGGCCAGCAGCAGGGACATGGCTGGGAAAGAACCTCTGCCAAGGTACCCACAGGTCTTATCCAGGAAGAAGCCTTGGAGATGCATTGTCATGTCCATCCCACCTGAGAACATGACGGGACAGCAGCAGGAACATGGTGGTGCCTGTCAGAGAAGCTGAAAGGCCAACAGCAGTCACGGGATTTAGAAGATTGTGGTGAAGTTACTTCTCTCTGGTCAGGTAAAAGACCACAAGATGCCTAACAGGTTGGGTTCCCTGCATGAAGGGCAGTTTCTTAGATGTTTGTGCTCTCCTTGGAAGTGGGAAGAAGCAGGGAAGAGTCAGAAAGTGCAACTTGGAAGGTGAGGAGTGGATATCAGGAGGAAGAAATGTGACTGGAAGGGCAGGGCTGTGGTGCAAGAGGTCACGCAGATAGGCCAACAGCAGGAACACGGCTGGGAAAGGGACTGTGAGGTCACACATACGAGACAAGCAATCGGGCCCAATCAGCATGATTAATGAAAGGCAGGTCCTGCTTGACCAACCTGATCTCCTTCTATGTCAAGGTGACCGGCTTAGCAGACGAGGGAAAGTCTGTCGTGGGGGAGTGAATCCGCCACACAGGCTGTGGATGTTGTGTACTTAGACTTGACTAAAGCCTTTGACACTGTATCCCACAGCATTCTCCTGGAGAAGCTGCAGCTCATGGCCTGGATGGTGTATCTGCGATGGATAAAGAACTGGCTGGAGGGCTGGGCCCACAGAGTTGTGGTGAATGGAGCCAAATCCAGTTGCGGCCGGTCATGAGTGGTGTTCCCCAGGGCTCAGTATTGGGGCCAGTTTAATCTCTTTATCAATGATCTGGATGAGGGCATCGAGCGCACCCTCAGTATGTTTGCAGATGACACCAGGTTGGGTGGGAGTGTTGATCTGCTGGAGGGTAGGAAGGCTCTACAGACCAATATGGAGCTGCTGGTTCATTGGGCTGAGGTCAATTGTCTGAGGTGTAACAAGGCCAAGTGCCAGGGCCTGCACTTGCCTCATAACAACCCCATGCAAGACTACAGGCTTGAGGAAGTGTGGCTGGAAAGCTGCCTGGTGGAAAAAGACCTGGGGGTGTTGATCGACAGCGACTGAACATGAGCCAGCATGTGCCCAGGTGGCCAAAAAGGCCAATAGCCTCCTGGAGTGCATCAAGAATAGAGCAATGGGCAGAACCTGGGCAGCGATCATCCCCTTGTACTCAGCGCTGGTGAGGCCAGAAGTCGAATCCTCGGTTCAGTTTTGGGCCCTTCACTTTAGGAAAGACCCTGAGGTGCTGGAGTGAGTGCAGAGGAGGGGACAAGGCTGTTGAGAGCCTGGAGCACAAGTCTTCTGAGGAGCAGCTGAGGGACCTGGGGGTGTTTAGCCTGGAGAACAGGAGGCTGCGGGGAGACCTTTCGCTCTCTACAACTATCTGAAAAGAGGCTGTAGAATGAAGGGTGTTGGTGTTCTCATGAGTAGCAAGTGATAGCATGAGAGGAAATGGCCTCAGGTTGTGCCAGAGAAGGTTCAGAATCGATATTAGGAAACATTTCTTCATGGAAAAGTTTATGAAGCAGTGGAACAGAGTACCCAGGGCAGTGGTTGAGTCACCATCCTTGTTCCTTACAACAGCTTCTAGGAGGATCTCTTCCATGTTCTTCCCAGGCACAGGTAAGAGGCTGACAGGTCAGTAGTTTTCAGGGTCCTCCTTTCTACAGCAGAGGAGACAAACACTGCCACACAGTGCAGCTCGGAACATGGGGACTGGGCATGAGGAGGAAGAAATGTCACTCAAAGGGTAGTGCTGTGGTACAAGAAATCATTCAGAAGGAGCATGAGATCAGTCCACCTCCTTGTGTTTCAAGGAACAGACCATGAGAGTAGAGACACATCAGTCAATGTATGGAAATACCTGGGTGAGAGCAAGGGGAGGAAGCGAGATGGGTGTCTGCAGCCTGCAGGGAAACAGAAGCAGCTGTGGGATAGTGTAGGACAACCTGTGGTGGAGATGGCAAAGGGCACTGGCAAGGCTGGAAGTCACCAAGAGAACCCAAGTCTTTGTCCCCTTGGTTACGGCAATCATCATGTTGTCCTCAGGCACTGGGGCACCTCATGGCCTCCTTGCACACCCCCAGTAAGGATGGGAACTGTCACACCATTGTCCTTCACTCAGCATCACACAGCCCACATCCCCCTGCCCCAGGAAGAGCCCTGAGCAATGGGTGAGGGACAGGATCTGCCTTCCCAGGGGCTGGGGGTCAGGCCTTGGCCTCTCTGCTTCATCCAACAAAACCAGGCTTTTCTCAGCACCTCAGCTGCCTGCACATGACCCTTTGTTTATCTGCCATCATGGCCTCCAATTCTCTGCTCTAACGAGTCCCTGGGGAGGCTTTGCTGGTACTTGCCCTCAGTGGAACTCATTAATACTTCAAGGTACTCAGTACTTTTCTCTTCTGACTTTGACTTCTGGCAAGGTTTGTGCAATCTCCTCTCAGCACCTCAGTGAGTTTCAAGGACTCAGCACCAAATGCACCATGGGGCTCATTACACTGAAGAAAGCTCTAAGAAACCATGTCTCTTCTTGTAATTGTCTTCTACTCTTGTACAGTGAAGTAGAGAGTTTTCTTGGTGTAACTATGTAGAAAGATTTCAAAAAGCTTCTCATAAAAGCGTCTTTCTATTTTAAAGGGTGTATTTCATTAATTTTTCCGTTTAAAGAAAATATTCTATCAGTATTATATCGATCCAGGGTCTCTCCTGTGGAGGTCTGGACTGGTTGGAGAAGGTCTGACACTTGAGGCCTGACACTGTGTGGACAACCTTGCTCCTCACCTCCCCAACCCCATCATTTCTCTCATTGCCCACCTGGGACTTGCATCCCTTTTCCTTACCCCAGTCTTCTCCACTGCAGGCTGCAGCTGGATGTTCCACCTCCTTTGCACCAGCTCCCACCTGCTCTCCTTGGAGACCTGGCTGCACACAGGCAAAGAGGGACTTTTCTTTCCTTTTGAACAAACAAAATAAAACTGATAAGATTCATGATTAAAAGAAAGCACACTCCTCAACTGTATGCCAAGGACAAACTGCCACCAATGAGATTCACCATTCACAAGGCATAACCATGAGAAAATATTTTAGGCAGAAATGAATTACAAAATAAACACAATAAAAGAGTTGGCTAAAGACAGAATTAGACAGACTACCAAAAGACAAGGAAGCTTTTACCTCCTTGAAGCTGAAAGCAGCAACTGGATTGTTGAGAGGTGTCTGAGTGATCAAAGAGTAAGGGGAAGGGAAATCCAGAGAGCAATCGCAAGTGCTTGTGTGTAGATTAGTTGCTGGAAATGTGACTTCAGACATGGTCAGTTTAGTTAGGATGGGTGGAAATACATGAAAGATGAGGGAGATCAGATGCACAGCCTAACAGAGAGAGTGCTGGCAAGGCAAATCTAGTGGAAGATGAGAAGTTCTCCTCTTGCTCTAAATGCACATGCTGAAAAGTCTAATTTTGATCTCAAGGGAAAACACTGATATTTTATTTAAGGTATTTAATTTTTTCAGCTGATGATTTCCTGCTCCTGCTTTTAAAGACGTGTGCAAATGTCTCGCATTTTCAGGGCGAGCTCCATTGCCTGACCACAAGTATCCAGGGCCACCTCCAGAGGAGCCAGTGTCTCTGCAGTCTATGTCTGGACTGGTCGTTGTCACAGAGGACCCGCTGGAGACCAGAGCCCCTGGGAAGCTGCAGCTGGAGCCTGGGCAGAGGGTCCCAGGGCACCTACACTGGCACCACCCACCCCTGTCCCTGTAACCGCATCCCAGCCCAATATCATGATCACTTGCCTTTGCAAGCAGAGGCAGAACATAAAATCCCCCGGAGATCAGTATAGTAAAACAAGGCAAAACAAAGGAAGGAGGTTAACAATACCAGATATATTTGAAGCCTAAATCTGCAATAAGACTTGTCTTTCACTCTACATCTTTCATTCTATTTTTTATTGCTTAAAACAAAAAAAATGTTCTCAACATTTCCATCATATGGAAACCTACAGCATTCGAAACACTTTATTTTTGTCTTACACAGCCCAGGGCCCCAAAAGCTCCCTGCCAATAACTGTCCATGCCACTTCTTACTCTTGGCACAGAGTGAATCCCACTCTGAGGTTTTGGCGACACTTGCCTGATGGAGAAAAGCAGGGTAAAAAGCTTCAGTGTAATGTGCCCATTTGGGATGGCCAAATTTGCACTGATCTTATCAGATATCTGTCATCTGTCTTTTTATATGAGAAAATCTGTATTTGTGTGTAGGTACAAGCACAGAAGAATCATAAAATAATAGAATAATGGAATCATAGAATCACGTAGGTCAGAAAAGACCTTTAAGATGATAGAGTCCAGGCATAAACCCAACACTGCCAAGTCCACCACTAAAGCATGTCCCTAAGCCCCATTTCTACATGTCTTTTAAAACCCTCCAGAGATGGTGACTCAACTACTTCCCTGAGCAGCCAGTTCAAATGCCCAAAAATCCTTTTCATGAAGAAATTTTTTCTGTTACCCAGTCATTCCCTGGCACAACTTGAGGCCATTTCCTCTTGTTCTATCACTTGTTACCTGGATAAAAGAGACTGACCCACACCTCACTACAACCTCCTTTCAGGTAGTTGCAGAGACCAATAAGGTCTCCCCTCAGCCTCCTTTTCTCCAGGCTAAACAGCTTCAGCTTCCTCAGCCACTCCCCATCTGACTTGTGCTCCAGACCCTTCATCAACTTTGTTGTCCTTCTCTTAACTGACTCCAGCACCTCAAAGTCTTTCTTGCCGTGAGGTGCCCAAAACTGACCCCAGGATTCGAGGTGTAGCCTCACCAGTGGCCAGGACAGGGGAACAATCTCTTCTCTAGTCCTGCTGGTCACACTAGTGCTGATACCAGCCAGGATACCATTGGCCTTTTTTGGCCACCTGAGCACACTGCTGGCTCAGGTTCAGCCCCTGTCGACCAACAGCTCCAGGTCCTTTTCCACCAGGCAGCTTTCTAGCTGCTCCTCTCCGAGCCTGTAGCATTACCTGGTGGTGTTATGACTCAAGTGCAGGACCTGGCACTTGGCTTTGTTGAACCTCAGGCAACTGGCCTCAGCCCATCATTTCATCCAGTCCATATCCCTCTGTAGAGCCTTCCCAGCCTCCAGCAGATCAACACTCCCACCCAACTTGGTGTCATCTGCAAACTTACTAAGGGTGCACTTGATCCCATTGTCCAGATCATTGATAAAGAGATTAAACAGAACTGGCCCCAATACTGAGCCCTGAGGAACACCACTCATGACCAGCCACCAACTGGATCTGACTCTGTTCACAACTCTTTGGGCCCAGCCCTCCAGCCAGTTCTTTACCCAGCAAGGAGTATGCCTGTCCAAGCCATGAGCAGCCAGTATTTTTACTTTTTTGTTCTATTTTATTTTATTTTGTTTTATTTATGAAAAAAATATGGTATTTAAAATGTATATATGCCTCTGTACATGTGTATAAGAGTATACACATCATATATAGATATATACGTATGTATAAAACCAGAGAAATTAAATATACATAGCCATTATAACGTACATATAAAATGGATAATGCCTTCTTTAATAAGATCTAATGGAATGAAGAAGTAGATTTGAAATGAGAGTAGAAAGAAAAGTATAAGGATGGGTCGACATCCCCCATTTTACCTGGTCCAGAAGCAGCCCACAGATGTCTGGGGAGGAACTTCAATCAGGTGGGGAGGACACAGACAAGCTGGATCATGCCCAAGGGCTATGTCCTCCCCCAGGAGGCCACTGAGGGGCCCTCAGCACAAATCCTTTCACATACAAGGAAAAGCCCAGTCCTGTGGGCTGGACTGGACGGCCCCCACATCCCAGCCCAGACCAGCAGGACATGCCGTGCGGGATTACTGGGTCAGACTCTGAGCTCTTCTGGGTGCTGCAAAACACAGGCAAACTGTCTGTGAACATGGAAAACCAGGACAAAATGCCAGCTTCCGAAGAACATGTGCATGGGGACAATATGGAAAAGACCTGAAGAGGATCTCAAAATAGACAATGTGAAGCGGAAGATGTTGCCAATGAACCCATGAACCACAAATTGGATGTTGAGGTGCCAAACAGAGGCACCTCCCTGGTTGTGGGGGTCACCCAGCTGCCTGTAAGGCCACTGTGGGGTGCAGGCTGGTGATAAATAGGTTTCCTTGTCCTTAGGTTCATAACCTGATTGAATGTTCCAGACTGCTCTGAGTGAGGGGAGAAGTGATGGGACTTGCCCAGGTCCACCTGAGCCACACCAGCCAAACCCAGTGTGCTGTGTGTGTCATGTCTGGGGTGGGGAAGGGGGTGGTGGTGGATGTCAATGTCTTGAACACTGTAGGACCTGAGCAGAGTGCACATGGTATGGAATAAGGGGTGGAGATTGTACTGCCTGGGATGGAGCTAATTTTCTTGTTCACAGTCCCTGCTGATGGCGCCCAGAACAGCTTTGACAACACTCATGTTGTAGCGGTTGCTGGGCAGCACTGGCACAGCCTCAAGGCCTTCGCTGTTTCTCCCTCTGCCCTAACAGTGTGGAGGCTGCAGGTGGCAAGAGGCTGGAGGGGACAAAGCCAGGAGAGCTGACCCCAACTGACCAGAGGGATATTCCACACCATATGACCTCATGGTCAGCAATAGAACTGAGGAGGCAGGTGTGTTCTTCAGAACATCCTTTGCTCAGAGACAGGTTGAGCATATATATCTCCTGCTGTGAGTGATTACTTTTCCACTTCAGTTGTCTTTATCTTGACCCATGAGATATTCTTTCTTGCTTTTGCCCTTCCAATTCCCTCCCCCATCCCGCTGCTGGGGATTGAGCAAGTGATTGGGTGGGCGCTGCCAGATGGGGTCACCCCCAACATGTGCACAGAGCAAATAGGTTGTGCTGGTGAGGTCCCTGGTGTCTCAGTAGATCACAGGCCAGGAGCTGACTCAGCGATTGTGTAAGTGGTTGCAGGTCACTGACACCCGAGCAGCTGACAGGCCCAGCGCAGCACACAGTTTGTGTCACAGCTTGTGAGGTCACTTGTGCCTTTGTGTCTCGCAGGCGAGCAGACAGCAAGTGGGTGGATGTGACGTGGTCAGGTCACTGGTGCCTGAGGAGCTGAAGGCAAGAGGGAGAAACGTGGCTTGGGATGTACTTGTGATGTCAGTCCTGGCTGAATGGCTGATGGGCCAGGACCAGGTGCACGTCCTTACAGGTGCTGGGGAGGTCACCAGGTGTCTGAGTCAGCCACCCCTGAGTAGCTCACAGGCCTGGAGTAGGGCCATGGCATGTGTAGGTGCTTGTAACGTCACTGCTGCCTGAGCAGTGATAGGCCAGGAGCAGGCCCATAGATTGTGTAGGTGGTTTTGCGGTCATTGGTGTCTGAAGAGCCAATAGGCCAGGAGCAGGCCCATAGTTCATGTAGGTGGTTTTGTGGTCATTGGTGTCTGAATAGCCAACAAGCCAGGAGCAGGCCCATATCAGACATAGATATTATGACATCACCAGTGGCTGAGTAGTAGATGGGCCAGGAACAGACACATGGCTCGTCTGGGTGCTCGTGATGTCACAAAACCATATTTATACCCCACCCAAATTCAGCTTTTTGGAGCCATTGCAGCAGAAGTCCATAGAGTGCACACACACGTGTGACAGTGTAACCAATGAGCACACAGTGGTGGCGGTAGAGGTGTGAGGTCACTGTCAGTGTAACCAATGAGCACACAGCGGTGACCGTAGAGGTGTGAGGTCACTGTCAGTGTAACCAATGAGCACACAGCGGTGGCAGTAGAGGCTGTGAGGTCACTGTCAGTATAACCAATGAGCACACAGCAGTGGCAGTAGGAGCTGTGAGGTCACTGTCAGTGTAACCAATGAGCACACAGCGGTGGCAGTAGAGGTGTGAGGTCACTGTCAGTATAACCAATGAGCACACAGCGGTGGCAGTAGAGGTGTGAGGTCACTGTCAGTATAACCAATGAGCACACAGCGGTGGCAGTAGAGGTGTGAGGTCACTGTCAGTATAACCAATGAGCACACAGCGGTGGCAGTAGAGGTGTGAGGTCACTGTCAGTATAACCAATGAGCACACAGCGGTGGCAGTAGAGGTGTGAGGTCACTGTCAGTGTAACCAATGAGCACACAGCGGTGGCAGCAGGAGCTGTGAGGTCACTGTCAGTATAACCCATGCACACCCAGCACTGGCAGTAGGAGGGTGCAGTGCTCACGTCACCGGTGACACCCCATGGCCATGGAGCTCGGTGCAGACCGTCCATGTGCTGTCACAGGGTCCCCACGAGGTACCGGAGCTGCCCGGCCCCGTGTCTGCGAGGCCGAAGGAGCAGCCCCTGCAGCCCTGGCTGCAGCCGTCGGGGTGGGGGTGGCTCGGGGGCACCGCAGGGATGTGCCCGGGCACGGCGCCCGGAGGAAACCACAGACTTCCTGCCCGGGTGCCGCGGGGGGAGCGCGGGGGCTGTGGTTTGTGCACCTGCAGGCTGCAGCTCTGATCCACCCGTGGGGAATAACGGCCCCTCGGTGACACACTGACAGGCAGGGACGCGTCTGAGCCCCTGGGCTGCACGTCTGCTGCCAGGACAGGGACGTGTCCCAGCTCCAGCTCCTGCGAGGGACCTTCCGTGGGCTCTCCAGGGAGCGGTGGGTGAGCCAGCGCTCCTGGGATGGGGCTCTGCCCTGGGCTAAGGCCCTTTCCCAGCTGCTGCTCCCAGCACAGTGGGGTCTGTCACAGGGGCTGTTTCCTTCCCTTCCTGACACAGCCCCGGTGCAGTCGCAGCCCCATGGGTCTTATAGCACAGGAGTGTTTGGACGCTCTCTACCTCGAGCTCTTGGATAGTCTGTCACAGGACATGCTCGGTGCTCCTGGTCCCCACCACAGGGCTCAAGGAGTAAAAAATTGTTTGCCCCACTACAACCAGCCCTGTCCTGTGACGTTCCACCAGCACAGTGATGTGACACCTGCAGCGGAGCCGTCCCTCATATATGGTCATGAATGGCGCTGGAGAAGTTCATTGGAGGACTGGGCTGTGTTGGAGGGGAGATAGCTCCCGATAATGTCTAAAAAGGTGCTGCTGCTTCGATTGGCTCCTCCTGTAGCTGGGGAACATCTGCAGAGATATATTGCCCTCCCGTCATCATTGTTCCCACGAGTCCCTGGAGCTGTGGCAGGGAGTGTGGCACAGAGGGATGCGCCATCAGGGCAGGAGGCTCAGGATGGGCACAGAGGGACTCCTGTCCCCTCAGACGCTGTGGCTGCTCCTCTGGGTCCAGCTGTGCAGGGGTAAGTGCTGACTCCCTTGTCCCACCGCCCAGGGCCAGCGGGTACCAGTGTGGTCATGGGGATCTGTCTGGGAATGGGGTTTCTTTGCAGGTGCTCCTGAGACAAGGGGCAGAAGGTGCTCAGATCCATGGAGCCTGTGCCCTTCCCTGTGCCTATCTGGATGGGAAAGAGTATCTCCTTTTCCAGGGCTCCAGTGTTCAGGGCAGCCCGTGCCTGGCTGGATTCACAGACACCCTGTCCTGGGGTACCATTTTGGGCCCCCTTGTTCCCAGCACTCTACCTCTGGAGCCAGTGGTGGCCTCACTGGTGATGGCAGCACCCAGAGATCCCCAGGCCACTGCCAGCCTCTGGGGTGCCCCAGAGGGTTTGTGTGCTGCTCAGCGCCCCTTGTTCCAGGGGAGCCCTGACCCCACAAGAGCAGTTTGTGCCCCGCAGAGGGAAGAGGATGGGGACTTCTGCAGTGGGGAGACGTCCTTCCTGGGGGGCCAGGCCCAGTGCAGGGGCTGGGCTGACACCAGGAGAGGAGGGGATGTGTGATCCTCTGGATGGTCTCAGTGGGAACAGGGAAAGCCCTGGGGCTGGGCCGGGTTTGGATGGTGCTGGGGCAGGTGGTTTGCAGGGGAAGCTGCAGCCCTGGGTACACGGGACTCTTCAGGGGGTGCTGGTCTGGGGGGCAGCAGGTGCCTAGTGCAGGGATGGGCAGTGTGTGGGTGGGCATGGGTGGGGGACAGGTGGCCTTTGGGACGGGAAGAGGTGCCTTGTGTGGTGGGATGGAGAATGACCCAGCCGTGCTGGACGTGGGCACGCCCAGGCTTGCGCAGCTGTGGGGACAGAAGGGACCCTTGCACTGCTCTGGGGACAGCCTGGAGGGGAGGGGGCTCCCACCCTGGTACATCTGATTCAGTGCAGGCAGGAGGTTCCCCCAGACCTGCAGCACTGGGGCTCAGCGCTCTCCTGACTCATCCCGTGTTGGTGTTTGAAGGTTCTGCGGAGGTGAGGCTGGCGGATGGCGGCAGGCGCTGTGCTGGGAGAGTGGAGGTGAAACAGCATGAACAGTGGGGGACTGTGTGTGGTGACTACTGGAGCATGAAGGACGCTGCAGTGGTTTGTAAGCAGCTGGGCTGTGGGTCTGCTGTTGGAGCTCCTCAGTACGGACACTTTGGGGCAGGATCTGGCCCAATTTGGATGAGTGATGTTGACTGTAATGGCACCGAATCTGCCCTGTCTGACTGCACACATGCCAGATGGGGTGAACATTACTGTATTCACATTCTTGATGCTGGAGTGACATGTTCAGGTAAGGGGTCAGCCTGTTCTTCACCTTTGGGGCTGTGATGGGGAAAGGCACCTGGCTGTACTCTCAGGGAACAAAAAGCATGAGCCAGAGAAAGTGCCAGTGATGCTGGTCCAACTGCTGAGCTGGGACTGTCATTGCTCATTTTCCCAGTCCCTGGGAAAGCCCAGAAGGAACCTACCCCAGGGTGAACTAACCCTGTCACAGTCTCTCAGCCCCATCTCGGTGTCTTAGGCTGCACACAAATCCTCCATCCTGCCCTGGGGTGTCTGCTGGTGTCTGTCGGTCCCCACTCATTCTGCGAGATCCCAGCCAACAAGGCTGAGGATCCCTGAGCTGGAAACACCAAGAGGGAACATGCCGGCACCCCACACCTTGGAGGAAGAGCATAAGATGGCTGGTCACGCTGGGTTGTTCCCCCTCAGGGACATGCGAATCTTGATGGGGGCACTTTTCAGGAACTTTTCTTTCTTTGCTGGGCCCTGGGCAGAGGAGCAGGCGGCACACGGCCCCTCACTGCTCAACCCCAGGGCTTGGCTGTGTGGTCCCGCTCTGTGAGGCTTTAGGAGCTTGGCAGCTACTTGACTCTGGCTGCTTCTTCTGCATCACTGCATGCACGGGCTGGTCCTGAGACATCCCTGGGGCTGTGACAGCCCTGTGGGGACAGGACCCCATGCAGGCAGCGCTGACCAGCTGCCCAACCCCTCCTGCCTGCCCACAGCTCCCCACACTGACCCATGAAACAGGGTCTCTGCCAGCACTTACTGACTCTCGTCCGTGCTGCTGTCACCCTCTGAAGCAGCGTGAGACCAGGGGGACATGCGGGTCTCCTGTCCCCTGCCTGGCCATTGGCCTGGGACCTGTGCACCCCTGGGCAGAGCACGGTGTCCCTGGATGAGAACATCCCCCTCGAGCAGGCAGGGGAGGGCTCTGGAGAGCGCCAGCCATGATAACAGCTGCTCCATTTCTGTGCTCTGGGACATCTCCCACCTAAAAGGAACCTCCCAACACCCCAGGAACACCCCTGGGAGCAGAGTGCATTTCTGGTTGCACCCAGGTGATGATGATCCTGCCTGGCCCAAGCTCTGCAGGGGCTGAGCAGCTGCAGCTTCATCATCATCTGGGCCAGTTCTCCTGGACCGCAACTGCTCACACGGCTGCGGTGCTGGGGGGACCATGCCGGGCAGCACAGAGGAGCTTGTGTGGGAGCCCTTTGTGTGAGCAGCACCTGTGGCTGTGAGTGTGTGGCAGACACACCCCTCGGGTGCTCTGGTGGTGTAGACAAGGGGAGGAGGAGTCTTGGATGTGTTTCTGGCACCAGCCCTTCCCCAACAGCTTCCTCTGGGATGTGCAATGGGCACTTTGGCCATGGCTTGCTTGGAGGTGATGTGGGATGAGGGCACGTAACTGCCAGAGGGTCTGGGAACTCCCAGGTTTTCTGGTGTTTTTTTATCCAGGATTTTTCCGTCTGGTGGGAGGGAAGAGCCGCTGCTCAGGACGTGTGGAGATCCGTGATGGGGACCAGTGGAAAACTGTTTGTGATTCCCACTTTGGCCCCAAAGCTGCTGAGGTGGTCTGCAGGGAGCTGCAGTGCGGCGTGGCCCTGCCTGTGTCTGGAGGAGGTCACTTTGGAGAAGGGGTTGGTCCCATGTGGGATGGAGAGCTGCAGTGTGTGGGGAATGAGTCCCTCCTGTCCTCCTGCCCCACGGGGTCCTCCCGGGACCAGGCCTGCACCCAGATGAACAGCGCTGCTGTCAGCTGCACACGTAAGGACAAAGGGTGGGGTGGTGAACACTGGGGCTGTGCCAGGGGTTGGGAACAGAGCAAGAACCAGGCTGGGTGGGTGTAGGTCAGGAGGGATCATTGCACCGTCTCCAGCACAAAAACCGTGCACAAGGAGAAGAAAGGCATCTGTCCCTTTGGACTGTCCACTGGCTACCGAGGCTACAAAAGCACCAACCCACCCTCTCTCCTCCTCTGTCCCCAGAGTACACAGCGTTCAGGCTGGTGAACGGCAGCACAGCGTGTGCAGGGAGGCTGGAGGTCCAGGTGCTGGGGACCTGGGGGACCCTCTGTGCCTCCCGCTGGGATCTCTCGGATGCCCACGTTCTGTGTCGTCAACTCCACTGTGGGTTTGCTGAGTCCATTCCTGGAGGAGAGTATTTTGGGAGAGAAACCGGCCCTGTCTGGAGAGACTCGTTCCACTGTGACGGGACTGAAGCCCACCTGGGACAGTGCCCAGTGACCACCCTGGGGGCCTCCCCATGCTCCCACGGGAACAACGCTGCTGTCATTTGCTCAGGTCAGTGCTGGGAAAATGGTGCATTAGCTCCATTTCCCTTTGTGGGAGACATGGCCACCCAAAGCTGGGTCACATGGCAGCGCCAGGCTGAATTTCTCCCTGGAGGATCCCTGGGGGGCTTTCCCTGCTCACACTGACTGCTCTGCTCTGGGAGAGCTGAGGTCTGAACAGAGGCAGACACCTGTCCCCAGGGCAGCGCCTCGGGCCCCAGCACCACTGCCAGGCCTGTGTTCCATAGGATGAGCCCAGGACAGGTCGGTGGGGCTCTGCTCCATCCCTGTGGCTGCAGACAGCCATATCCCATCCCCACAGAGAGCCCTGCAGAGCCCCATCCCACCACCCAGCAGCAGCAGGCCTGGCTGTGAGCTGCAGACAGGGCCTGGGCTTTGCCCTGGCTTCTCGTCAGCACAGGGCTCAATCTTGTCCTGTCTGGTCGGGCAAACCCCCCTTGCCCTCCTCCCTGGAGGCTGCCGTGCTGCCCGGTGCCGCTGATGGCTGTGGCTCCTCTGCTGTCCCCAGGCCCAGCCGACTCTGCGTCCCTGCGGCTGGTGGGCGGAGGGAGCCGGTGCGACGGGCGAGTGGAGATCTTCCAGCGCGGGACGTGGGGCAGAGTCCTGGACGACCAGTGGGACGTGCAGGAGGCCAGCGTGGTGTGCCGGCAGCTGCGGTGTGGAGAGGCAGAAAAAGCCTACAACCCCCCAAAGCCTGAGCGAGGGACGGGCCCCGTGGGGCTGCGAGGGGTCCGGTGCGCAGGGCACGAGGCCAGCCTGACCCTCTGCAACACCTCCCTGCCCGGGAGTTTGCTGTTGGGAGGGATTGTGGAGGACGTGGGAGTCATTTGCTGGGGTGAGCGGTGCTGCACGAGCCCCCAGATGATGGGGTGGGGGGCAGCCACCCCCTGACAGCACCTGGGGTTTCTCCCCACTGCAGGGAGCTGGCGGGTCCGGCTGGTCAACGGGTCCGGGCGCTGCGCAGGGCGAGTGGAGATCTACTACCAGGGCAGCTGGGGGACCGTCTGTGACGATGGCTGGGACTTGTCTGATGCCGCCGTCGTTTGCCACCAGCTGGGCTGCGGAGGGCCGGTGGAGGCGGCCGGCTCCGCTCGGTTCGGAGAAGGCTCCGGGCACATCTGGCTGGATGGTGTGAACTGCTCTGGGTCCGAAGCTGCTCTCTGGGACTGCGCTGCCGGGCCCTGGGGGCAGCACGACTGCGGGCACAAAGAGGACGCGGGCGTCATCTGCTCAGGTCTGTGCTGGGAGATGTGCTGGGATGGTTCCCAGGGAGGCTGGGATGCAGGGAAAGCCGGGCATGGCCAAGGCTGTCCCTGGCTGAGCCCCTGCCTGAGCCCGGCCTATGGACACCCATGCACGGGTGCCCTCAGTCCCACTGGGGTCCCTGGGGAGCTCAGCTGTCCCCCAGGGTGAGTGGGGAGAGCAGGGCTGTGTGTCCATCAGGGACTTCTCTCTGCCCTGGCTGCAAGGGGGACTTCCTGGCCCTGTCCTGCCTGGCTGGCGGCCTGGGGAGCGCAGAGGTGTCCTGGCTCCCACAGCCCCAGACCAGCCTGTTCCTCTTGCTGCCTTTCCTCCCAGAGTTCATGGCCCTGAGGCTGGAGAACAGTGACGGCTGCTCCGGGCGCCTGCAGGTTTTCTACAACGGGACGTGGGGGAGTGTTTGCTCCAACTCGATGACTCCTGACACGGTGTCACTGGCATGCAAGGAGCTGGGCTGTGGGGACGGAGGATCCCTGGAAACAGGCCTGCCCTATGGCAGGGTGTCTGGCCCTGCCTGGCTGGATTACGTGCAGTGTGGGGAGAAAAACATCTCTTTTTGGCAGTGTCCCTCTGCTCCCTGGGACCCGCAGTCATGCGATGACCTGCGAGATGAGACCCACATCACCTGCAATGGTAATTCTGAGCCACTCGGGTCCGGTGTCACCCCAGCTTCTGCTCCCCTCTGGGCACAGCCAAATGCAGAGAAAGAGCTTGGAGGGGTTTTCATTTCCATGTCAGACTCTTCTGCTGCTGGTGGCACAAACGTGACCACAGCTCTCAGAGCCCCACACGTGCAGCAGCACTTGCCACCCAGCAGTGCCTGAGGGAGGCAGTGACATCTCCAAGTGAGGTCTCAGCAGAGACCAGATGGGGTTCAGAGGAGCCTCCCCTCCATGGACACCCCCTGCTGCTCTGTGACCAAGATGGCACACACAGGCATGACCGGAGCTCAGCCCCGCTCTCTTCTGCACAATCCCCGAGCCAGCCCCTTCACCACAGTGTTTCCTTCTTCAGGGAGACGCCCAGAAATGCCCCCAGAGCCTTTGGCCCCGTGCCCCAACTCCACCAGCTGCACAGGTAGGGAGCTGCTCCTCTGTGTGCTCCTCTTGCCTGGCAGGGCTCTGCTGTCTGAGTGCCATGGCAGCTCTTTGCCTTCTCCAGACAGGGAGAAGATCCGTGCCGTGGGAGGCGAGGACGGGTGCTCGGGCAGAGTGGAGCTCTGGCATCACGGCTCCTGGGGGACAGTGTGCGATGACTCCTGGGACATGCGGGATGCCCAGGTGGCGTGCAGGCAGCTGGGCTGTGGCCCCGCGGTGTCTGCCCTGCGTGAGGCTGCTTTTGGGGTGGGGCAAGGCCCCATCTGGCTGGAGCGGGTGGAGTGCCGGGGGACGGAGTCGTCTCTGCAGGACTGCTGGGCCCGGCCTGGGGACGGACGTGCTTGCCGGCATAAGGAAGATGCTGCCGTGCGCTGCTCGGGTGAGCTGGGGCTGGGACCCCTTGCTCGGGTATTGGCAGGGAGCTGGGGAAGGCCTTTCACCCGCTTGGTCCTGGCACAGCCCCTGAGCTCCCGAGAGCAGGAATGTTCCTGTGGGGTGCAGCAGGCTGGTGCCACGCAGGGAGCAGCCTCGGTGGAACTGGATGTCCTTGGGCCACTGCCCGTGGGGCCCTGCAGCTCCAGGGCCATCCCCTGGGCTGCCTGTGCCACCCTGCCTGCCACCCAGAGCAGAGGCCACGGGCCCTGTCCTGGGTCCCTTTCTAGCACTACAGGAGGGGCAATTTGGACAGGATGTGTCAGGGACACCTACAGACACACATGGGTGTGTGGAGGGGAGGCTCCCTGATATGTGCACTCCCACCCTCTCAGCCCAGCTCTCCTTTTCCTCCTCTGCAGCTGCACCCAGGACAGCAGCATCCCCACCCCAAGCAGGTAACTTGTCCTCCCCCCAGGGCTGGGTATCCCAGGGCCAGACTCTGACCCACAGTTGGGTGGAAGGGGCTCCTTGCTGGAGTGTGAACTCCCAGGAGGAGGCACTGGGGTGTTTGTGTGGGGGTTGAGGAGGGCTGTAATTCACTCAGCAGGGTGGAAGCTTCTCCATCACTCTCCCCCTGGGCCCTCCACTCCCTGCTGCCTTGTGTGATGGGGGTCAGGACTGGTGCTGCCTCCACCTCTCCCAAGGCTGGTGCTGTTCTTCCATGTTCTTGCCCATGCAGATCCCACCCGGGGCCGTCCGACTCTCAATGGGAGGATCTCAGTGCCCGTCATCATCTGCATCATCCTGGGGGCCCTTCTCTGCCTGCTCCTGGCCCTGCTGGCCGGGCAAGTGCTCAGAGCCAGGGCTGGGCGCAGAGGTGGGTCCTTCCACAGAGGTCCCAGTGATGCCTCCTGGAAGGGCTGTGGGTGCTGCGGGGGGTCAGTAAGGGGCACAAGCAGAGCTGAGGGGATGAGACTGTGTGCTGCCACCTGTTCCACGCACCTCATTGACTGTCTGGCCATAGGGCACCAGCAGCAAGGGGTGGAGAGAGCCCAGAGGTGGTGGGAGCAAGAGATGGGGCAAGGAGAGAAATGGCAGAGCAGGACCAGGGAACATGTTATCCTGGGGGAAATGTTATCCTTGGGGAGATATTATCCTGCGGGAGATGCTGTCCTGTGGGAGATGTTATCCTTGGGGAGATATTATCCTGGTGGAGATGCTATCCTGTGGGAGATGTTATCGTGGAGGAGATGTTATCCTGTGGGAGATGTTGTCCTGGGGAGATGTTATCCTGGAGGAGATGTTATCCTGGAGGAGATGGCCAAGGCTGGCAGTGCTCTGGGTAGTGCTGGAGGGTGCTCTGGAGAAAAGGAGAAGACAGGAGGAACACAGAGCAGCAGGGCCCATCTCCACGGTGTCAGGCCCCAGGCTGACCCTCTGCCCAGCCCTGCCTGCCCTTGGTAAGGCTGGGACCCTGCTATGGACTCATGGGGCAGACAGGGGTCAGCTCCATGTCAAACGGAAACATGGGAGCTACTCTGGGGGGATGACCCAGGGGCCAGAGGGGCTTGGGCGCTGTCTCTAAGGGTGTGATGCTGCCCCAGATCATCTCCACAGTGATGTGGCCCTCACTGGGGATGTGGCAGCTGTTCCTGGACAGCACAGTGGGGCTGTGCTGTTGGAGCAGTCCTGGGCTGGGCCAAGGAACAGGTCTGGGGGGGCACAGTGGGGTCCCATCGCCTCTCTGCCTGTCCCTGTGCCAGCCCTGCCTCTGTCCCCAGGCTCCAGGACAGCCCAGGAGCTCTTCCCCGAGGCCGTGTATGAGGAGATTGGTTACAGCCCAGTGCAGGAGAAGCAGGCGAGGTTTGGTCGCTCAGGTGGGTGTGGGCACATCTGCAGGACCCTTTCCCCTGGCCCCACCCCAGGGCTGATCCTCTGAAGCCCCCAGCCCGTGGTCCCTGCAGTGCTGGGGCTGTGTGGTCTGTGGGGAGAGCACCCAGGTCCTGGGCCCGGGAGAGGAGCTGCCTCCCAACCAGCTTTGCTGATCGCAGCTGGACAGCCCCTCTCTTCCTGCCCCTGCACCCCACTTGACCAGTGAGGGATGAGCTGTCCTGGGGCAGCTCTGGGAGCACCCCTGAGACAGAGCTTGACCCAGGGGAACAGGGTGAATTCCCAGCCCTCCTCCCCATGCAGCCCCAGCTCTGTGGGTCCCCCTTCCCCAGCAGCACTGGCCACGAACCAGGTCAGTGGGCTCGCTCCTTAACACCCGCTGCGCATCTCTCCAGGCTCCTCTTCAGAGCAGTCCCTGACCCGGCTGCAGCCCTACCCTGGGTACCGTGAGGAGGAGGATGGTCTGGGATCAGCACCAGGTAATGAAGCAGGAAGAGGCTGATCTGCCTGCAGACAAGTGATGGACAGAGGTGTCACTGAGTGTCACTGTCAGATGGGGAGGACATGAGGGTCTCCTGTGCTGCTGCCAACACCAGTGCCTCCCATCCTCTGCTCTGCAGGATGTATCTTCTCACTGTCACCAGCTCTCCTCTCTTTTCAGATGTTCTTGTTCCGCATGGGGATGGACCAGAAGATGGCTATGATGATGCCAGGGAGGTTTCTCACCCTGAGGAGGACGATGGCCCTGGACAGGGAGCTTGGGAAGTGCCCAGGGTGCCAGAGGAGGGAGCAGGACCCAGGGATGCACCCAGAGGTGAGAGGGAAGTTCAGCGCTGCTGGTTCCTGGGGTGCCATCCCTGCTCACACCCTAGTTGCTGCTGTACTGAGACCTAAACCTCTTGGGAAGGGGAATCCTGCCTCACGAGTTTCCCATGGAGGGACTGGAGGGTGGAAGAAGGAGCTGAATGTGGTGAGGAGCAGGGAGGAATGTGGTGCACAGACCCCATGGGGTGAACTGCAATGTCCTGCATTGCTGCTTGCAGGGGGCAGCCTGTGCTCCCAGAGAAGTGCCGGGGTCCCTGGAGCTGAAGGAGACACCTCATCCCTGTCCCCGGGGAGCATGGGCTATGATGATGCTGAAGAGATCTCTCTGGCACATCCTTGTGAGGACACAAAGGCTGTGACAGAGCTCGGTGCACAGCAATCCCTGAGCCCCCGGCCAGGAGAGCCCATCCCTGCTGTGCAGGTGGGTGCAGCCGGGAGGGAGGAGAGGTCTGTGCAGCTGGGAGAGCCGTAAGCACCGGGGAACCGTCTCCCTTTGCCCATGGGCAGCAGAAACAGCCCAGAGTTTCCTCCATTTTTTCCCTGTTTTTACACTGTGCATCATATTTGTTCTCATTAAAAGTCTCAGTGGACTTTAGCCGGGATCTGGTTTGTGTCTGCCCAGGCATCCGGAAATCTTCCTGAGTTTGTTCAGGGGCAGCAGAGAACAAAGACGTGGCAGTGGGGAAGGGGTTTGTCTCAGGGACAACAGGTTTGGGGTCAGGTTGTGGGGCTGCTAGAGCCCGTGGTCCCTGTGGAATAATCCTGCTGACAGAGACGTTTCCATCCTGCTTTGCCACAGACAGTTTCTAGTCAAAATGGCTCTCTAATAGGTGCCATGATGCACCCCAGTGCCCATTTCTTCACCCCAAGATCTCCCAGCTGCTCTTTCCCCCAGGCCCTGCCTGGGCCAGGCTGGTCCCACAGCGCAGAGGCCATGACAGAGCTGCCAATCAGGGTAAGTCGTGGGCTGTGACCCCACAGAAGTGAACCCTAAGGTGGTCAAGGTGCCCTTTAAACTCCAGATGGCCCCAGAGGTGATGATGGCCCACAGATCTCCTCCTGCAATGGTCAGGAGGCACATGGGTCCCAGAAGCCCGTCTTCATCAATGACTCTCCTGTTCTTGCTCACCGAGTACCTAGAAGGACTCTTGGAGCAGTGACAGTCATGCAGGCACTACCCCTGCAGCCAAACATTTTCAAGCCCATTCTCAAAGCTGAAAAGACAGTAACTTTGCTTGGACATAAAGTCTGTCCCTCTCCTCTCCTCTCAGTTGTTCTCAGTCACAACAAAAGCCCAACTTCCCTGGAATATTTGGGTATGGAAACGGGGGACAGTTGAGACACTTGTGCTGTGAGCCCTGGCTCTGGGCTGAGAGGATGGAGAGCACAGCAGCTTGTGCAGTGCTCAGGAAATGCAGAGGAAGGTACATTTGGAAAGTAAAAATGACATTCAGTGGTTGAGCTGGGGCTGTTTGGGAGTCCCAGTGTGATGGCTGGTGACTTCCAAGCTAGACCCCAGGGGAGCCACTGCTGGTATTTCTGTCCTGACCTGTGCCCTGGCAGCAGGGAGGAACTGATGCAGAGGGATGCTCATGTGGGGCCTCAGACAGATTCCCCTGTGCTTGTATCTCTCTGCTGATGCCCAGAGAGGAGCGTGTCTGTGATTCATCAAACATTGCAGCAGGAGGGCAAAGCGGGGAGGCACAAAACTCTGCTCAGGACAGCGTGTGACTGAACAACACCGGTGCCCACGCTCCCCAGGGGACGAAGCTCAGCACGGCTTTGCCAGCTGTCCTTGGCACATCAGAGGCCCAGCTGTGACAAACCTCCAGACAGAGGATGCTGCCACTCACACCTCAGCTCAGGAGAGTGCCCGGCCCTGGGACCGGGGGGGACGGTGGTCAGGATGCTCCGGTCTGGGAACTGAGGTCCAGGCAAGGAGGTGTATGAGGGGAGCAGTCTGTGCACCATCGAGAATGACAAAGAGGAGAGAGACAGGGTCTTTGCAGAGGCCTCACAAAACAGAGATCCTGATTGCTGATTAGAAGGAGGGACAGCTGGAGATCACCCCAGAAAAGCACTGAATAGAGATTCCTGCCCAGGGAGAGGCGGGAACTCGTGGTGCAAGAAGAAGGCTCCTTCTGACCCACAGATCTGCAGGTACAGGGCATGGGCAGTGCTGTGGCAAGAGCTGGAGGCGCAAGGAGGGCCAGGGCAGGACGGAAGAAGGCAGATGGGCTCCGCAAATGTCAGAGGGAGAAAATCATTGCGAAGGCCAGGGATGAACCAGGGGCCTTTAGATATTCAGTCTGATGCTCTCCCAGCTGAGCTACTTCAGCTCTGCCCTGAACATCCAGCTGCAGCCTGCAGTGGAGAAGTCTGGGGTAAGGAAAAGGGACACAAGTCCCAGGTGGCCAATGAGAGAAATGATGGGGTTGGGGAGGTGAGGAGCAAGTTGTCCACACAGTGTCAGACCTCAAGGGACAGCTTCTCCAACCAGTCCAGACCTCCTTAGGAGAGACCCTGGATCGATATCAGATAATGCTGCAATCACCTCTCCTCCACACTAAAAAAAAAATAAACAATACCCTGAAACCAAAAAAAGTCATTTCTCTTAGAAGGTTTTTGAAATCGTTCTCCATAACTAGACTAGGAAACTTCTCCAATTAACTGTACATGACTAGAAGCAAACTACAAGAAGAGACATGGTTTCTTAGAGCTTTGTTCCGTGTAATGAGCCCCATGGTATATTTGGTACCGAGTCCTTGAAGCTCAGGCGCTGAGAGGAGATTGCACAAACCTTGCCAGAAGTCAAAGTCAGAAGAAAAACGCACTAAGACCCTTGAAGTATAAATGAGTTCCACCGAGGACAAGTACCAGCAAAGCCTCCCCAGGGACTCATTAGAGCAGAGAATTGGAGGCCATGATGGCAGATAAACAAAGGGTCATGTGCAGGCAGCTGAGGTGCTGAGAAAACCCTGGTTTTGTTGGATGAAGCAGAGAGGCCAAGGCCTGCCCCCCAGCCCCTGGGAAGGCAGATCCTGTCCCTCACCCGTTGCTCAGGGCTCTTCCTGGGGCAGGGGGATGTGGGCTGTGTGATGCTGAGTGAAGGACAATGGTGTGACAGTTCCCAGCCTTCCTGGGGGTGTGCAAGGAGGCCATGAGGTGCCCCAGTGCCTGAGGACAACATGATGATTGCCATAGCCAAGGGGACAAAGACTTGGGTTCTCTTGGTTACATCCAGCCTTGCCAGTGCCCTTTGCCATCTCCACCACAGGTTGTCCTACACTATCCCACAGCTGCTTCTGTTTCCCTGCAGGCTGCAGACACCCATCTCGCTTCCTCCCCTTGCTCTCACCCTGGTATTTCCATACATTGACTGATGTGTCTCCACTCCCATGCTCTGTTCCTTGGAACACAAGGTCGTTGACTGAACTCATGCTCCTTCTGAATGATTTATTCTACCACAGCACTACCCTTTGAGTGACATTTCTTCCTTCTCATGTCCAGTTTCCACATTCCAAGCTGCGCTGTGTGGCAGTGTTTCTCTCCTCTGCTGTAGAAAGGAGGACCCTGAAAAGTACTGACCTGTCAATCTGTTACCTTTGCCTGGGAAGATCATGGAACAGATCCTCCCAGAAGCTGTGCTAAGGCACAAGGAGGACAGGGAGGTGATTTGAGACAGCCAGCATGGCTTCACCAAGGGCAAGTCCTGCCTGACTAACCTAGTGGACTTCTACGATGGAGTAACTACATCAGCGGACAAAGGAAGGGCTATGGATGTCATCTCTCTGGACTTCTGTAAAGCCTTGGACATGGTCCCTCACAACACCCTTCTCTCTGAATTGGAGAGATATGGATTTGATGGCTGGACTGTTCCGTGGGTGAGGTAATGTCTCAATGTTCACACCCAAAAAGCAGTGATCAATGGCACGATGGACACTGGTGACAAGTGACGTCCCTCAGGGGTCCATATCGGGATCAGTACTGTTTAATATCTTCATCAATGACATAGTGGGATCAAGTGCATCCTCAGCAAGTTTGCGGATAACACCAAACTGAGTGGTGTTGCTGATACGCCTCTGGGACAGAAGGCCACCCAGAGGGACCTGGATAAGCTCGAGAAGTGGACCCATTTGAATCTCCTGAGGTTCAACAAGGCCATACACAAGGTCCTGCACCTGGGTTGGGGCAACCCCCTTGCTATCATTACAGGCTGGAGGATGAAGGGATGGAGAGCAGCCCTGACGAGAAGGACTTGGGGATCCTGGTGGGTGAAAGACTGGACAGGAGCTGGGAATGTGCGCTTGCAGCCCAGATGGCCAAACATATCTTGGGCTGCATCCAAAGGAGCATGACGAGCAAGTTAAGGGAGGTGATTCTGCCCCACTCCGGTGAGGCCCCACTTGGAGTCCTGCATCCAGCTCTGGGGTCCTCAGTACAGGACAGACATGGAGAGACCAACACTCTCCATACTCCAATCTCCTTTCAGGCAGTTGTAGAGAGTGAGAAGGCCTCCCCTTCGCTTTCTTTTCTTCAGACTAAACAGTCCCAGTTCCCTCAGCTGCTCCTCATCAGACTTTTGCTCCAGCCCCTTCACCAGCTCCATTGCCCTTCTCTGAACTTGCTCCAGCACCTCAAGGTGTTTCCTATAGTGAGGGACCCAAATCTGACCTCAGGTTTCAAGGTGGGGGCCTCACAAGCGCCAGCTACAAGTGGATGATAACTACCCTGGTCCTGCTGGCTGCGCTACTCTTGGTGCATGCCAGGATGCTGGTGGCATTTTGTCCACCCGGGCACACGCTGGCTCATGTTCAGCTGCTGTGAATCAACACCCCCAGATCCCTCTCTGCCGGGCAGCTTTCCAGCCAGGCTTCCCTTCGGCCTGTAGCGCTGCCTGGGGTTCTTGAGACCCAAGTGCAGGACCTGGCACTTGGGCTTGTTAAACCTCAAACAACTACACTCAGCCCATCATTTTATCTGGTCCAGATCCCGCTGTAGAGCCTTCCTACCCTCCAGCAGATCAACACTCCCTCCCAATTTGGTGTCATCTGCTAGCTTACTGAGGGTGCACTCGATACCCTCTTCAAGATCGTTGATAAAGAGATTAAACAGAACTGGCCCAATACTGAGCCCTGGGGAACACCACTCGTGACCGGCCACCAACTGGATTGGCTCCGTTCACCACAACTCTTTGGCCCGGTCCTCCAGCCAGTTCTTTATCCATCGCAGATACACCCATCCAGGCCATGAGCTGCAGCTTCTCCAGGAGAATGCTGTGGGATTCGGTGTCAAGGGCTCTACTGAAGTCTAAGTACACAACATCCACAGCCTGTGTGGCGGATTCACTCCCCCACGACAGACTTTCCCTCATCTGCTAAGCCGGTCACCTTGACATAGAAGGAGATCAGGTTGGTCAAGTGGGACTTGCCTTTCATAAATCATGCTGATTGGGCCCGATTGCTTGTCTCGTATGTGTGACCTCCCGGTCCCTTTCCCAGCCATGTTCCTGCTATTGATCTATCCCCTGCAGAGGCACAAGTGACCTCACAGTCCCCTCCACAGCCATTGGCTTCCTACTGGACTATGAGTTCCTGAGACACAGCTGAGCACATGGCATTGTACCCAGCCATCACCCTCCTTGTGGTCCAGTGTGTGAGCAGATAAAACTAAGCTGCTTTCATCAAATTTATCTAATAGATTTCCGATCAAGGGTTTGAGTGGAGAAACGTTCCCCAGAGGAGCTGCTGTATTTACACTGGTGTATTTTATATCTCTGCTTCTGTCTTTTTTTTTTGTTGTTTTCTTTTTCTTCTTCCTCTGTCAATTCTCTCTTGAAAGAGCTCTCCAAGGAAAAGATTCATGGAATTCTACAAAAACACATCTTGCAAGAGACCCCTGAACAACATCTCTGTTCCACTGACCTTTATGGCACCCCAAGGAATAGCTGATAGCATTTGTGCTCACTTGGGTTCATTTCACCACATGCACACAATGGACATGCACGTGATGTGTATGGTTACAACTCATCTGTACAATGAAAACATGGACTTTTGACCTAGTGTTTCATAGAATCCTAGAATGTCCAGAGTTGGAAGGGACCCATAAGGATCATCGCATCCAACTCCTGTCCCTGCACAGGACAACTCCTTTTAGTCTTTTCTTCAGCTCTGATGGTGAGAAATAGTTATTTTATCACCATGCATGCTTGTTGAGGAAGGGTCCCGGGCTGAGCCTGGGTCTCTCATCCTAGGGATGCATATTTTAGTATTATAATGAGCGTATAAGGAGAAAAGTTCTGCTAAAGGACACTTTATGTAACAGTCTTGAGATAGATGTTAAAACAAGACTCAACTACTTCTGCAGGCTCCGGAGTGTCTGCACTGCAAGGACAGTATTCTTTGCACGTTCTGATCAGGTGTTTTAAAAGTCACTTTTATTTTTGTTAGAGGAGCAGAGTGACCAAAACTGAGAGGATTTACATATTTTAGGTTAGCAATTGCAGGCAGGATTCATTCTTCTAACTGATAAGGACTACATATTCTGTCTTCAAACACTTCTCCAAGGTAAAAATTCATTGAATCATATAATACCTCAGGTTTGATGAAGGCCCTGAACATCATCTTGTCTCATCTTGTTTCCTATAGTGAGGGACCCAAATCTGACCTCAGGATTCAAGGTGGGGGCCTCACAAGCGCCAGCTACAAGTGGATGATAACTACCCTGGTCCTGCTGGCTGCGCTACTCTTGGTGCATGCCAGGATGCTGGTGGCATTTTGTCCACCTGGGCACATGCTGGCTCATATTCAGCTGCTATGAATCAACCCCCCCAGATCCCTCTCTGCCAGGCAGCTTTCCAGCTTGTCTCACTCTCCTGCTCAGGGCAGGGTCCACCAGGTGAGGTTGTTCTAGGCCTCTGCCCAGCTTTCCATCATCCACAAAGGAGCTGAAAATGTGCTCCGTGACACGATGCAGGAGGAGAATAAACACATTCACCAGTGTTGCCCCAAGTACTCATCACTGAGGGATGCCACTAGAAACTGGCTAAACAGAGGACTTTGTACCACTGATGATATTTGGGCTTGGTCATCCAGCCAACTTCACACCCATCAAAACATCCACATCTTCATCCCAGACCTCACCAATCTGCTCTAAGGCCACCACAGGAGACCATGTCTGGGGCCTTGCAAAACTCCATGTACACAACATGCCTTTCTTTCCCCTGGCCATTTGGGTCCAGCAATCCCTTCCTTGTCCTTCGACTGCCTGGAAATGGCTGCAGGAGGATGTGGCCCATCCCCTTCCCAGGGACAGACGTAGGCTGACCAGCCTGTAATTCTCCCAGTTCTCCTTCCTGCCATTCTTGAAGATGGGTTTGACGTCTGCCTTTCTAAGAGACCTCTGAACCTCTCTGATTACTCTGGCACTTTTGACACCACAATCCAGAATTTCCCACAGGGAAAGAGGGGCAGGTGTAGGACTGTGTAGAACAGCATGTGATGGAGATGGCAAAGGTGATGTAGCAAATAGGGACACTCGCGATGAGCCTGTCCAAGGCAGCTGAGATGAATCTCACTGGGCCACTGGGAGTCTCTGGAGTCACACACAGAAATATCAGGGTTCTTTCAGGCATCCACATCTGAGCTGGCCTCGTGGACTCTTAAAACACATTGAGATATTCAGGGTCAGACACTTTCCCTTTTACAGGCAGATACAGGAGTCACAGTGTCTCTCTGGCCTCCTGTTCCTATTCCCAAAGGATGCGAGGCACCTCAGCCCCATGGTGTGTGATCATGTTCTGCGTTCTTCTATGACGTCCCTCATCATTAGGAATGGACATTGGCTCAAGGAAGCACATCCCAGTGCTGCATTCTGGTGGTTTCCTATGGGATATTAGTCCCAACATGATGTGACCTCAATAAACTTTCTGTCTCACAGGCCTTCGTGGAAACCCAAGGAATAGCTGATGGTGTTTGTGCTGACTCGGGTTCATGTCACCTCACATACATGATGTGTATGCTTACATGTCATCTGTAAAATGCAAACATGAACCTCTGACCTACTCATTCAGAGTAATTCCATAGAGGGACAAAGAACTCTGAGCTGGGGTGAGAGGCCAGTGCTGGAAATGGTGGTTGTGAGGGGCCAGTGCATGATGATTGACCTGAGGCTCCTTCCGAAGGGGTGTCCAGTGCACACGGGCACAGCCCAGACCCTGCTCTGCTGGTCCTGCAGGTCTCTGGCAGGAGGCCTGGCTGTGAGAGGACACTGCTGTGTGCCCAGCCCTGCACACACACACTGTTCAGCTGCACAATGGTGTTTCATGTGTGGGCCACTTTTGTAGGCATATGCTTGAGATAGATTTTGCAAGAAGATATAAACCATCATGCACTGCCCAGAGGAGATGACCGTTCTTTCTGGAAAGGCTGTTCTGAGGCCAGCTCTGTCACAGCAGTGCCCATTGCCTGTCCCTGCCTGCGCTCACAGGACTGACACACAGCAGGACGGTGACCAAGCTGCCAGAGCACTCAGGCCTTGCACCAACACGAGGGATGAGAAGGAGAGTGTGGGAGTGGAATGAGAACAGCACCAGAAGACCAAGCTCTGCTGCTCCCTGTCCGTGCTGCCATGCAAGAGCTCTTTTCCCTTCCACCCATGCTCACATGAACTATCCCTGCAGCTCAAAAAAGGCCTTGGAGTTAGAATGTCTGCAGAAAACAATTTGCTGAAGGGCCCTTTATTTTGCTTAAACACAGAGAGCATGATTCCTTGTTGACACAGACACTCGAGGAGAAAAGAAAAGCAGGCAGTGAATTACGAAGGGAATTAAAATATTATAATAAAAAAACACAACTAGAGAGAAAACATACTGCACACAGGATGACCCTTCAGTGAGTTAGACTATAACTCTTATGTAGAAGACAGAGACAGTGTCTAGCTTCAGAAGAAATCCAGTCATTCAGTTTCCACAGGGCATCCTTGAGCTCCTGGTTCCTCATGCTGTAGATGAGGGGGTTCACTGCTGGAGGCACCACTGAGTACAGAACGGCCAGCACCAGGTCCACAAATGGGGAAGAGATGGAGGGGGGTTTCAGGTATGTAAACATGGCAGTGCTGATGAAAAGAGAGACCACGGCCAGGTGAGGGAGGCATGTGGAAAAGGCTTTGTGCCGTCCCTGCTCAGAGGGGATCCTCAGCACAGCCCTGAAAATCTGCACATAGGACACCACAATGAACACAAAACAGCCAAATGCTAATAATGCACTAACCACAAGAAGCCCAGCTTCCCTGAGGTAGGAGTTTGAGCAGGAGAGCTTGAGGATCTGGGGGATTTCACAGAAGAACTGACCCACAGCATTGCCCTTGCACAGTGGCAGTGAAAACGTATTGGCCGTGTGCAGCAGAGCATAGAGAAACCCAGTGGCCCAGGCAGCTGCTGCCATGTGGACACAAGCTCTGCTGCCCAGGAGGGTCCCGTAGTGCAGGGGTTTGCAGATGGCAATGTAGCGATCATAGGACATGATGGTGAGCAGAGAATACTCTGCTGCTAACAAGAAAGTAAACGAAAAGAGCTGTGCAGCACATCCCAAAAAGGAGATGGCTCTGGTGTCCCATAAAGAATTTGCCATGGATTTGGGGAGAGTGGTGGAGATGGAGCCCAGGTCGAGGAGGGAGAGGTTGAGCAGGAAGAAGTACATGGGGGTGTGGAGGTGCTGGTCACAGGCTATGGTGGTGATGATGAGGCCGTTGCCCAGGAGGGCAGCCAGGTAGATGCCCAGGAAGAGCCAGAAGTGCAAGAGCTGCAGCTCCCGTGTGTCTGTGAACGCCAGGAGGAGGAACTGGGTGATGGAGCTGCTGTTGGACATTTGCTGTTTGTTGGCATGTGGGCTCCGTTTAAAAAAAAAAAAAAAAAACAACTTAAAATTAGGACAAACTCCTCTTAGCAAAGCCATATCATTTTTTATAGATATCACCCCAATAGAAATGCATTTCGTTTCTCTGTTGTGTGCTGGCTGAGTGTGCTGTGAGGAGCAGGACCTCTGCCCGTGTGCTGCCCAGCAGCCAGCTTTGCTCTGCTGCAGTGAGGACATAGGAGCTGGTTTGTGACAGGTCTGACGTCACAAGGAATGGCAGATGTAATCCACCTGCAATGAAAAAGTTTAATATCTGTCCTCATGGCTGTCAAGGGCTTGGGCTGCAAAGGAGACAATTAGCATATTTTTATAAATATTTTATCTGGGTTTTTTTATTTTCCATCACCACATCAGGTGAGTGCTGTTTTTTCAGGGGTAGAAATCCTAATTTCTATGATTGAAAATGTGATGAATCGAGAGACAGGAGAGGCAAAAAGGCTCAGCTTTCTCTGGTGCTTTATTGAGTCAGACAGCAGCAGTGTCCATCAGGATTGTACTCATCTGTCCTGTGCTTCACCTTGTGCTGCCATGAAAATGACTTCAGAAACAAATTAATCTAATTACTCCAAACAACTGTACTCATACTGGAGCAGGAGAGCTCTGTTTGAAAGGGCAGAACTGCAAACTGTTCCCTGCTCAAGCCCAGAGGTGGAGATGTGCTGGAGAGAGCAGGACACGACCCCTCACCCAGAGAAGCAAAGGACTCTGGCAGGAGAGTGCGGACCCCAAGGAAAGGCTCAGCACTCCTGGCATCCTACAGCAGAGCTGGGCCTTTCTGGGGGCAGCTGGTGAGCCCAGCAGGACAGGCAGAGCAGAGTCAGGGCTCCTGGAGATGGGATGTGCTAAAGGGACAGTCCGATCATTGCCCAGCAGACAACCCCCAGCAGCCACCTGCAGAGCAGGAGCAAAAGAGCTCCTGACCAGCCCCTGCTCTGCTGCCTGGAGCTGTCCCTGCCTGCAGCTGTGTCTCTGTGCCCAGGTCTCCTCCTGTCAGTGTCACAGACCCCATCCCAGCCGCTGTGTGCTCAGCTCTGCCCTGCAGACCCCTCCCAGCAGCCGGGCACTGCCCAGGGGCAGCTCTGTGTGGGCCGGCTCTGATGGGAACATCAGATCAACAATAATGAGCCTGGAAAAGTCATCCTGATGCTGTCTGGAAGCCACAGTGTGTTGATTTCTGGTAGAAACAGGCTTATTCACCCCAAAGAGTAACAGATTTGGAATTTCAGTTCATCCTCCTGAACTGAGACATTTATTTCTGTGTCCCACTGGCCACATAGACAACCCAGAGTATGAGACTGTTTGAACAGGATTCTTCCTTTTCACAAAGCCCCTCTCTTGCTGTGCTTCTTTTAACTCCTCCCGGACAGGTCATAAAGTGATCTGGAGCTGTGAGCAGCCCTGACACACACAACACCCACTCCATAGCAGGACCCTGCCCAGCTAGAGGTGGCTCCTTCCACCCACAGCTTCTCCCCTCAGTGTTGTTGGGATCTCCCCGGGCAGGCTGAGCGCTGACCCTGGCAGGCGGCAGAGTCCCTGCCCCGGCACAGCCCTGGGGTGCAGGGACCCTGCTCTGCACGACAGCCCTGGGCACCCCTGGGTGCTCCCCCGGCCTCACAGCTGTTCAACATTGCTTGAACAAGAGCCCCCTCCTTACAGATCCCACAAGCTGTGGCTGTGCCAGTTTTAGGAGAAACCTCCAGGAGCTACAGCTGCATTGCCCTGCGCCCAGAGACTTACCGTGTCAAGGGCTGCAAAGATTTCTCCTTCAGTGAGCTCTCAGTCATCCTCCCCATCCTGACCACCTTTAATCTCTCTCTGCCTTGCTCGTCTCCCTGAGATCCCCAGGCAGAGCCCTCAGCCCTGCTGCGCTTTGCAGAGGAGCTGCTCCTGGGCAGAGCTGTCTCTCTGCAGCGCTGCCGCTTGCCATGAGCTCCCTCTGTCCCAGGAGCCCAGCCCAGCTCAGCAGCACAGGAGCAGCCCCAGGCACTTTAATGACCCCTCTGGTGGCTTTGGTGCTGAGTCCATGAACCTCAGACACTGAAAGGCAGTTGAAGAAACCTGTCAGGAAGCCAAAGTCAGATTCAAACTCCAAAGTTTCTTGTAATGTTAATGGGTCCCACTGAGAAACACTGCTGAGGAACCATCCCCAGGGTCAGTTAAGACAGAAAACTGGAAGCACTGGTGACAGGTCAGGAAAAGCAAAGTAAAGGCAGCTCTGATTCTGAGTACACCTGGATGTGTTTCATTAACCAAAGGCCCAAGCCCTGACCCCCATGCCCTGGGAAATCAGATCCTGTCCCTCCCACATTGCCCAGGGCTCTTCCTGGGACACTGTGATGTGGGGCTGTGCAAGGCCAAGGGCAGGACTATGGTCCAACACCTCCCAGGTTCCTGGCTGGGGACAAGGAGGCAATGAGGCCCCTGTGCTGTAAGGACAAGGTGTCTCCTCACAGGCATCAGAGGTGGAGACAACGGCCATAGCTAAGGGGAGAAGGAGCTCATGTCTGTTGGGGGCTTTCAGACTTTTTACATCCCTTGACCATCTCCACAACAGCCTGTCCTATGCTGTGGCATCACCTGCACCTCTTTCCCTGCAGGCTGGAGACATCCCCCCTGCTGCCCCACCTTGCTCTTGTCTGAGCATCTTCCTTCCTTTGCTGAGATCTCTCCATCCTCCCCAGCTGTTCCTTGAAGCACAAAGCCTTGGGCTGATGCAGACTCCTTTGGGTGACCTGCTCCACCACAGCACTGCCCTTCCACTCACATTCCTTTCTCTGCATGTCCAGCCTGGACCTCCCTGGCTGCACTTTGTGCCTTGATTTCTTTCTCATGCTGCTTCCCACTATGAAGAAAACCTCCACCATCTCTGAAACCACCCTTCAAGCACTCTCAGGCTTCTCTCCTATTACTGCAGCCTCCCCAGCACTGCTCACTTCTCCTTGTTCAGTTTCAGAACTTTCTGATGGGCGAATTCCAGATTTTCTTAAGGTCTGGACTCTCCCTTGACTGAAGCTCCATTTGCTCAGCTGTTAATGTTTGCATGCGGATGGCTTATCCTGATGAGGGTGTCTCTCCTAAGACAAGAGCATGAGGAGTTACAGGACACAGAGAGTGGAATTTTGCCTTCATGTGGGAGAGCATTTGGAATGCATGGAGACAATGTCAGCTGAACGTTGAGGTGTCAGCATGAGAGGGCAGAACAACATGGGCAATGTTGTGGTGACTGGACATCAGCTCCAGGCTCCCTGATCGGGAAGAGGAATTAGATGAGGCCTCTTTCAGATAAATGAAAGAAGCATCATGTTTCCAGGCCTCATGTTTCCTTGTTGCAGACCTAGGATATCCCAATATCTGCAAGGTACCTGGCGTCCAGGAGGGTTTTGGAGCTCATTGACAACATCTTCCTGACACGGGTGACTGAGGGGCCAGTGAGGTGAGGTGCCCTGTGGGACTTCACACCTACAAACCAGAAAGATTTGGTCAGGGATGTAACAGTCAGGGATGAGAAAGTGGAGCTGAGGCCCCTGGAAGATGATAACTGGAGGATGGTGGGTGAGGTGGTGACATCGAAGTAGGTGTGAAGGGTGAAGGACCTCAGGAAATCTGATCGGCCTTACAGAACAGCCTGCTCCAAGCACAAGAATGATGTCTCCAAGTACTCATGAAAAGAAGCATTTATCTCGTGAGGCTGCTTGTCTGAACTGATGGAGCTCCAGGGCTAAAAGGCAGCACACAGGAGGTGGAAGCAGGGGAAGCTGCAAAGGGGGAATTTAGAAACCTTGTCTATAGATGTAGGGAGTGATGCCAAAGCTGCCCTGGATTTCATACCTGCAGGGGAGGCTGAGGGCAGCAAGATGAGCTGACACAGCTTCCTTAAAGTAAAAGAACAGACAGGGTGAATGTGGGCCTGCTTCTGAACTTCCTAAGAGTAGAATCAGACAGGACTGAGGTACTTCATGGCTTCTTTGTCTCCATCTTCACCAGCAAGGTCTCCCGGGACTTTGTTCCCGAACGCAGGAGTCTGGAGAACACCCAGGAGTGGATGGAGCTCAAGTCAGGGGTTACCTGAGTAAACTCAAACACGATTACAGAAAAGGAGATGGATCATTTGACCAGCTCCCCGAACACAGGTATAGCTGTGCTGTGGCATCTGAGATTCCCAGAAACACCCAGCTTTTGGTCCAGAGGATGTGACTCCTCTTGAGGTGGCCTGGACTATCTCCTCACTCACGTGGTGATTTAGGCACCCACTTTTCTGACATATTCAGTCTTTATCAGGAGATGCTCCACATCCATATGCACTGGAGGCTGCTGATACCACCTGTTCTGGAAAGGGAGGGAAGGGCGAGCATGGAAGGAAATAGAAGAAATGTGGCTTTATTGCTATTTATTATGGAAATGCTCTCTGTTTGGCTATTCCTGAAATCTCCCTAATCATCCACACCAGACTTGAGGCCTTCAGGAAAATGCTGCACAGAGCCTTGGCTTGTAAGAGCATTTTGGATGTTAATGAGCCCTCTGCTGCCATGATCCTGAACTGCAGATGCTGAAAGAATGAACAAACCTCTAATGAAGTGAAAGGCAGAAACAAACTGAAGTTTGTGAGGGTGTTTGGGACCCTACGAAGGGCCATCACTGACCCAGCGCTGAAGGAAACAAGCAGTCGAGGTCCCTGTCCCTGGAGGCTGGGGAAGCAAAAGCCTTGAGACACTGGCTACAGGTGGTAAAGGTGATGTGCAGGTCGCTCTGATGCCATGTGAGCCCTTCATGGCTGTTCATCATCAGAATGGTGTGGGGGACTACGGTGGGTCCGTGGATTCCCTGACGGAGGGCATGGGAACAGAGATCAGCCTTGACGATATTAAGGCCTACCCATGAGAAAGATGGAAGTAAAGGAGTATCCGGACATATTAATGTGTACCCGTGAGAGAGAAGGGAGTAGAAGAGTAACATTGATGATAGCAAAATCAGCCAATGAGATGTTACTGCTGTAACTTGTAAACGATAGTGAAGAGACACAGGAATTGGTAAAACTGTATAAAAATGCACTTGTGGCAATAAATGGCATCTACTACTTTCATCCTGGAAGAACTTGGTCTATGTCGTTTGTCTGTCTCAACCAGGACAGAATGGCTGAGCCCTGACCCCAGGACCAGCCAAAGGAGATCATTTCTCTCTGATATTTCTCAGGCTCAGCCTGTGGTCATTGTGAAGGTATTTGTGTTTTGGGTGTGGGTTTGGTGCCAGGTGCTGCTCCTTTAAGCACAAGGCTCTGGTTTTCTGAGGATTTGGCAATGCCTGTGAGGTCCTCAAAACCCATTCAGCTTCTTTCATAGACCTGGCGATGGTTCTCGAATACCTAAGCTGTCCGAGTCCCAAACTTGCTTGAATCCTCGATTTGGATCCATGCCCCAGCACTGAAATGCACATGTTCCTTCTTCTGCTGCCCTAAAATTAAAACCAAAGGCAGTCTATTCCACAGTAGCATGACCAGCCCATGCTCTTCAGGTCTTCTTCTTGCCTTTAACACACTCACTGCTATGCATAGACCACTCTCATCCTGCACTCCCATGTGTCTCACAAACCTTTCGCTCTTGTCATCCAGCAACAGGCCAACACTCCAGGAGGTTGGTGCTTCCTCCAGGCTCATGGATGATTCCTGAGGACCATCCAAGTGTGGGCAGTGCAAGAGAGGAGCAGAGCAAGGTCAGCTCATGGGCCATGACTGAGCACAGCCAGCCCCAGCAGCAGCCATTCCCATCTCCCAGGCACAGCCATGCCCACAGCATGCAAATGTCACTGCCTTATATGATTAGCCCAAGAGAAGCCTGCCTTCTTTCCATACCCCCAAAAAATCTTCCTCCTGTTCCCCCACCACCCACAGACATCAACCACATTCCACTTGCAGGCTCAGACATGGTTGTAAGGATCTACTAACATCGTCAGCCATCACCCTTTTCTACCTCACATCCCCTGACCCTCTCCCACACCACACATGGGCGGTCACTGCTGCTCAGGGCCTCTCGCTCTTCAGAAGATGACTTGAACTTCTTGGTTCTTCCTGGTGCTTGTTATAATCTTCCTTGCTCCCTGCAGACCTCATGGTGAGTTTCCTTGTTCATGTCAGGGTCTTCATAACCAGCTCTTACGGAATGCTTGTCTTTATGTGATCATCTGTGCAGGTGTTATCCCAGAAAAGTACCAAATATATCAAATCTGATGCTGAGTGAAATGCAATAAAACCCTGTTCAGCCACCTCCATAGCTGTGCCTTTCCAGCAAGGAGTTTCTCCTGAGAAAGTGATCCAGCCTCTGCCACTCTCTGGAGAGGAACATGAGCAGTGTCCGTGCACTTGGGGACACAAAGGGTGACTTTTGCAAGACCACCCTTTATCTGAAGCACAGAGATATGTACGTATGGATGGGGTATCAAGCCTCTTAGTGCAGCAGAGATTGGAGTTCTGATCTCCCTTCATCTGCCCTGTGTGACAGCGTTTAAAATCAACTACCCCAGTCAAAAAGTTGCTTTTGATTCTCTTCACAGTCTGAAGCACCACATGGGTCAGGAGATGAGCCGAGATACTCAGCGAGGACTCACGCTTCTGTGTTCTTAAACTTTAGGTGTTCCCGGGAATCTCAGGAGACAAGGCGTGTTGATTCCTGGGTTCAAGGAGCTGGTCGAGTTCCTCGTCTCCATTTCTGTAATGGTGCCTTTATGCCTGGCTGATGTGCAGAATCTGTACGTGGACGTTGACAGCTGTTGAACAACCTGCTCTGAAAGGATTGACAAGGTGGCCTGTTCTTTCTGGAAGGGTATTAGCACAGAAAAAAAGAAGAAGCTGGGTTGGGGCAAATGAAAAGGGATGAAAAAGTTGTGGTCAGGACTGTTTCTGGTTACTTGTAAAGCAGCCCTGTGCCTCATGTGAATGATTTCTGTGACCAGAGAGAAACTGAGAGTGTTCTCTTAATAGAAAACCTGAAGGGAAAGGAAGGACAGCGTCATCCAGACTGGATAGGTCCTCAGAAGGTGTCTTGTCCAACCTCCTGCTCAAAGCAGGATCAGACCAGATTACTCAGAGCTTTATCCAAACACATCTTGGTCACTTTCTGGGACAGAGTGAGTGCACACTCCTGGGAAACAGCTTCCAGTGCTTGACTATGCTCATGATCAAAAAGTTTCTCCTTATATCTCGTGTCCTTCTAAGCCCAACCATCCAGATTGCTTTTTACCCATCGACTTGCACACCGATGCAGACCATAGTACACTACCTTGGACACAAGAATGTTGCAGGGGATGATGCTGAACGCCCTGCTGACTTCCAGGTAACAGACCATCAATGTTCTCCCCACGTCCAGCAACCCTGTCCTTTCCTCACAGAAAGCAAAGAGGGCGGACAGGCACAATGGACCCTGGGTAAACCCCGTCACCTTCTCTTTCAGACACCCAGAAATGGGGTCCCAGTGGACATGCTCTGGGGCACAGCCTTGAGTTCCCCTGCTCACCCATTGGCCATTTTTGAAAAGTGCACACACTGTGTGAGAGCTGCCAGTGGTCAGGGAGTCCCCCCAGTGTCCATGAGCTTTCAGAGATGGTGGAGAGTGGCCTCCTTGTGACATGGTCCTGCTGTCTCAGCTCCTGGGATGCTGCCCCTCCTGTCCCATAGACTGGTCAGGATTGTGTTAGTTCCAGTGACCCCTGACTTGATCCCCACCCACTGCTGGTTGTTCTCCTCCAGATTCCTGCCTCAAGTCACAGAGGCTTGGGAGACAGCAATTCCTCAGAAGAAAGACTCTTCCTTTGAGAATGCTGGTAGGAAATGTATTTTGCTGAGTAAGTGGCAACACTTATATATTTTACTATATATTTACCAACACATAAATATATATTTTTCCTTATGATCACATAGAAAGACAGATAACACAGGTCTGTTGAGATCACTGCCAACATGGCCATCTTAAAAAAGAACAGTTCAATTAACCTTTTTCTCCTTCTTTCCTGCATCAGGCAAGAGTGGCCAAGAGCTTTGAGCTTGACTCACTCTGTGCCAAGGGTAAAAAGGGGCATTGACAGTCCAGGGCAGTGGAGTTTTTGGTGCCTTTCACTCTGTGCAAGATACAAGGATTATCTCTGTTAATGCTGTAGGCTTTGGTAGGATAGAAATCTAGAGAACAATTTTTAAAAATGGAGGGAAAAAGAAACCAAATGAAAGATGTAGAGTGAAGGAAATGTCTTCTTGCAAATTTAAGCATCAAACATTGTTGGTGTTATAATTATTTTTCTTTGTTTTGAATACTTTAAATATCAGTGTTTTCCCATGACATCAAAATGAGACTTTTCGGGGTGTACGTTAATAGCTAGAGGAGAACTTGTGATCTTCCACAAGATTTCCCTTCTCAGCACTCTCTGTCTTAGGCTGTGCATTTGATCTCCCTCATCTTTTATGTATTTTTTCCTGCCCTAACTAAACTGACCATGTCTGAAGTCCCATTTCCAGCAGCTGATCTGCACACAAGCACTTGCGATTGCTCTCTGGATTTCCCTTCCCCTTACTCTTTGATCACTCAGACATCTCTCAACAATCCAGTTGCTGCTTTCAGCTTCAAGGAGGTAAAAGCTTCCTTGTCTTTCGGTAGTCTGTCTAATTCTGTCTTTAGCCAACTCTTTTATTGTGTTTATTTTGTAATTCATTTCTGCCTAAAATATTTTCTCATGGTTATGCCTTGTGAATGGTGAATCTCATTGGTGGCAGTTTGTCCTTGGCATACAGTTGAGGAGTGTGTTTTCTTTTAATCATGAATCTTATCAGCTTTATTTTGTTTGTTCAAAAGGAAAGAAAAGTCCCTCTTTGCCTGTGTGCAGCCAGGTCTCCAAGGAGAGCAGGTGGGAGCTGGTGCAAAGGAGGTGGAACATCCAGCTGCAGACTGCAGTGGAGAAGTCTGGTGTAAGGAAAAGGGATGCAAGTCCCAGGTGGCCAATGAGAGAAATGATGGGGTTGGGGAGGTGAGGAGCAAGGTTGTCCATGCAGTGTCAGACCTCAAGTGTCAGACCTTCTCCAACCAGTCCAGACCTCCACAGGAGAGACCCTGGATCGATATAATACTGATAGAATATTTTCTTTAAACGGAAAAATTAATGAAATACACCCTTTAAAATAGAAAGACGCTTTTATTAGAAGCTTTTTGAAATCTTTCTACATAGTTACACCAAGACAACTCTCTAATTCACTGTACAAGAGTAGAAGACAATTACAAGAAGAGACATGGTTTCTTAGAGCTTTCTTCAGTGTAATGAGCCCCATGGTGCATTTGGTGCTGAGTCCTTGAAACTCACTGAGGTGCTGAGAGGAGATTGCACAAACCTTGCCAGAAGTCAAAGTCAGAAGAAAAAAGTACTATGTACCTTGAAGTATTAATGAGTTCCACTGAGGACAAGTACCAGCAAAGCCTCCCCAGGGACTCGTTAGAGCAGAGAATTGGAGGCCATGATGGCAGATAAACAAAGGGTCATGTGCAGGCAGCTGAGGTGCTGAGAAAAGCCTGGTTTTGTTGGATGAAGCAGAGAGGCCAAGGCCTGACCCCCAGCCCCTGGGAAGGCAGATCCTGTCCCTCACCCATTGCTCAGGGCTCCTCCTGGGGCAGGGGGATGTGGGCTGTGTGATGCTGAGTGAAGGACAATGGTGTGACAGTTCCCAGCCTTCCTGGGGGTGTGCAAGGAGGCCATGAGGTGCCCCAGTGCCTGAGGACAACATGATGATTGCCATAGCCAAGGGGACAAAGACTTGGGTTCTCTTGGTGACATCCAGCCTTGCCAGTGCCCTTTGCCATCCCCACCACAGGTTGTCCTACACTGTCCCACAGCTGCTTCTGTTTCCCTGCAGGCTGCAGACACCCACCTCGCTTCCTCCCCTCGCTCTCACCCAGGTATTTCCATACATTGACTGATGTGTCTCCACTCCCATGCTCTGTTCCTTGAAACACAAGGTGGTGGACTGAACTCATGCTCCTTCTGAATGATTTCTTGTACCACAGCACTACCCTTTGAGTGACATTTGTTCCTTCTCATGTCCAGTTTCCACATTCCAAGCTGCGCTGTGTGGCAGTGTTTCTCTCCTCTGCTGTAGAAAGGAGGACCCTGAAAACTACTGACCTGTCAGCCTCTTACCTGTGCCTGGGAAGATCATGGAACAGATCCTCCTAGAAGCTGTGCTAAGGCACAAGGAGGACAGGGAGGTGATTTGAGACAGCCAGCATGGCTTCACCAAGGGCAAGTCCTGCCTGACTAACGCAGTGGTGTTCTACAATGGAGTAACTACATCAGTGGACAAAGGAAGGGCTATGGATGTCATCTATCTGGACTTCTGTAAAGCCTTGGACATGGTCCCTCACAACATCCTTCTCTCTACACTGCAGAGATATGGATTTGATGGCTGGACTGTTTGGTGGGTGAGGAACTGTCTCAATGGTTGCACCAAGACAGTGGCGGTCAATGCAACGATGGCCACTGGTGACAAGTGGTGTCCCTCAGGGGTCCATACTGGGATCAGTACTGTTTAATATCTTCATCAATGACATAGTAGGATCAAGTGCACCCTCAGCAAGTCTGCGGATAACACCAAACTGAGTGGTGTTGCTGATATGACTGTGGGACAGAAGGCCATCCAGAGGGACCTGGATAAGCTCGAGAAGTGGGCCCATTTGAATCTCCCGAGGTTCAACAAGGCCATACGCAAGGTCCTGCACCTGGGTTGGGGCAACCCCCTCGCTATCATTACAGGCTGGGGGATGAAGGGATGGAGAGCAGCCCTGATGAGAAGGACTTGGGGATACTGGTGGGTGAAAGACTGGACAGGAGCTGGGAATGTGCGCTTGCAGCCCAGATGGCCAAACATATCTTGGGCTGCATCCAAAGGAGCATGACGAGCAAGTTAAGGGAGGGGATTCTGCCCCACTCCGGTGAGGCCCCACTTGGAGTCCTGCATCCAGCTCTGGGGTCCTCAGTACATGACAGACATGGAGAGACCAACACCCTCCATACTCCAATCTCCTTCCAGGCAGTTGTAGAGAGCGAGAAGGCCTCCCCTCCGCTTTCTTTTCTTCAGACTAAACAGCCCCAGTTCCCTCAGCTGCTCCTCATCAGACTTTTCCTCCAGCCCCTTCACCAGCTCCATTGCCCTTCTCTGAACTTGCTCCAGCACCTCAAGGTGTTTCCTATAGTGAGGGACCCAAATCTGACCTCAGGATTCAAGGTGGGGGCCTCACAAGCGCCAACTACAAGTGGATGATAGCTACCCTGGTCCTGCTGGCTGCACTACTCTTGATGCATGCCAGGATGCTGGTGGCATTTTGTCCACCCGGGCACACGCTGGCTCATGTTCAGCTGCTGTGAATCAACACCCCCAGATCCCTCTCTGCCAGGCAGCTTTCCAGCCACGCTTCCCTTCAGCCTGTAGCGCTACCTGGGGTTCTTGAGACTCAAGTGCAGGACCTGGCACTTGGTCTTGTTAAACCTCAAACAACTACACTCAGCCCATCATTTCATCTGGTCTAGATCCAGCTGTAGAGCCTTCCTACCCTCTAGCAGGCCAAGACTCCCACCCACCCTCTAGCAGGCCAAGACTCCCACTCAATTTGGTGTCATCTGCTAGCTTACTGAGGGTGCACTCGATCCCCTCTTCAAGATCGTTGATAAAGAGATTAAACAGAACTGGCCCCAATACTGAGCCCTGGGGAACACCACTCGTGACCGGCCACCAACTGGATTGGCTCCGTTCACCACAACTCTTTGGCCCGGTCCTCCAGCCAGTTCTTTATCCATCGCAGATACACCATCCAGGCCATGAGCTGCAGCTTCTCCAGGAGATGCTGTGGGATACGGTGTCAAAGGCTTTACTCAAGTCTAAGTACACAACATCCACAGCCTGTGTGGCGGATTCACTCCCCCACGACAGACTTTCCCTCATCTGCTAAGCCGGTCACCTTGACATAGAAGGAGATCAGGTTGGTCAAGCGGGACCTGCCTTTCATAAATCATGCTGATTGGGCCCGATTGCTCATCTCCTATGTGTGACCTCACAGTCCCTTTCCCAGCCATGTTCCTGCTGTTGGCCTATCCCCTGCAGAGGCACAAGTGACCTCACAGTCCCCTCCACAGCCATTGGCTTCCTACTGGACTATGAGTTCCTGAGACACAGCTGAGCACATGACATCGTACCCAGCCATCACCCTCCTTGTGGTGCAGTGTGTGAGCAGGTAAAACTAAGCAGGTTTCATCAAATTTATCTAATAGATTTCTGATCAAGGGTTTGAGTGGAGAAACGTTCCCCAGAGGAGCTGCTGTATTTACACTGGTATATTTTATATCTCTGCTTCTGTCTTTTTTTGTTGTTGTTTTCTTTTTCTTCTTCCTCTGTCAATTCTCTCTTGAAAGAGCTCTCCAAGGAAAAGATTCATGGAATCCTACAAAAACACATCTTGCAAGAGACCCCTGAACACCATCTCTGTTCCACTGACCTTTATGGCACCCCAAGGAATAGCTGATAGCATTTGTGCTCACTTGGGTTCATTTCACCACATGCACACAATGGACATGCACGTGATGTGTATGGTTACAACTCATCTGTACAATGAAAACATGGACTTTTGACCTAGTATTTCATAGAATCCTAGAATGTCCAGAGTTGGAAGGGACCCATAAGGATCATCGCATCCAACTCCTGTCCCTGCACAGGCCAACTCCTTTTAGTCTTTTCTTCAGCTCTGATGGTGAGAAATAGTTATTTTATCACCATGCATGCTTGTTGAGGAAGGGTCCCGGGCTGAGCCTGGGTCTCCCATCCTAGGGATGCATATTTTAGTATTATAATGAGCGTATAAGGAGAAAAGTTCTGCTAAAGGACACTTTATGTAACGGTCTTGAGATAGATGTTAAAACAAGACTCAACTACTTGTGCAGGCTCCAGAGTGTCTGCACTGCAAGGACAGTATTCTTTGCACGTTCTGATCAGGTGTTTTAAAAGTCACTTTAATCTTTGTTAGAGGAGCAGAATGACCAAAACTGAGAGGATTTACATATTTTAGGTTAGCAATTGCAGGCAGGATTCATTCTTGTAACTGGTAGGGACTACATATTCTGTCTTCAAACACTTCTCCAAGGTAAAAATTCATTGAATCATATAATACCTCAGGTTTGATGAAGGCCCTGAACATCATCTTGTCTCACTCTCCTGCTCAGGGCAGGGTCCACCAGGTGAGGTTGTTCTAGGCCTCTGCCCAGCTTTCCATCATCCACAAAGGAGCTGAAAATGTGCTCCGTGACACGATGCAGGGGGAGAATAAACCCATTCACCAGTGTTGCCCCAAGTACTCATCACTGAGGGATGCCACTAGAAACTGGCTAAACAGAGGACTTTGTACCACTGATGATATTTGGGCTTGGTCATCCAGCCAACTTCCCACCCATCAAAACATCCACATCTTCATCCCAGACCTCACCAATCTGCTCTAAGGCCACCACAGGAGACCATGTCTGGGGCCTTGCAAAACTCCATGTACACAACATGCCTTTCTTTCCCCTGGCCATTTGGGTTCAGCAATCCCTTTCTTGTCCTAGAACTGCCTGGAAATGGCTGCAGGAGGATGCGGCCCATCCCCTTCCCAGGGACAGACGTAGGCTGACCAGCCGGTAACTCTCCCAGTTCTCCTTCCTGCCATTCTTGAAGATGGGTTTGACGTCAGCCTTTCTGAGGGACCTCTGAACCTCTCTGATTACTCTGACAATCTTGAGATCACAATCCAGAATTTCCCACAGGGAAAGAGGGGCAGGTGTAGGACTGTGTAGAACAGCATGTGATGGAGATGGCAAAGGTGATGTAGCAAATAGGGACACTCGCGATGAGCCTGCCCAAGGGAGCTGAGATGAATCTCACTGGGCCACTGGGAGTCCCTGGAGTCACATACAGAAATATCAGGGTTCTTTCAGGCACCCACATCTGAGCTGGCCTCATGCACTCTTAAAACACATTGAGATATTCAGGGTCAGACACTTTCCCTTTTACACAGAGGCAGGAGTCACAGTGTCTCTCTGGCCTCCTGTTCCTATTCCCAAAGGATGGGAGGCACCTCAGCCCCATGGCGTGTGATCATGTCCTGCATTCTTCTTTCATGTCCCTCATCATTGGGAATGGACATTGGTACAAGGAAGCACATCCCAGTGCTGCATTCTGGTGGTTTCCTATGGGATATTAGTCCCAACATGATGTGATCTCAATAAACTGTCTGTCTCACAGGCCTTCATGGAAACCCAAGGAATAGCTGATGGTGTTTGTACTGACTCGCGTTCATGTCACCTCATGTACATGATGTGCGTGCTCATATCTCATCTGTACAAAGCAAACATGGCCTGGTGAACTACTCATTCAGTGTCCATCCATGGAAGGAAGAACAATCTCTGTGAGCTGGGGTGAGAGGCCAGGTACACCAACACAAGGGATGAGAAGGAGAGTGTGGGAGTGGAACGAGAACAGCTCTGGAAGACCAAGGGCTGCTGCTCCCTGGCAGCGCTGCCAGGCTGGGACTCTGCTCCCCTCCACTAATGCAGACAGAAACTGTCCCTGCAGCTCCAAAAAGGCCTTAAAAGAAGATCTCAGGGGAAAAATAAAACAAAACGAAACACTGCAGGGCCCTTTATTCTTTTTAAAAACAGAGAGAAAATGGCTCCTCATTTCCACAGACACTTCTTCAGAAAAAAAGGCAGACAGTGAATTAGGAAACGAATGACAACATTATCACGAAACACAACCACAACAACAAGAAACATTGACTCTATAATGAGGTACACTATAACTGCTATGCAGAGGGTAAGAGTTTGTTGCTGTTTCTTATTGAAAAAGTCCAGTTACCAATTTCCACACTGAATCCTGGAGCTCCTGGTTCCTCATGCTGTAGATGAGGGGGTTCGCTGCTGGAGGAACCAATGAGTACAGAACAGACACCACCAGGTCCAGGGATGAGGAGGACATGGAGGGGGGTTTCAGGTAGGCAAACATGGCAGTGCTGATGAACAGACAGACCACGGCCAGGTGAGGGAGGCACGTGGAAAAGGCTTTGTGCCGTCCCTGCTCAGAGGGGATCCTCAGCACAGCCCTGAAGATCTGCACATAGGAGAAAAAAATGAAAACAAAACAGCCAAATGCTAAGCAGGCACTGACCACAAGAAGCCCAGCTTCCCTGAGGTAGGAGTTTGAGTAGGAAAGCTTGAGGATCTGGGGGATTTCACAGAAGAACTGGTCCACAGCATTGCCCTTGCACAGTGGCAGTGAAAATGTGTTGGCCGTCTGCAGCAGAGCATTGAGAAACCCAGTGGCCCAGGCAGCTGCTGCCATGTGGACACAAGCTCTGCTGCCCAGGAGGGTCCCGTAGTGCAGGGGTTTGCAGATGGCAACGAAGCGGTCGTAGGACATGATGGTGAGGAGATAATACTCTGCTGAAATGAAAAAGAGAAACATAAAGAGCTGTGCAGCACATCCCAAAAAGGGGATGGCCCTGGTGTTCCAGAGGGAGTTGGCCATGGATTTGGGGAGAGTGGTGGAGATGGAGCCCAGGTCGAGGAGGGAGAGGTTGAGCAGGAAGAAGTACATGGGGGTGTGGAGGTGCTGGTCACAGGCTATGGTGGTGATGATGAGGCCGTTGCCCAGGAGGGCAGCCAGGTAGATGCCCAGGAAGAGCCAGAAGTGCAAGAGCTGCAGCTCCCGTGTGTCTGCGAATGGCAGGAGGAGGAACTGGGTGATGGAGCTGCTGTTGGACATTTGCTTCCCATGGGTATGGAGTACTGTCACAGGAGTAAAAGACAATGACAAGTTAGGGGAGACTTCTCTGAGCAAAATCAAAGCCATTGCTTATGCACCCTCCCCCTGCTCCACACCCCTTGTCCTTTTCCAGACCTTCCTTCAGCTCCGTGGCTGAGCCCTGGGTGGTGCTGGCTGGAGGTGCCGTGAGGAGCAGGATCTGTGCCCGCTGGCTGCCCAGGAGTCAGCCCTGCTCTGCAGCAGGGGGTCATGGGAACGGGGGCAGGGGCCAGACCTGGGGATCAGCTGTGTCAGATGGAACCATTCCTGCTGCAGAAGGGCCTGTCAGCGTCTGCTCTCCCAGTGATATGGAACCAGGATGGCACAAAGCAGTTTGAGAGGTTTGGCTTTTTAGAGCTTCCCGTAATTGCCTTGGAGAGTGTTCTTGTATCTCAGAAACCCTCAGCATTTCTGCTGCACTCAGGTAGAACTGAGAAAGTTCTGCAAGACAAGAAATATCTGTGTGTCAATGCAGAGTGAGGGCAGCTGCTCTGTCCCTCTGTCTTGCTCCAGCTGCCCTGGGCTGGCACCTTCCTGAGAGGGAGGCTGATCACACTGCCATGTTACCCTGAAAAGCCACCAGGCCCTGCTGAGACCAGACGGACCCACATCAGACCACGACATGTCTCATCCTTTCCTAAGGTCTCAGCACCCCACTTCTGGCCCAGGACACACATGGCTCATTTCACAAACCCAACGGCATTTTCGCTGTTGTAGCATCTCTGTGTCTCTCCATGGGGCTTAAGATAACACTAAGGTGTTACAGCACAGGTTTGCATCCTGGTGGGGAGCTCACAGCTTGGATGGAAACCTCAAGGAGATAGCAAATGTCCTAATGATGGCATTTGATTAAGGGAGACTCAGCTCATTCCCCAGCCCCACAGACTGCATTGCCCACACCCCACATGTCAGAGGAAAGCTGGGACAGGTGTTCCCATGGACACAGCTGCAGGAAAGGACCCACAAGATCAGGCTGTGACTCTGCAGCTGAAACTCCCATCCCCAGAGAGCCTGACAGCAAGAACAAGATCACAACAGCAGTGACCCAGAGCAGTGGAGCAAGAAGGAAACTGCGGTGAGGGTGGGTGTGAGAGAGGCCAGGGCAGAGGCAGCTGGGCACTCAGACAGCGTCACCCTTCCCCAGCTGTGCAGCCACCTCCCACACACCAGCATTGCCGGGCAGCTGCTCTCAGCCCCTGTGCTCTGCAGAGGGAACTGGAGCTCTGGCTGCACAGGAGCTGCTTCATGCCTTGGAGCCCCCGGCCCTGAGGGCAGAGGCTTTGCTGGGTGGGAGAGGAGGCGAGGGGGCTGCTCACAGGAGGGATCTGCACTGCAGGGGATCATACAGAGTTTTCTCTGTTCTCCCTCCCATAACAATTCTGGGTTTAGTTTCCTCACATTTCTGATCATTTCCCTGCTGCTTGGAGATTCTCCCGCTGGGAGGTGTTTCCCTATTGATGTCTTCGCCCTGTCAGCACTCGCAGACCCCATTCCACCCTCTGTGCCCTCACCCTGGCCCTACAGAAACCTGCCTGTTTGCAGGGCACTGCCTGGGGGCATCATCCTGTTTGCAGGTTGGAAAACAGGACAGGTCAGATTAAGGCTGATGGGTCCAGCAAAGGTGTTGCAGATGCTGTCCACAGGCAGAAGGGTGGTGAAGGGATGTTATGAACATTCTGGCAGATGTACTGATCACTCGAAGCTGCAGTTCAGGAGTCTCAGTGACTTTTATAAGCATGAGGGCTCATTTTCATTTTATCCTTTCCTGCACCCCCCCACCCCTTGGGATAGGAAACTAAAAAGACAGGTGCAGGAAAGCTCCTCATCTTTCTGGTAATCCTTGCATTGATCTTGTCCTTGAGGCATCTGCTTGCCAAAATGCTGGGGGTGATCTAGAGCTGTGAGCAGCCCTGACACACACAGCACCCTCTCCACAGCAGGACCCTGCCCTATCAGATATTGCTCATTCCCCCAGCAGCTTCTCCCCACAGCACCGTGGGGATCTCCCCGGGCAGGCTGAGCGCTGACCCTGGCAGGCAACAGAGTCCCTGCACCGGCACAGCCCTGGGGTGCAGGGACCCTGCTCTGCAGGACAGCCCTGGGCACCCCTGGGTGCTCACCATCTCTACAACCATCCCTGGCAGAAGGCAGCCGTCATGTCCTGTCCCCCTGATGGTGCAGCAGGGAAGCTCTGAAGCACGTCCTCCTCTAATATTAGAGACACTGAGAGACTCCTCCTGAAAAGTCTCATAAACTGTTAGAGGTACCAGCTTAGGAGATCTTTCCAGGAACTGCAGCTGCATTGCCCTGGAGCCAGAGACTTACCTTGCAAAGGGCTGTGAAGATTTTTCTCCAAGTGAGCGAGAGCTCTGTCCTCCCACCCCAGACTGTCTATAAACTTTCTCTGCCTGGCTCCATCCCCTCGGTGCTGCAGGCAGAGCCCTCAGCCCTGCTGCGCTTTGCAGAGGAGCTGCTCCTGGGCAGAGCTGTCTCTCTGCAGCGCTGCCGCTTGCCATGAGCTCCCTCTGTCCCAGGAGCCCAGCCCAGCTCAGCAGCACAGGAGCAGCCCAAGGTGGCCCTTTCTCTGTCTGCTCTGGGCTCCCTTGTGGTGTTCCTGGGGCTCCAGGGGAGCATCCCATGAAACAGTGTGAAGTAATCAGTGATGTTTCTTCTCTTACCTCTACAGAGACAGTTCCTTCCTGTAGTAGTATTTTTCATATTAGAATTTGCGCATGACAGTCATCTTTTCTTGACCCATCATTAGACAGGACACCAGCAAAGATCTAAATTCTCCAAGCTAGAGGGAAGAATATCTCCAGTTGAATGAATTTAGGTATTTTATTCTGTGTTTGTAGCCCTTGGGCTAGAAAGACATTCAGCAATCTTTTGGCCATGTCATGCCTCTGCTCCGAAGCAAATCCTTTGCTCACATGGGCTCTTGCACACTTGGTACCAGGTTTCCTTGTGGCAGGTCAGAGCTGGGCTGGTGCCACAGCTGGGGTGGTTCAGCCCAGATGTGAGGCAATGGCCTCAGCCAGGGACCTGACTGGGGGAGCTGGAGCTGTCAGTGTTGCAGACAGAGCTGTGACACGGATGGAATAAACTGCCAAGGCAGGGTGGCAGAAGTTAGTTCGTCTGGTCTTCAAGGACAGCAGCCTCCAAGCACAGCAACAGTCCAGATCAAATCTCAGTCTAGACCTGTAAGGACATTCAAGTGCCCCATAATGAGCTGTTCCTACTTCAGGAACAGTTAAAGGAGAAACAAAGACACTGGGTGGCCACTGATGAATTTAATAAGGGAGAGAAGTGATATTGTCTGTGTCTCTTATCTTCCATCTTCAACAGCATGTTCTCCCAGGCCACTGTGACATGAGACAGGAATCTGGAGGAGAACAACCAGCAGTGGATGGGGATCAAGTCAGGGGTCACTGGAACTAACACAGTCCTGACCAGTCCATGGGACAGGAGGGGCAGCATCCCAGGAGCTGAGACAGCAGGACCATGTCACAGGGAGGCCACTCTCCACCATCTCTGAAAGCTCATGGAAACTAGGGGGACTCCCTGACCACTGGCAGCTCTCACACAGTGTGTGCACTTTACAGAAATGGCCAATGGGTGTGCAGGGGAACTCAAGGCTGTGCCCCAGAGCATGTCCACTGGGACCCCATTTCTGGGTGTCTGAAAGAGAAGGTGATGGGGTTTACCCAGGGTAGGTTGTGCCTGTCCGCCCTCTTTGCTTTCTGTGAGGGAAGGACAGGATTGTTGGTTGCGGGGAGAACACTGATGGTCTGTTACCTGGAAGTCAGGAAAACATTCATCATCATCCCCTGCAATATTAGAGTGTCCAAGTTAGGATGTTATGGTCTGTGTCAGTGTGTAAGTCGATGAGTAAAAAGCAATCTGGATGGTTGGGCTTGGAAAGGTGCTATAGGAAGGGAGAAACTTTGCAGTCATGAGGACAGTCAAGCACTGGAAGCTGTTTCCCAGGCATGTGCACTCACTCTGTCCCAGCAAGTGTCCAAGATGTGTTTGGATAAAGCCCTGAGTAATCTGGTCTGACCCTCCTTTGCGCAGGAGGTTGGCCAAGACACCTCCCAAGCTCCCTTTGAGCCTGGATGATGCTGTCCTTCCTTCCCCTTTGTATTTTCAATTTAGGGAGAGCTCTCAAGTTCTCCCTGACCACAGAACTAATTCACATGAGGTGCAGGGCTGCTTTACAAGTACCCGAAGCATGCCGGACCACAACTTTTGCATCCCTTTTCATTTGCCCCAACCCAGGGTCTCCTTTTTTTTGCTCTCCTCATGCCCAACTCGTTCATCCTTTTAGAGCAGGTTGCTCAAGAGGTGTCAGCATCCATGTACGGAGTCTGCACATCAGCCAGACATCAAAGTCACCATCAAGAGTCTTTTACCCCAGGAAGGGGAAAACTTCCAATGCAGGCACCAAACCAGTGCTCAACCTGCCTGGAGAGCCAGGACCGTTGTGCCACACAACAGCAGCCTCTGAGGGAAGATGCACGTGATGGGAATTGAAATGGTTTCAACCCAAATCATAGAATCATAGAATCATAGGATCATAGAATCATTTAGGCTGGAAAAGACCCTTAAGAACATGGAGTGAACCGTAAATCAAACACTGCCAAGGCCACCACTAAACCATATCCCTAAGCAACACCTCTCCACATCTTTTAAATACTTCCAGGGATGGAAGATAAAATCCTGAGCTGGCAGGACACCATTAAGTGCAGTTAGACATAAGATACTTGTCATGCCTGTGAGTTCAGACCTCATTGGCAGAATGTCTCAGAACCCCTCAGTGAGGAGGACAGGGTGTTGGGGAGATGGGAGCACGTTTCAGTTTCCCAGATCCCAGGACAGAGCCCAAACCATCCTTCCCGTCAACTCTCCCATCCAATTTCTTGAGATGCAAATCAGGTGGGCCTTCTGTGGATAATCATGTTAAAAGGCGTGAATAATCCTTCAGGTGTTTGTGTAATTTGTCTAGTCATGTCAGTTTTTCAAGAAAAAAAAGTTTAACATGCTTATATTTAAATATCTGTTAAAAAGTACTCTGCGTCTGTGTTAGCCCCTCTGGCAATGGCAATTCAATAGCTATTTGCACTATAAGGCTTCATACCTCATCCACAAGTACACATCTAAGTGGTTCAGATGAAGGGTGGTCTGGCAAAAGTCACCCTTTGTGTCCCCAGGTGCACGGACACTGCTCATGTGCCTCTGCAGAGAGGGGCAGAAGCTGGATCCCCTTCTCGGGACAGACTCCTTCCAGGAGAGACACAGCAATGGGGGTAACTCATCAGGTCTTTACGGCATTTCACTCAGCATCAGTTTTGACATATTGGGTGCTTTCCTGTGACTACCCTTTCCGTACCAATGATCATAAAAAGACAACCGTTTACTAAGCCATGGTCATAAAGGGGCTGTTAGGACAAGAAAGCTCACCATGAACTCTGGAGAGAGCGAGGAAGTTTCTAATAAGCACCAGGAAGAACCAAGAAGCTCAAGGTCTCTTCTGGAGAGTGGGAGCCCCTGAGCAGCAGAGATTGGCCACGTGTACGTGTGGGAGAGGGTCAGGGCATGTCAGGGAGAAGCAATGAGATGGCTGATGGTTTAGTGAACCCTTACAGCCATGTCTGAGCCCAGAAACAGAAAGCAGTTGATGTGTGCAGGTGGAGGAGGAATAGCAGGAAGATTTTCCCGGGAATATGGAAGGAAGAAAGGCCTCTCTTGGGCTAATCATATATGGTAGTGACATTGCCATCTTGAGGGCATGGCTGTGCCTGGGAGATGGGAATGGCTGCTGCTGGGGTGGCTGTGCTCAGTCATGGCCCATGAGCTGACCCTGCTCTGCTCCTCTCTTACACTGCCCACACTTGGATGGACCTCAGGAAACATCCATGAACCTGGTGGATGCATGAACCTCCTGCAGTGATGGGATATGGATCCAAAGAGAGGATTCAAGCAAGTTTGACACTGGGACATTGAGGTGATTGGTGACCATTGCCAGGTGTATGAAAGAAGCTGTGAAGCAACTCCCAGGCATTTCCAACTCCACAGAAAACCAGAGCCTTGCAGTTAAAGCAACAGCACTTGACATAAAACCCACCCCCAAAACACAAAACACTCACCCTGACCACAGGCAAATCCCTGAAAAACATTTGAGAAATACTTACCAAGCCCCAGGGGTCAGGGCTCAGCCATTCTGGAGATAAACAAGCATCGAGGGCTGACATGGCATCAGAGCCACCTCCACATTGCCCTCACCACCTGTAACCAGTGTCTCCAAGTCTTTGTTTCACCAGCCTCCAGGGACAGGGATCTCGACTGCTTGTTTCCTTCAGAGCTGCGTCAGTGACGGCCCTTCATGGGGTCCCAAACGCCCTCAGAAACTTGGGCTTTGCTTCTGCCTTTTACTTCATCAGAGGTTTGTTCATTCTTTCAGTAGGTGCAGTTCAGGATCATAGCAGCAGCGGGCTCATTAACATCCAAAATGCTCTTACCAGCCAAGGCTCTGTGCATAATTTTCCTAAAGGCTTCAAGTCTGGTGTTGATGATTAGGGAGATTTCAGGAATAGCCACACAGAGAGTATTTCCATAATAAAGAACAATAAAGCAGTATTTCTTGTATTGCCTTCCCCCCTCTCCCTCCTCCCCATTTCCTGAAGAGGTGGTATCTTATTGATCTGGAGCATTTTCTGATGAAGACAAAACAATATGTGTAGGAAAGTGGGTGCCTGATGCACCACTTGAGTGAGGAGACATGCCAGGGCAGCTCAAGAGGAATCACACTCCTCTCAACCAAAAGGCTGTCCTGCAAGGCTTCTCAGATTTCCTGAGCTCCTTCACCCATCAGACAGACTTCCATGTCACCACCTCTATCGGCTGCTGTCTCCTAGTATGTCAAAGTCTTCTCTGGAGCCCACCAGCCTGTGCTCTGCTGCTGCCCTTCCTCCCTCCCCTCTGGTGCCTGGGACCCCACTGTTTCCTGGTCACCACAGCCAAGGTGGACACTGATGTTCACATCCCTCACCAGCTCTTCCTTGTTTCCCAGTGCCAGATCCAGGTGAGCATCACCCTTGTTGGCCCACCAGGTAGACATTTTAAGAAGTTGGCCCAAGATCCTTTGGACTGTTGGTATCCACAGGTTTGCCTGGCCAGTGAAAGTCAGGGGGATTTCAGTTCCCCATAGGAACATGCTCATTGACTGGACACTTCCTCGTGTTGCTGACAGAAGATCTTTTCCATTTCTTCTCCATGATCAAGTAGTTTGTAACACCCAACATGATGTCACCCTGTGCTGGATTTACATGGCGAAGTCTTGGAACTGGGGATGAGGGTGGGTGTGCTACAGTTGTCACCTCTCTGTGAAGACAACTGCAGTTTGACCGATGTCAGACAGAGCTGATTTCAGCTGGCTCCAAGATGGACCCACTCCTTGCCAAATCTGAGCCACTCAGTGACGGTGGCAGCACCTCTGTGATATTGTATTTGAGAAAGGGTAAAAAACACTGCACAATAGCAGGTGGGAGAGAAGAGCGAGAAAATGTGAGAGAAAAAACGCTGCAGACACCAAGGTCATATCCCATAGGACCCAAGTAGGTCCCTCAGCAGGCCAAAGCCTGCTCTCCTGAAATCCTGCTCTTTGCCTTGTTATCATCTTCCAGGAGCCTCAACTCCACTTTCTCATCCCTGACTGTTACATCCCTGACCAACTCTTTCTGCTTTTAAGTGTGAAGTCCCACAGGGCACCTCACCTCACTGACCCCTCAGTCACCCGTGTCAGGAAGATGTTGTCAATGAGCTGCAAAACCCTCCTGGATGGCTGGTACCTTGCAGATATTGAGATATCTTAGGTCTGCAACAAGGATGCTGCCCTGGAAACATGAGGCTTCTTTCATTTGTCTGAAGGAGGCCTCATCTAATTCCTCTTCCTGATCAGGGAGCCTGTAGCTGATGTCCAGTCACCACAACATTGCCCATGTTGCTCTGCCCTCTCATGCTGACTCCTCAGTCTTAATCTGATATTGTTTGTGCCCAGGCAGAGCTCCACACATTCCTGCTGCTCTCCTACATGAAGGGAAACTTCCCCTGTGACTCCAGACTTCTGGAATTATGAGTACCAGACCCCTAGGACCCCACAGTTTCCCCAGGAGGTGGTATTCATAGTGTCCTGTAACTCCTCATGCTGTTATCTTGGGAGCGACACCCTCATCAGGATAAGCAACCTGCTTGCACACAATAACAGCTGAGCAAATGGAGCTTCAGTCGAGGGAGAGTCCAGACTTGGAGAAACTTTGGGGTCACCAGTCAGAGAGCTTTGAGAGCCCTGGAGACTGGTGCTCCTTTTCCTTGGGGAGGCTCTGGGGGCTCCCGAGGTGAATGTTCTCTGCCCTGGCCAAAAGTAGAGGGTCTGTGACTGCAGCACTCCAGGGAGAGTCCAGACCTGGAGAAAATTTGGAATTCCACCATCAGGAATAACTTAAGTTTTAAAAGGAGAAGTGTCCAGTTCTGTATCAGGGCAGGAGAATAACCCCATCCACCAGGACAGACCAGGACCTGACATGCTGAGCAGTGACCCTGAGGAGAAGGGCCTGGGCACTACAACGGCCGCCACACAAGCCCGTGCTGCACGCTCACCGTGAACAAGGCAGCTGCACACGGGGCTGCATGAGGAGGAGCGTGGGGACCCAGACACCTGGAGTTCTCATCCCATTCGCTTCAGCACTGGTGTGACCCCACACACACGGGTGTGTGCCAGTGTGCGGCTCCCAGTTTGGAGAAGCAGGGAGGAACTGGAGAGTGCAGGGCTCTGCCAAGGCAGGGGTCAGGACCTTGTGCACATGGTGTGGGATGCTGAGGGACCTGGGCTGCTTTGGCCCAGCAGCGCTGGGGAAGCTGCAGCAGTGTAGGAGTAGCCTGAGAGTGCTGGAAGGGTGGTTTCAGAGAGGGTGGAGGTTTTCTTCATAGTGGGAAACAGAATAGGAAAGAAATAATGGCACAAAGTGCAGCTGGGGACGTCCAGGCTGGACATGAGCAGCAAGGAATGTGAGTGGAAGGGCAGTGCTGTGGTGGAGCAGGTCACCCAGAGGAGTCTGCATCAGTCCAAGGCTCTGGGCTTCAAGGAACAGCTGGGGAGGATGGAGAGATATCAGCAAAGGAAGGAAGATGCTCAGACAAGAGCAAGGTGGGGCAGCAGGGGGGATGTCTCCAGCCTGCAGGGAAAGAGGTGCAGGTGATGCCACAGCATAGGACAGGCTGTTGTGGAGATGGTCAAGGGATGTAAAAAGGCTGAAAGCCCCCAACAGACATGAGCTCCTTCTCCCCTTAGCAATGGCTGTTGTCTCCACCTCTGATGCCTGTGAGGAGACACCTTGTCCTTACAGCACAGGGGCCTCATGGCCTCCTTGTCCCCAGCCAGGAACCTGGGAGGTGTGGGACCATAGTCCTGCCCTTGGCCTTGCACAGCCCCACATCACACTGTCCCAGGAAGAGCCCTGGGCAACGTGGGAGGGACGGGATCTGATTTCCCAGGGGATGGGGGTCAGGGCTTGGCCCTTTGGTTAATGAAACACATCCAGGCGTACTCAGAATCAGAGCCACCTGTACTTTGCTTTAAGTGACTTCTCATTTCTGCCTCCAGTTTTCTGCTCTACACAGACCTTGGGGATGGTTTTTCAGTCGTGTCCCTCAGTGGGACCCATTAACATCACAAGAAACTTTGGAGTTTGAATCTGACTTTGACTACTTGAGAAGTTTCTTCAATTCCTCTCAGGCTGTGAGGCTCATGGACTCAGCACCAAAGCCACCAGAGGGGTCATTAAAGTGCCTGGGGCTGCTCCTGTGCTGCTGAGCTGGGCTGGGCTCCTGGGACAGAGGGAGCTCATGGCAAGCGGCAGCGCTGCAGAGAGACAGCTCTGCCCAGGAGCAGCTCCTCTGCAAAGCGCAGCAGGGCTGAGGGCTCTGCCTGGGGATCTCAGGGAGACGAGCAAGGCAGAGAGAGATTAAAGGTGGTCAGGATGGGGAGGATGACTGAGAGCTCAGTGGAGGAGAACTCTTTGCAGCCCTTGACATGCTAAGTCTCTGGGTGCTGGCAATGCAGCTGTAGCTCCTGGAGGCATCTCCTAAAACTAGAACAGCCACAGCTTTTCGTATCTGTCTGGAGGGGGCTCTTGTCAGGCAATGTTGGACAGCCGTGAAGCCGGGGGAGCACCCAGGGGTGCCCAGGGCTGTCCTGCAGAGCAGGGTCCCTGCACCCCAGGGCTGTGCCGGGGCAGGGACTCTGCCGCCTGCCAGGGTCAGCGCTCAGCCTGCCCGGGGAGATCCCCACGGTGCTGTGGGGAGAAGCTGTGGGGGGAAGGAGCAACCTCTGGCTGGGCAGGGTCCTGCTATGGAGTGGGTGCTGCATGGGTCTGGGCTGTTCACAGCTCCAGTTCACTAAAGGACATTCCCAGGAGGATTTTAAAGAAGCACAGCAAGACGGGGGCTTTGTGAAAGAGAAGTATCTTATTCTAACAGTCTCATACTGTGTCTATGTGGCCAATGGGAAACAGAAATTAATGTCTCAGTTCAGGAGGAGGCACTGAAATTCTAGATTCATTTTGCTTAGAAGTGAATAAACCTGTGAGTATCAGAAATCAACACACAATCACTTGCAGACAGCATCAGGATGACTTTTCCAGGCTCATTGTTGTTGGTCTGATGTTCCCATCAGAGCCGGCCCACACAGAGCTGCCCCTGGGCAGTGCCCGGCTGCTGGGAGGGGTCTGCAGGGCAGAGCTGAGCACACAGCGGCTGGGATGGGGTCTGTGACACTGACAGGAGGAGACCTGGGCACAGAGACACAGCTGCAGGCAGGGACAACAGCTCCAGGCAGCAGAGCAGGGGCTGGTCAGGAGCTCTTTTGCTCCTGCTCTGCAGGTGGCTGCTGGGGGTTGTCTGCTGGGCAATGATCGGACTGTCCCTTTAGCACATCCCATCTCCAGGAGCCCTGACTCTGCTCTGCCTGTCCTGCTGGGCTCACCAGCTGCCCCCAGAAAGGCCCAGCTCTGCTGTAGGATGCCAGGAGTGCTGAGCCTTTCCTTGGGGTCCGCACTCTCCTGCCAGAGCCCTTTGCTTCTCTGGGTGAGGGGTCGTGTCCTGCTCTCTCCATCACATCTCCATCTCTGGCCTGGGATAGAGAAGAGTTTGCAGATCTGCCCTTTCTAAAAGGGCTCCCCTGCTCCAGTATGAGTCCAGTTTTTTGTATTAATTAGATTAATTTTTGTCTGAAGCCATTTTCAAGGTAGCACAAGCAAAAGCACAGGACAGATGAGTGAAAGACTGATGGACACTGCTGCTCTCCGGACGAAGCATTGAGCCACAGAAAACTGAGCCATTTTGCCTGCCCTCTCTCAAGACTTTTCACATTTTCCCTCATAAAAATTAGGATTTCTCCCCCTTATCAGATATGGTGGCGGAAAATAAAGTATACAGATGAAATATTTATAAAGACATGCTATGTCTCTATTCTGCAGCCCACTCTCTACAGAATCATGAGTGCAGATATTGCACATTTCCATTAAAGCTGGACAGATGAGTAAAATCCTGATGGACACATCTGCTGTCTGACTGCACAGAGCCAGAGAAAGCTGAGCCTTTTTGCCTGTCCCGCCTCAAGACTCTTCACATTTTCAATCACAGAAATGAGGCTTTCTACTCCTAAAAAAACCCCACTCACCTGATGTGGTGGTGGAAAATAAAACAACACAGATCAAATATTTATATAAACATGCTAATTGTCTCCTCTGCAGCCCAAGACTTTGAGAGTCATGAGCACAGATATTGAGGTTTTTCATTGAAGGTGGATTACATCTGCCATTCCTTGAGAACGTCAGAGGTGTCACAAACCAGCTCCCCCCATGTCCCCACTGCAGCAGAGCAAAGCTGGCTGCTGGGCAGCACACGGGCAAAGGTCCTGCTCCTCACCACATACTCAGCCGTAACACATCAGAGAAAGGAAATGCATTTAAATAGGGGTGATGCCTATGAAAAATCATGTGGCTTAGCTCAGAGGACTCTGTTCTAATTTTAAGTTGCTTTTTCTTGTTTTGAACAGAGCGCATATGCCCAAAAGCAGCAAATGTCCAACAGCAGCTCCATCACCCAGTTCCTCCTCCTGCCATTCGCAGACACACGGGAGCTGCAGCTCTTACACTTCTGGCTCTTCCTGGGCATCTACCTGGCTGCCCTCCTGGGCAACGGCCTCATCATCACCACCATAGCCTGTGACCAGCACCTCCACGCCCCCATGTACTTCTTCCTCCTCAACCTCTCCCTCCTTGACCTGGGGTCCATCTCCACCACTCTCCCCAAATCCATGGCCAACTCCCTGTGGGACACCAGAGCCATCTCCTTTTTGGGATGTGCTGCACAAGTCTTTATGTTTCTCTTTTTCATTTCAGCAGAGTATTCTCTGCTCACCATCATGTCCTATGACCGCTACGTTGCCATCTGCAAACCGCTGCACTATGGGACCCTCTTGGGCAGCAGAGCTTGTGTCCACATGGCAGCAGCTGCCTGGGCCACTGGGTTTCTCAATGCTCTGCTGCACACGGCCAATACATTTTCACTGCCACTGTGCAAGGGCAATGCTGTGGGTCAGTTCTTCTGTGAAATCCCCCAGATCCTCAAGCTCTCCTGCTCACACTCCTACCTCAGAGAAGTCAGGCTTTTTGTCATTAGTGTATTAGTAGAATTTGGGTGTTTTGTTTTCATTGTGGTGTCCTATGTGCAGATCTTCAGGGCTGTGCTGAGGATTCCTTCTGAGCAGGGACGGCACAAAGCCTTTTCCATGTGCCTCCCTCACCTGGCCGTGGTCTCCCTGTTTGTCAGCACTGCCATGTTTGCCTACCTGAAGCCCCCCTCCATCTCTTCCCCATCCATGGACCTGGTGATGGCCGTTCTGTACTCAGTGGTGCCTCCAGCAGTGAACCCCCTCATCTACAGCATGAGGAACCAGGAGCTCAAGGATGCCCTGTGGAAATTGATGAGTGGATTTCTTCTGAAGGTATAAACTGTCTCTATCTTCTTCTACATAAGAGTTATAGTCTACCTCGTTGCAGGTTCATCCTGTCTGCAGTACTTTTTTTCTCTAGTTGTGTTTTTTTCTTATGATAATATTTTAATTCCATTTTTAATTCACTGCTGCTTTTCTTTTCTCATTGAGTGTCTATATCAATGAGGAATCATGCTCTGTGTGTTTAAGCAAAATAAAGGGCCCTTCAGCAAATTGTTTTCTGCTGACATCCTAACTCCAAGGCCTTTTTGGAGCTGCAGGGAGAGTTCCTGTGTGCGTGGTTGGAAGGGAAAAGAGCTCTCGCATGGCAGCACTGCCAGGGAGCAGCAGAACTTGGTCTTCCGGAGATGTTCTCGTTCCACTCCCACACTCTCCTTCTCATCCCTTGTGTTGGTGCAAGGCCTGAGTGCTCTGGCAGCTTGGTCACCGTCCTGCTGTGTGTCAGTCCTGTGAGCGCAGGCAGGGACAGGCAATGGGCACTGCTGTGACAGAGCTGGCCTCAGAACTGCCTTTCCAGAAAGAACGGTCATCTCCTCAGGGCAGTGCATGATGGGTTATATCTTCTTGCAAAATCTGTCTCAAGCATATGCCTACAAAAGTGGCCCACAGATGAAAACACTATTGTACAGCTGAACAGTGTGTGTGTGCAGGGCTGGGCACACAGCAGTGTCCTCTCACAGCCAGGCCTCCTGCCAGAGACCTGCAGGACCAGCAGAGCAGGGGCTGGGCTGTGCCCGTGTGCACTGGACACCCCTTGAGAAGGAGCCTCAGGTCAATCGTCATGGACTGGCCCCTCACAACCACCATTTCCAGCACTGGCATCTCACCCCAGCTCAGAGTTCTTTGTCCCTCTATGGAATTACTCTGAATGAGTAGGTCAGAGGTTCATGTTTGCATTTTACAGATGACATGTAAGCATACACATCATGTATGTGAGGTGACATGAACCCGAGTCAGCACAAACACCATCAGCTATTCCTTGGGTTTCCACGAAGGTCTGTGAGACAGACAGTTTATTGAGGTCACATCATGTTGGGACTAATATCCCATAGGTAACCACCAGAATGCAGCACTGGGATGTGCTTCCTTGAGCCAATGCCCATTCCTAATGATGAGGGATGTCAAAGAAGAATGCAGAACATGATCACACACCATGGGGCTGAGGTGCCTCGCATCCTTTGGGAATAGGAACAGGAGGCCAGAGAGACACTGTGACTCCTGTATCTGCCTGTAAAAGGGAAAGTGTCTGACCCTGAATATCTCAATGTGTTTTAAGAGTCCACGAGGCCAGCTCAGATGTGGGTGCCTGACAGAACCCTGATATTTCTGTGTGTGACTCCAGGGACTCCCAGTGGCCCAGTGAGATTCATCTCAGCTCCCTTGGGCAGGTTCATCGCGAGTGTCCCTATTTGCTACATCACCTTTGCCATCTCCATCACATGCTGTTCTACACAGTCCTACACCTGCCCCTCTTTCCCTGTGGGAAATTCTGGATTGTGGTGTCAAAAGTGCCAGAGTAATCAGAGAGGTTCAGAGGTCTCTTAGAAAGGCAGACGTCAAACCCATATTCAAGAATGGCAGGAAGGAGAACTGGGAGAATTACAGGCTGGTCAGCCTACGTCTGTCCCTGGGAAGGGGATGGGCCACATCCTCCTGCAGCCATTTCCAGGCAGTCGAAGGACAAGGAAGGGATTGCTGAACCCAAATGGCCAGGGGAAAGAAAGGCATGTTGTGTACATGGAGTTTTGCAAGGCCCCAGACATGGTCTCCTGTGGTGGCCTTAGAGCAGATTGGTGAGGTCTGGGATGAAGATGTGGATGTTTTGATGGGTGGGAAGTTGGCTGGATGACCAAGCCCAAATATCATCAGTGGTACAAAGTCCTCTGTTTAGCCAGTTTCTAGTGGCATCCCTCAGTGATGAGTACTTGGGGCAACACTGGTGAATGGGTTTATTCTCCCCCTGCGTCGTGTCACGGAGCACATTTTCAGCTCCTTTGTGGATGATGGAAAGCTGGGCAGAGGCCTAGAACAACCTCACCTGGTGGACCCTGCCCTGAGCAGGAGAGTGAGACAAGATGATGTTCAGGGCCTTCATCAAACCTGAGGTATTATATGATTCAATGAATTTTTACCTTGGAGAAGTGTTTGAAGACAGAATATGTAGTCCTTATCAGTTAGAAGAATGAATCCTGCCTGCAATTGCTAACCTAAAATATGTAAATCCTCTCAGTTTTGGTCACTCTGCTCCTCTAACAAAAATAAAAGTGACTTTTAAAACACCTGATCAGAACGTGCAAAGAATACTGTCCTTGCAGTGCAGACACTCTGGAGCCTGCACAAGTAGTTGAGTCTTGTTTTAACATCTATCTCAAGACTGTTACATAAAGTGTCCTTTAGCAGAACTTTTCTCCTTATACGCTCATTATAATACTAAAATATGCATCCCTAGGATGGGAGACCCAGGCTCAGCCCGGGACCCTTCCTCAACAAGCATGCATGGTGATAAAATAGCTATTTCTCACCATCAGAGCTGAAGAAAAGACTAAAAGGAGTTGTCCTGTGCAGGGACAGGAGTTGGATGCGATGATCCTTATGGGTCCCTTCCAACTCTGGACATTCTAGGATTCTATGAAACACTAGGTCAAAAGTCCATGTTTTCATTGTACAGATGAGTTGTAACCATACACATCACGAGCATGTCCATTGTGTGCATGTGGTGAAATGAACCCAAGTGAGCACAAATGCTATCAGCTATTCCTTGGGGTGCCATAAAGGTCAGTGGAACAGAGATGGTGTTCAGGGGTCTCTTGCAAGATGTGTTTTTGTAGGATTCCATGAATCTTTTCCTTGGAGAGCTCTTTCAAGAGAGAATTGACAGAGGAAGAAGAAAAAGAAAACAACAACAAAAAAAGACAGAAGCAGAGATATAAAATACACCAGTGTAAATATAGCAGCTCCTCTGGGGAACGTTTCTCCACTCAAACCCTTGATCGGAAATCTATTAGATAAATTTGATGAAACCTGCTTAGTTTTATCTGCTCACACACTGGACCACAAGGAGGGTGATGGCTGGGTACGATGTCATGTGCTCAGCTGTGTCTCAGGAACTCATAGTCCAGTAGGAAGCCAATGGCTGTGGAGGGGACTGTGAGGTCACTTGTGCCTCTGCAGGGGATAGGCCAACAGCAGGAACATGGCTGGGAAAGGGACCGGGAGGTCACACATACGAGACAAGCAATCGGGCCCAATCAGCATGATTTATGAAAGGCAAGTCCCACTTGACCAACCTGATCTCCTTCTATGTCAAGGTGACCGGCTTAGCAGATGAGGGAAAGTCTGTCGTGGGGGAGTGAATCCGCCACACAGGCTGTGGATGTTGTGTACTTAGACTTCAGTAGAGCCCTTGACACCGAATCCCACAGCATTCTCCTGGAGAAGCTGCAGCTCATGGCCTGGATGGGTGTATCTGCGATGGATAAAGAACTGGCTGGAGGACCGGGCCAAAGAGTTGTGGTGAACGGAGCCAATCCAGTTGGTGGCCGGTCACGAGTGGTGTTCCCCAGGGCTCAGTATTGGGGCCAGTTCTGTATAATCTCTTTATCAATGATCTGGATGAGGGGATCAAGTGCACCCTCAGTAAGTTTGGAGATGACACCAAATTGGGAGGGAGTGTTGACCTGCTGGAGGGTAGGAAGGCTCTACAGCGGGATCTGGACCAGATAAAATGATGGGCTGAGTGTAGTTGTTTGAGGTTTAACAAGCCCAAGTGCCAGGTCCTGCACTTGGGTCTCAAGAACCCCAGGCAGCGCTACAGGCTGAAGGGAAGCGTGGCTGGAAAGCTGCCTGTCAGAGAGGGATCTGGGGGTGTTGATTCATAGCAGCTAAATATGAGCCAGCATGTGCCTGGGTGGACAAAATGCCAGCAGCATCCTGGCATGCACCAAGAGTAGCGCAGCCAGCAGGACCAGGGTAGTTATCATCCACTTGTAGTTGGCGCTTGTGAGGCCCCCACCTTGAATCCTGAGGTCAGATTTGGGTCCCTCACTATAGGAAACACCTTGAAGTGCTGGAGCAAGTTCAGAGAAGGGCAATGGAGCTGGTGAAGGGGCTGGAGGAAAAGTCTGATGAGGAGCAGGTGAGGGAACTGGGACTGTTTAGTCTGAAGAAAAGAAAGCAGAGGGGAGGCCTTCTCACTCTCTACAACTGCCTGAAAGGAGATTGGAGTATGGAGAGTGTTGGTCTCTCCATGTCTGTCCTGTACTGAGGACCCCAGAGCTGGATGCAGGACTCCAAGTGGGGCCTCACCGGAGTGGGGCAGAATCCCCTCCCTTAACTTGCTCGTCATGCTCCTTTGGATGCAGCCCAAGATATGTTTGGCCATCTGGGCTGCAAGCGCACATTGCTGGCTCCTGTCCAGTCTTTCACCCACCAGGATCCCCAAGTCCTTCTCGTCAGGGCTGCTCTCCATCCCTTCATCCTCCAGCCTGTAATGATAGCAAGGGGGTTGCCCCAACCCAGGTGCAGGACCTTGTGTACGGCCTTGTTGAACCTCAGGAGATTCAAATGGGTCCACTTCTCGAGCTTATCCAGGTCCCTCTGGGTGGCCTTCTGTCCCAGAGGCGTATCAGCAACACCACTCAGTTTGGTGTCATCCGCAAACTTGCTGAGGGTGCACTTGATCCCACTATGTCATTGATGAAGATATTAAACAGTACTGATCCCGGTATGGACCCCTGAGGGACGTCACTTGTCACCAGTGTCCATCGTGCCACTGATCACTGCTTTTTGGGTGTGAACATTGAGACAGTACCTCACCCACGGAACAGTCCAGCCATCAAATCCATATCTCTCCAATTCAGAGAGAAGGATGTTGTGAGGGACCATGTCAAAGTCCAGGTAGATGACATCTATAGCCCTTCCTTTGTCCGCTGATGTAGTTACTCCATCGTAGAAGTCCACTAGGTTAGTCAGGCAGGACTTGCCCTTGGTGAAGCCATGCTGGCTGTCTCAAATCACCTCCCTGTCCTCCTTGTGCCTTAGCACAGCTTCTGGGAGGATCTGTTCCATGATCTTCCCAGGCAAAGGTAACAGATTGACAGGTCAGTACTTTTCAGGGTCCTCCTTTCTACAGCAGAGGAGAGAAACACTGCCACACAGCGCAGCTTGGAATGTGGAAACTGGACATGAGAAGGAAGAAATGTCACTCAAAGGGTAGTGCTGTGGTAGAATAAATCATTCAGAAGGAGCATGAGTTCAGTCAACGACCTTGTGTTCCAAGGAACAGAGCATGGGAGTGGAGACACATCGGTCAATGTATGGAAATACCTGGGTGAGAGCAAGGGGAGGAAGCGAGATGGGTGTCTGCAGCCTGCAGGGAAACAGAAGCAGCTGTGGGACAGTGTAGGACAACCTGTGGTGGAGATGGCAAAGGGCACTGGCAAGGCTGGATGTTCCCAAGAGAACCCAAGTCTTTGTCCCCTTGGCTATGGCAATCATCATGTTGTCCTCAGGCACTGGGGCACCTCATGGCCTCCTTGCACACCCCCAGGAAGGCTGGGAACTGTCACACCATTGTCCTTCACTCAGCATCACACAGCCCACATCCCCCTGCCCCAGGAAGAGCCCTGAGCAATGGGTGAGGGACAGGATCTGCCTTCCCAGGGGCTGGGGGTCAGGCCTTGGCCCCTCTGCTTCATCCAACAAAACCAGGCTTTTCTCAGCACCTCAGCTGCCTGCACATGACCCTTTGTTTATCTGCCATCATGGCCTCCAATTCTCTGCTCTAACGAGTCCCTGGGGAGGCTTTGCTGGTACTTGTCCTCGGTGGAACTCATTAATACTTCAAGGTACTTAGTACTTATTTCTTCTGACTTTGACTTCTGGAAAGGTTTCTGCAATCTTTTCTCAGCACCTGAGGTTCAAGGACTCAGCACCAAATGCACCATGGGGTTCATTACATTGAAGAAAGCTCTAGGAAACCATGTCTTTTATTGTAATTGTCTTCTAGTATTGTACAGTTAATTGGAGGGGTTGCCTATTGTAGTTTCGGAGAGTGATTTCAAAAACCTTCTAATAAAAATTACTATTTTTTTTTTTTCAAAGGGTATAGTTTATTTTTTTTCAGTGTGGAGAAGAGGTGATTGCAGCATTATCTGATATTGTTCCAGGGTCTCTCCTAAGGAGGTCTGGACTGGTTGGAGAAGCTGTCCCTTGAGGTCTGACACTGTGTGGACAACATTGCTCCTCACCTCCCCAACGCCATCATTTCTCTCATTGGCCACCTGGCACTTGCATCCCTTTTCCTTACACCAGACTTCTCCACTGCAGTCTGCAGCTGGATGTTCGGGGCAGAGCTGAAGTAGCTCAGCTGGGAGAGCATCAGACTGAAGATCTAAAGGCCCCTGGTTCATCCCTGGCCTTCGCAATGATTTTCTCCCTTTGACATTTGCGGAGCCCATCTACCTTCTTCCATCCTGCCCTGGCCCTCCTTGCGCCTCCAGCTCTTGCCACAGCACTGCCCATGCCCTGTAGCTGCAGATCTGTGGGTCAGAAGGAGCCTTCTTCTTGCACCACAAGTTCCCGCCTCTCCCTGGGCAGGAATCTCTATTCAGTGCTTTTTTGGGGTGATCTCCAGCTCTCCCTCCTTCTAATCAGCAATCAGGATCTCTGTTTTGTGAGGCCTCTGCAAAGACCCTGTCTCTCTCCTCTTTGTCATTCTCGATGGTGCACAGACTGCTCCCCTCATACACCTCCTTGCCTGGACCTCAGTTCCCAGACCGGAGCATCCTGACCACCATCCCCCCCGGTCCCAGGGCCGGGCACTCTCCTGAGCTGAGGTGTGAGTGGCAGCATCCTCTGTCTGGAGGTTTGTCACAGCTGGGCCTCTGATGTGCCAAGGACAGCTGGCAAAGCCGTGCTGAGCTTCGTCCCCTGGGGAGCATGGGCACCAGTGTTGTTCAGTCACACGCTGTCCTGAGCAGAGTTTTGTGCCTCCCCGCTTTGCCCTCCTGCTGCAATGTTTGATGAATCACAGACACGCTCCTCTCTGGGCATCAGCAGAGAGATACAAGCACAGGGGAATCTGTCTGAGGCCCCACATGAACATCCCTCTGCATCAGTTCCTCCCTGCTGCCAGGGCACAGGTCAGGACAGAAATACCAGCAGTGGCTCCCCTGGGGTCTAGCTTGGAAGTCACCAGCCATCACACTGGGACTCCCAAACAGCCCCAGCTCTACCACTGAATGTCATTTTTACTTTTACTTGCATTTCCTGAGCACTGCACAAGTTGTTGTGTTCTCCATCCTCTCAGCCCAGAGCCAGGGCTCACAGCACAAGTGTCTCAACTGTCCCCCGTTTCCATACCCAAATATTCCAGGGAAGTTGGGCTTTTGTTGTGACTGAGAACAACTGAGAGGAGAGGGACAGACTGCCCAAGCAAAGTTACTGTCTTTTCAGCTTTGAGAATGGGCTTGAAAATGTTTGGCTGCCGGGGTAGTGCCTGCATGACTGTTACTGCTCCAAAAGAGTCCTTCTAGGTTGTTGCTGAGCAAGAACAGGAGAGTCATTGATGAGGACGGGCTTCGGGGACCCATGTGCCTCCTGACCATTGCAGGAGGAGATCTGTGGGCCATCATCACCTCTGGGGCCATCTGGAGTTTAAAGGGCACCTTGACCACCTTAGGGTTCACTTCTGCGGGGTCACAGCCCAGGACTTACCCTGATTGGCAGCTCTGTCATGGCCTCTGCGCTGTGGGACCAGCCTGGCCCAGGCAGGGCCTGGGAGAAAGAGCAGCTGGGAGATCTTGGGGTGAAGAAATGGGCACTGGGGTGCATCATGGGACCTATTAGAGAGCCATTTTGACTAGAAACTGCCTGTGGCAAAGCGGGATGGGAACGTCTCTGTCAGCAGGATTATTCCACAGGGACCACGGGCTCTAGCAGCCCCACAGCCTGACCCCAAACCTGTTGTCCCTGAGACAAACCCCTTCCCCTACCGCCATGTCTTTGTTCTCTGCTGCCCCTGAACAAACTCAGGAAGATTTCCTGATGCCTGGGCAGACACAAACCAGATCCCGGCTAAAGTCCACTGAGACTTTTAATGAGAACAAATATGATGCACAGTGTAAAAACAGGGAAAAAATGGAGGAAACTCTGGGCTGTTTCTGCTGCCCATGGGCAAAGGGAGACGGTTCCCCGGTGCTTACGGCTCTCCCAGCTGCACAGACCTCTCCTCCCTCCCGGCTGCACCCACCTGCACAGCAGGGATGGGCTCTCCTGGCCGGGGGCTCAGGGATTGCTGTGCACCCAGCTCTGTCACAGCCTTTGTGTCCTCACAAGGATGTGCCAGAGAGATCTCTTCAGCATCATCACAGCCCATGCTCCCCAGGGACAGGGATGAGGTGTCTCCTTCAGCTCCAGGGACCGCGGCACTTCTCTGGGAGCACAGGCTGCCCCCTGCAAGCAGCAATGCAGGACATTGCAGTTCACCCCATGGGGTCTGTGCACCACATTCCTCCCTGCTCCTCACCACATTCAGCTCCTTCTTCCACCCTTCAGTCCCTCCATGGGAAACTCGTGGGGCAGGATTCCCCTTCCCAGGAGGTTTATGTCTCAGTACAGCAGCAACTAGGGTGTGAGCAGGGATGGCACCCCAGGAACCAGCAGCGCTAAAATTCCCTCTCACCTCTGGGTGCATCCCTGGGTCCTGCTCCCTCCTCTGGCACCCTGGGCATTTCCCAAGCTCCCTGTCCAGGGGCATCGTCCTCCTCAGGGTGAGAAACCTCCCTGGCATCATCATAGCCCTCTGCTGGGTCATCCCCATGCAGAACAAGAACATCTGAAAAGAGAGGGGAGCTGGTGACAGTGAGAAGATACATCCTGCAGAGCAGAGGATGGGAGGCACTGGTGTTGGCAGCAGCACAGGAGACCCTCAGGTCCTCCCCATCTGACAGTGACACTCAGTGACACCTCTGTCCATCACTTGTCTGCAGGCAGATCAGCCCCTTCCTGCTTCATTACCTGGTGCTGATCCCAGACCATCCTCCTCCTCACGGTACCCAGGGTAGGGCTGCAGCCGGGTCAGGGACTGCTCTGAAGAGGAGCCTGGAGAGATGTGCAGCGGGTGTTATGGAGCAAGCCCACTGACCTGGTTCGTGGCCAGTGCTGCTGGGGAAGGGGGACCCACAGAGCTGGGGCTGCATGGGGAGGAGGGCTGGGAATTCACCCTGTTCCCCTGGGACAAGCTCTGTCTCAAAGGTGCTCCCAGAGCTGCCCCAGGACAGCTCATCCCTCACTGGTCAAGTGGGGTGCAGGGGCAGGAAGAGAGGGGCTGTCCAGCTGCGATCAGCAAAGCTGGTTGGGAGGCAGCTCCTCTCCCGGGCCCAGGACCTGGGTGCTCTCCCCACGGACCACACAGCCCCAGCACTGCAGGGACCACGGGCTGGGGGCTTCAGAGGGTCAGCCCTGGAGTGGGGCCAGGGGAAAGGGTCCTGCAGATGTGCCCACACCCACCTGAGCGACCAAACCTCGCCTGCTTCTCCTGCACTGGGCTGTAACTGATCTCCTCATACACGGCCTCGGGGAAGAGCTCCTGGGCTGTCCTGGAGCCTGGGGACAGAGGCAGGGCTGGCACAGGGACAGGCAGAGAGGCGATGGGACCCCACTGTGCTCCCCCAGACCTGTTCCTTGGCCCAGCCCAGGACTGCTCCAACAGCACAGCCCCACTGTGCTGTCCAGGAACAGCTGCCACATCCCCAGTGAGGGCCACATCACTGTGGAGATGATCTGGGGCAGCATCACACCCTTGGAGACAGCGCCCAAGCCCCTCTGGCCCCTGGGTCATCCCTCCCAGAGTAGCTCCCATGTTTCCGTTTGACATGGAGCTGACCCCTGTCTGTCCCATGAGTCCATAGCAGGGTCCCAGCCTTACCAAGGGCAGGCAGGGCTGGGCAGAGGGTCAGCCTGGAGCCTGACACCGTGGAGATGGGCCCTGCTGCTCTGTGTTCCTCTTGTCTTCTCCTTTTCTCCAGAGCACCCTCCAGCACTACCCAGAGCACTGCCAGCCTTGGCCATCTCCTCCAGGATAACATCTCCCCAGGACAACATCTCCCACACGATAACATCTCCTCCAGGATAATATCTCCCACAAGATAACATCTCCCAAAGGATAATATTTCCCCAAGGATAACATGTTCCCTGGTCCTGCTCTGCCATTTCTCTCCTTGCCCCATCTCTTGCTCCCACCACCTCTGGGCTCTCTCCACCCCTTGCTGCTGGTGCCCGATGGCCAGACAGTCAATGGGGTGCGTGGAACAGGTGGCAGCACACAGTCTCATCCCCTCAGCTCTGCTTGTGCCCCTTACTGACCCCCAGCAGCACCCACAGCCCTTCCAGGAGGCATCACTGGACCTCTGTGGAAGGACCCACCTCTGCGCCCAGCCCTGGCTCTGAGCACTTGCCCGGCCAGCAGGGCCAGGAGCAGGCAGAGAAGGGCCCCCAGGATGATGCAGATGATGACGGGCACTGAGATCCTCCCATTGAGAGTCGGACGGCCCCGGGTGGGATCTGCATGGGCAAGAACATGGAAGAACAGCACCAGCCTTGGGAGAGGTGGAGGCAGCACCAGTCCTGACCCCCATCACACAAGGCAGCAGGCAGTGGAGGGCCCTGGGGGGGAGTGATGGAGAAGCTTCCACCCTGCTGAGTGAATTACAGCCCTCCTCAACCCCCACACAAACACCCCAGTGCCTCCTCCTGGGAGTTTCACACTCCAACAAGGAGCCCCTTCCACCCAACTGTGGGTCAGAGTCTGGCCCTGGGATACCCAGCCCTGGGTGGACGACAAGTTACCTGCTTGGGGTGGGGATGCTGCTGTCCTGGGTGCAGCTGCAGAGGAGGAAAAGGAGAGCTGGGCTGAGAGGGTGGGAGTGCACGTACCAGGGAGCCTCCCCTCCACACACCCATGTGTGTCTGTAGGTGTCCCTGACACATCCCAGCCAAATTGCCCCTCCTGTAGTGCTAGAAAGGGACCCAGGACAGGGCCCGTGGCCTCTGCTCTGGGTGGCCGGCAGGGTGGCACAGGCAGCCCAGGGGATGGCCCTGGAGCTGCAGGGCCCCACGGGCAGTGGCCCAAGGACATCCAGTTCCACCGAGGCTGCTCCCTGCGTGGCACCAGCCTGCTGCACCCCACAGGAACATTCCTGCTCTCGGGAGCTCAGGGGCTGTGCCAGGACCAAGCGGGTGAAAGGCCTTCCCCAGCTCCCTGCCAATACCCGAGCAAGGGGTCCCAGCCCCAGCTCACCTGAGCAGCGCACGGCAGCATCTTCCTTATGCCGGCAAGCACGTCCGTCCCCAGGCCGGGCCCAGCAGTCCTGCAGAGACGACTCCGTCCCCCGGCACTCCACCCGCTCCAGCCAGATGGGGCCTTGCCCCACCCCAAAAGCAGCCTCACGCAGGGCAGACACCGCGGGGCCACAGCCCAGCTGCCTGCACGCCACTTGGGCATCCTGCATGTCCCAGGAGTCATCGCACACTGTCCCCCAGGAGCCGTGATGCCAGAGCTCCACTCTGCCCGAGCACCCGTCCTCGCCTCCCACGGCACGGATCTTCTCCCTGTCTGGAGAAGGCAAAGAGCTCCCATGGCACTCAGACAGCAGAGCCCTGCCAGGCAAGAGGAGCACACAGAGGAGCAGCTCCCTACCTGTGCAGCTGGTGGAGTTGGGGCACGGGGCCAAAGGCTCTGGGGGCATTTCTGGGCGTCTCCCTGAAGAAGGAAACACTGTGGTGAAGGGGCTGGCTCGGGGATTGTGCAGAAGAGAGCGGGGCTGAGCTCTGCTCGTGCCTGTGTGTGCCATCTTGGTCACAGAGCAGCAGGGGGTGTCCATGGAGGGGAGGCTCCTCTGAACCCCATCTGGTCTCTGCTGAGACCTCACTTGGAGATGTCACTGCCTCCCCCAGGCACTGCTGGGTGGCAAGTGCTGCTGGACATGTGGGGCTCTGAGAACTGTGGTCACGTTTGTGCCATCAGCAGCAGAAGAGCCTGACATGGAAATGAAAACCCCTCCAAGCTCTTTCTCTGCATTTGGCTAGTGCCCAGAGGGGAGCAGAAGCTGGGATGACACGGGTCCCCAGTGGCTCAGAATTACCATTGCAGGTGATGTGGGTCTCATCTCGCAGGTCATCGCATGACTGTGGGTCCCAGGGAGCAGAGGGACACTGCCAAAAAGAGATGTTTTTCTCCCCACACTGCACATAATCCAGCCAGGCAGGGCCAGACACGCTGCCATAGGGCAGGACTGTTTCCAGGGATCCTCCGTCCCCACAGCCCAGCTCCTTGCATGCCAGCGACACCGTGTCCAGAGTCATCGAGTTGGAGCAAACACTCCCCCACGTCCCGTTGTAGAAAACCTGCAGGCGCCCGGAGCAGCCGTCACTGTTCTCCAGCCTCAGGGCCACGAACTCTGGGAGGAAAGGCAGCAAGAGGAACAGGCTGGTCTGGGGCTGTGGGAGGCAGGGCACCTCTGCACTCCCCAGGCTGCCAGGCAGGCAGGGCAGGGCCAGCAAGTCCCCCTTGCAGCCAGGGCAGAGAGAAGTCCCTGATGGACACACTCCCCTGCTCTCCCCACTCACCCTGGGGGACAGCTGAGCTCCCCAGGGACCCCAGTGGGACTGAGGGCACCCGTGCATGGGTGTCCATAGGCCGGGCTCAGGCAGGGGCTCAGCCAGGGACAGCCTTGGACATGCCCGGCTTTCCCTGCATCCCAGCCTCTCCAAGAGCCAGGATCCCAGCACATCTCCCAGCACAGACCTGAGCAGATGACGCCCGCGTCCTCTTTGTGCCCGCAGTCGTGCTGCCCCCAGGGCCCGGCAGCGCAGTCCCAGAGAGCAGCTTCGGACCCAGAGCAGTTCACACCGTCCAGCCAGATGTGCCCGGAGCCTTCCCCGAACTGAGCGGAGCCGGCCGCCTCCACTGGCCCTCCGCAGCCCAGCTGGTGGCAAACGACGGCGGCATCAGACAGGTCCCAGCCATCGTCACAGACGGTCCCCCAGCTGCCCTGGTAGTAGATCTCCACTCTCCCTGCGCAGCGCCCGGACCCGTTCACCAGCCGGACCCACCGGCTCCCTGCAGTGGGGAGAAACCCCAGGTGATGTCAGGGGGTGTCTGCCCCCCACCCCATCATCTGGGGGCTCGTGCAGCACCGCTCACCCCAGCAAATGACTCCCACGTCCTCCACAACCCCTCCCAACAGCAAACTCCCGGGCAGGGAGGTGTTGCAGAGGGTCAGGCTGGCCTCGTGCCCTGCGCACCGGACCCCTCGCAGCCCCACAGGGCCCGTCCCTCGCTCAGGCTTTGGGGGGTTGTAGGCTTTTTCTGCCTCTCCACACCGCAGCTGCCGGCACACCACGCTGGCCTCCTGCACGTCCCACTGGTCGTCCAGGACTCTGCCCCACGTCCCACGCTGGAAGATCTCCACTCGCCCGTCGCACCGGCTCCCTCCGCCCACCAGCCGCAGGGACGCAGAGTCGGCTGGGCCTGGGGACAGCAGAGGAGCCACAGCCATCAGCGGCACCGGGCAGCACGGCAGCCTCCAGGGAGGAGGGCAAGGGGGGATTGTCCGACCAGACAGGACAAGATTGAGCCCTGTGCTGACGAGAAGCCAGGGCAAAGCCCAGGCCCTGTCTGCAGCTCACACCCAGGTCTGCTGCTGCTGGGTGGTGGGATGAGGCTCTGCAGGGCTCTCTGTGGGGATGGGATGTGGCTGTCTGCAGCCACAGGGATGGAGCAGAGCCCCACCGACCTGTCCTGGGCTCATCCTATGTAGCACAGGCCTGGCAGTGGTGCTGGGGCCTGAGGCGCTGCCCTGGGGACAGGTGTCTGCCTCTGTTCAGACCTCAGCTCTCCCAGAGCAGAGCGGTCAGTGTGAGCAGGGAAAGCCCCCCAGGGATCCTCCAGGGAGAAATTCAGCCTGGCGCTGCCATGTGACCCAGCTTTGGGTGGCCATGTCTCCCACAAAGGGAAATGGAGCTAATGCACCATTTTCCCAGCACTCACCTGAGCAAATGACAGCAGCGTTGTTCCTGTGGGAGCATGGGGAGGCCCCCAGGGTGGTCACTGGGCACTGTCCCAGGTGGGCTTCAGTCCCGTCACAGTGGAACGAGTCTCTCCAGACAGGGCCAGTGTATCTCCCAAAATGTTCTCCTCCAGGAGTGGACTCAGCAAACCCACAGTGGAGTTGACGACACAGAACGTGGGCATCTGAGAGATCCCAGCGGGAGGCACAGAGGGTTCCCCAGGTCCCCAGCACCTGGACCTCCAGCCTCCCTGCACAGGCTGTGCTGCCGTTCACCAGCCTGAACGCTGTGTACTCTGGGGACAGAGGAGGAGAGAGGGTGGGTTGGTGCTTTTGTAGCCTCGGTAGTCAGCGGAGAGTCCAAAGGGACAGATGCCTTTCTTCTCCTTGTGCATGGTTTTTGTGCTGGAGATGGTGCAATGATCCCTCCTGTCCTACACCCACCCAGCCTGGTTCTTCCTCTGTTCGCAAGCCCTGGCACAAGCCCCAGTGTTCACCACCCCACCCTGAGTCCTTACGTGTGCAGCTGACAGCAGCGCTGTTCATCTGGGTGCAGGCCTGGTCCCGGGAGGACCCCGTGGGGCAGGAGGACAGGAGGGACTCATTTCCCACACACTGCAGCTCTCCATCCCACATGGGACCAACCCCTTCTCCAAAGTGACCTCCTCCAGACACAGGCAGGGCCAGACCGCACTGCAGCTCCCTGCAGAGCACCTCAGCAGCTTTGGGGCCAAAGTGGGAATCACAAACAGTTTTCCACTGGTCCCCATCACGGATCTCCACACGTCCTGAGCAGCGGCTCTTCCTTCCCATCAGACGGAAAAATCCTGGAAAAAAAACCACCACAGAAACTGAGAGTTCCCAGAGCCCTCTGGCAGTTACATGCCCACGTCCCACATCACCTCCGAACAAGCCGTGGCCAAAGTGCCCATTGCACATCCCAGAGGAAGCTGTTGGGGAAGGGCTGGTGCCAGAAACTGATCCAAAACTCCTCCTCCCCTTGTCTACACCACCAGAGCACCCGAGGTGTGTATCTGTCACACACTCACAGCCACAGGTGCTGCTCACACAAAGGGCTCCCACACAAGCTCCTCTGTGCTGCCTGGCACGGTCCCCCCAGCACCGCAGCCGTGTGAGCAGTTGGGGTCCAGGAGAACTGGCCCAGATGACGACAAAGATGCAGCTGCTCAGCCCCTGCAGAGCTTGGGCCAGGCAGGACCATCATCACCTGGGTGCAAACAGAAACGCACTCTGCTCCCAGGGGTGTTTCTGAGTGTTGGAAGGTTCCTTTTAGGTGGGAGATATCCCAGAGCACAGATATGGAGCAACTGTTATCATGGCTGGCGCTCTCCAGAGCCCTCCCCTGTCTGCTCGAGGGGGATGTTCTCATCCAGGGACACCGTGCTCTGCCCAGGGGTGCACAGGTCCCAGGCCAATGGTCAGGCAGGGGACAGGAGACCCGCATGTCCCCCTGGCCTCACGCTGCCTCAGAGGGTGACAGCAGCACGGACGAGAGTCAGTAAGTGCTGGCAAAGACCCTGTTTCATGGGTCAGTGTGGGGAGCTGTGGGCAGGCAGGAGGGGTTGGGCAGCTTGTCAGTGCTGCCTGCATGGGATCCTGTCCCCACAGGGATGTCATAGCTTTCCCCAGGGACCAGTTACACCAGCAATGACAGTCCCAGTTCAGCAGCATGACTGGCCACACTAGGCCCAGATCTACCATGTTTGTTTTTTGCTGAGAGCACCGACATGTCACTTCTTGCATCCCAGCCCCAAAGTTAGGTATTAGGCTGACCCCTTACCTGAACACGTCACTCCAGCATCGAGATTGTGACCACAGTTATGTTCACCCCATCCTGCATGTTTGCAGTCAGACAGGGCAGATTCGGTGCCATTACAGCCGACGTCATCCATCCAAATGGGGCCAGATCCTGCCCCAAAGTGTCCGTACTGAGGAGCTCCAACAGCAGACCCACAGCCCAGCTGCTTACAAACCACTGCTGCATCGTTCATGTCCCAGTAGTGACCACACACAGTCCCCCACTGTTCATGCTGTTTCACCTCCACTCTCCCAGCACAGCGCCTGTCGCCATCCGCCAGCCTCACCTCCGCAGCACCTTCAAACACTGACACAGGACCAGTCAGATCAGCATCACACCCCAGCACTGTGGGTGTCAGGATGGGATCCCCCTCCTGTCCAGACTGTCCCCAATATGGTTCAGAGGTCCTTTGCATCCCCACGGGCTGTGCAAGGCCGGGGTGACCAGCTCCAGCCCTCCGGGGACATTTGTGACCCCAGAGCTTTCAGCACGTCCTTCTACCATTACAGACCCTTCAAGCTGCCCCTGGCTCAGACCCACCTAGAGCACCCACTCCTCCCAGGCCAGCACCCTAGGAAGAGACCTGTCCCTAGGGATTCCCAAGCACACTCTGCTGTTTCTCCCAGGGCCCCCAGCTCCCCTGGACCACAGTCCACCCTGGGCACCTCCCACATCATCATCTCAGGCCTTTGTGTATCCCCTGTAGAGCAACATGTTGATCCCAGGGAGCCCTCCCAGCCCATGGCCCCTCTTTGTCCTTGGGCGTCAGCCCAGCCCTGCCCTTCTCTATGATCCCAGGAACGTCACATCTCAGACAGCCTGTGGGAACAGATGCCCCAGTTCCCTTGTCTCCACAAAAACCAACTGTCCCCTCCTCAGGCAGAAGCTCTCCCCGGTGTTCAACACCCCACCCCGAGTCCTTACGTGTGCAGCTGACAGCAGCGCTGTTCATCTGGGTGCAGGCCTGGTCCCAAGAGGGCCCCGTGGGGCAGGAGGACAGGAGGGACTCATTCCCCACACACTGCAGCTCTCCATCCCACATGGGACCAACCCCTTCTCCAAAGTGACCTCCTCCAGACACAGGCAGGGCCACGCCGCACTGCAGCTCCCTGCAGACCACCTCGGCAGCTTTGGGGCCAAAGTGGGAATCACAAACAGTTTTCCACTGGTCCCCATCACGGATCTCCACATGTCCTGAGCAGCGGCTCTTCCTTCCCATCAGACGGAAAAATCCTGGAAAAAAACACCAAACAACATGGGAGTTCCCAGAGCCCTCTGGCAGTTACATGCCCACGTCCCACATCACCTCCGAGCAAGCCATTACCAAAGTGCCCATTGCACATCCCAGAGGAAGCTGTTGGGGAAGGGCTGGTGCCAGAAACACATCCAAGACTCCTCCTCCCCTTGTCTACACCACCAGAGCACCCGAGGTGTGTGTCTGCCACACACTCACAGCCACAGGTGCTGCTCACACAAAGGGCTCCCACACAAGCTCCTCTGTGCTGCCTGGCACGGTCCCCCCAGCACCGCAGCCGTGTGAGCAGTTGGGGTCCAGGAGAACTGGCCCAGATGATGATGAAGCTGCAGCTGCTCAGCCCCTGCAGAGCTTGGGCCAGGCAGGACCATCATCACCTGCGTGCAAACAGAAGCGCACTCTGCTCCCAGGAGTGTTCCTGGGGTGTTGGGAGGTTCCTTTTAGGTGGGAGATGTCCCAGAGCACACATATGGAGCAACTGCTATCATGGCTGGTGCTCTCCAGAGCCCTCCCCTGCCTGCTCGAGGGGGATGTTCTCATCCAGGGACACCGTGCTCTGCCCAGGGGTGCACAGGTCCCAGGCCAATGGTCAGGCAGGGGACAGGAGACCCGCATGTCCCCCTGGCCTCACGCTGCCTCAGAGGGTGACAGCAGCACGGACGAGAGTCAGTAAGTGCTGGCAAAGACCCTGTTTCATGGGTCAGTGTGGGGAGCTGTGGGCAGGCAGGAGGGGTTGGGCAGCTGGTCAGCGCTGCCTGCATGGAGTCCTGTCCCCACAGGGCTGTCACAGCTCCAGGGATGTCTCAGGACCAGCCTGTGCATGCAGTGATACGGAAGAAGCAGCCAGAGTCAAGCAGCTGCCAAGCTCCTAAAGCCTCACAGATCGGGACCACACAGCCGAGCCCTGGATTTGGGCAGCGAGGGACCGTGTGTCGCCTGCTCCTCTGCGCAGGGCCCAGCGCTCATGCTCTCTGAAAAGTCCCTCCAAGGCCATCGATGTACACATGTCCCTGAAGGGGAACATCCAGCGTGATCAGCCCTCTCATGCTCTTCCTCCAAGATGTGGGGTGCCAGCATGTTCCCCCATGGTGTTTCCAGCTCAGGGATCCTCAGCCTTGTTGGCTGGGAACTGGCGGAATGAGTGGGGACGGACAGAGACCAGCAGACACTCCAGAGCAGAATGGAGGATTCACGTGCAGCCCAAGACACCAACTGAGGTGGGGCAGAGACACTGTGGCAGGGTTAGTTCACCCTGGGGTAGGTTCCTTCTGGGCTTTCCCAGGGACTGGGAACATGAGCAATGACAGTCCCAGCTCAGCAGCTCGACCAGCATCACTGGCACGTTCTCTGGCTTATGCTTTTTGTTCCCTGAGGGCACAGCCAGGTCCCTTCCCCCATCGCAGCCCCGAAGTTAGGTATTAGTCTGACCCCTTACCTGAACATGTCACTCCAGCATCAAAACTGTGATCACAGTCGTGTTCACCCCATCCTGCATGTTTGCAGTCAGACAGGGCAGATTCGGTGCCATTACAGCCAACATAACTCATCCAAATGGGGCCAGATCCTGCCCCAAAGTGTCCATACTGAGGAGCTACAACAGCAGACCCACAGCCCAGCTGCTTACAAACCACTGCTGCATCGTTCATGTCCCAGTAGTCACCACACACAGTCCCCCACTGTCCCTGGTGTTTCACCTCCACTCTCCCAGCACAGCACCTGCCGCCATCCGCCAGCCTCACCTCCGCAGCACCTTCAAACACCAACACGGGATGAGTCAGGAGAGCGCCGAGCCCCAGTGCTGCAGGTCTGGGGGAACCTCCTGCCTGCACTGAATCAGATGTACCAGGGTTGGAGCCCCCTCCCCTCCAGGCTGTCCCCAGAGCAGCGCGAGGGTCCCTTCTGTCCCCACAGCTGCGCAAGGCTGGGGGTGCCCACGTCCAGCACTGCTGGGTCATTCTCCATCCCACCACACAAGGCACCTCTTCCCACCCAAAAGGCCACCTGCCCCGCACCCATGCCCACCCACACACTGCCCAGCCCTGCACTGGGCACCTGCTGCCCCCAGACCAGCACCCCCTGAACAGCCCCGTGTACCCAGGGCTGCAGCTTCCCCTGCAAACCACCTGCCCCAGCACCATCCAAACCCGGCCCAGCCCCAGGGCTTTCCCTGTTCCCACTGAGACCATCCACAGGATCACACATCCCCTCCTCTCCTGGTGTCAGCCCAGCCCCTGCACTGGGCCAGGCCCCCCAGGAAGGACGTCTCCCCACTGCAGAAGTCCCCATCCTCTTCCCTCTGCGGGGCACAAACTGCTCTCGTGGGGTCAGGGCTCCCATGGAACAAGGGGCGCTGAGCAGCACACAAACCCTCTGGGGCACCCCAGAGGTTGGCAGTGGCCTGGGGATCTCTGGGTGCTGCCATCACCAGTGAGGCCACCACTGGCTCCAGAGGCAGAGTGCTGGGAACAAGGGGGTCCAAAATGGTACCCCAGGAGAGGGTGTCTGTGAATCCAGCCAGGCACAGGCTGCCCTGAACACTGGAGCCCTGGAAAAGGAGATACTCTCTCCCACCCAGATAGGCACAGGGAAGGGCACAGGCTCCATGGATCTGAGCACCTTCTGCCCCTTGTCTCAGCAGCACCTGCAAAGAAACCCCATTCCCAGACAGATCCCCATGACCACACTGGTACCCGCTGGCCCTGGGCGGTGGGACAAGGGAGTCAGCACTTACCCCTGCACAGCTGTACCCAGAGGAGCAGCCACAGCGTCTGAGGGGACAGGAGTCCCTCTGTGCCCATCCTGAGCCTCCTGCCCTGATGGCGCATCCCTCTGTGCCGCACTCCCTGCCGCAGCTCCAGGGACTCGTGGGAACAATGATAACGGGAGGGCAATATATCTCTGCAGATGTCCCCCAGCTACAGGAGGAGCCAATCGAAGCAGCAGCACCTTTTTAGACATTATCGGGAGCTATCTCCCCTCCGACACAGCCCAGTCCTCCAATGAACTTCTCCAGCGCCATTCATGACCATATATGAGGGACGGCTCCGCTGCAGGTGTCACATCACTGTGCTGGTGGAACGTCACAGGACAGGGCTGGTTGTAGTGGGGCAAACAATTTTTTACTCCTTGAGCCCTGTGGTGGGGACCAGGAGCACTGAGCATGTCCTGTGACAGACTATCCAAGAGCTCGAGGTAGGGAGCGTCCAAACACTCCTGTGCTATAAGACCAAAGGGGCTGCGACTGCACCGGGGCTGTGTCAGGAAGGGAAGGAAACAGCCCCTGTGACAGACCCCACTGTGCTGGGAGCAGCAGCTGGGAAAGGGCCTTAGCCCAGGGCAGAGCCCCATCCCAGGAGCGCTGGCTCACCCACCGCTCCCTGGAGAGCCCACGGAAGGTCCCTCGCAGGAGCTGGAGCTGGGACACGTCCCTGTCCTGGCAGCAGACGTGCAGCCCAGGGGCTCAGACGCGTCCCTGCCTGTCAGTGTGTCACCGAGGGGCCGTTATTCCCCACGGGTGGATCAGAGCTGCAGCCTGCAGGTGCACAAACCACAGCCCCCGCGCTCCCCCCGCGGCGCCCGGGCAGGAAGTCTGTGGTTTCCTCCGGGCGCCGTGCCCGGGCACATCCCTGCGGTGCCCCCGAGCCACCCCCACCCCGACGGCTGCAGCCAGGGCTGCAGGGGCTGCTCCTTCGGCCTCGCAGACACGGGGCCGGGCAGCTCCGGTACCTCGTGGGGACCCTGTGACAGCACATGGACGGTCTGCACCGAGCTCCATGGCCATGGGGTGTCACCGGTGACGTGAGCACTGCACCCTCCTACTGCCAGTGCTGGGTGTGCATGGGTTATACTGACAGTGACCTCACAGCTCCTACTGCCACCGCTGTGTGCTCATTGGTTACACTGACAGTGACCTCACACCCTCGAGTGCCACTGCCGTGTGCTCATTGGTTACACTGACAGTGACCTCACAGCCTCCACTGCCACCGCTGTGTGCTCATTGGTTACACTGACAGTGACCTCACAGGTCCCACTGCCACCGCTGTGTGCTCATTGGTTACACTGACAGTGACCTCACACCTCTACTGCCACCGCTGTGTGCTCATTGGTTACACTGACAGTGACCTCACAGCTCCTACTGCCACCGCTGTGTGCTCATTGGTTATACTGACAGTGACCTCACACCTCTACTGCCACTGCTGTGTGCTCATTGGTTACACTGACAGTGACCTCACACCTCTACTGCCACCGCTGTGTGCTCATTGGTTATACTGACGGTGACCTCACACCTCTACTGCCACGACTGTGTGCTCATTGGTTACACTGACGGTGACCTCACAGCTCCCACTGCCACCGCTGTGTGTTCATTGGTTACACTGACAGTGACCTCACAGCTCCTACTGCCACCGCTGTGTGCTCATTGGTTATACTGACAGTGACCTCACAGCTCCTACTGCCACCGCTGTGTGCTCATTGGTTATACTGACAGTGACCTCACACCTCTACTGCCACCACTGTGTGCTCATTGGTTACACTGTCACACGTGTGTGTGCAATCTGTGGACTTCTGCTGACAATGGTTCCAAAAAGCTGAAGTTGGGTGGGGTATAAATATGGTTTTGTGACATCAGGAGCACCCACATGAGCCATGTGTCTGTTCCTGGCCCATCTACTACTCAGCCACTGGTGATGTCATAATATCTATGTCTGATATTGGCCTGCTCCTGGCCTGTTGGCTATTCAGACACCATTGACCGCAAAACCACCTACATGAACTATGGGCCTGCTCCTAGCCTATTGGCTATTCAGACACCAATGACCACAAAACCACCTACACAATCTATGGGTCTGCTCCTGGCCTGTTGGCTATTCAGACACCACTGACCGCAAAACCACCTACACAAACTATGGGCCTGCTCCTGCCCTATCACTGCTCAGGCAGCAGTGACATTACAAGCACCTACACATGCCATGGGCCTACTCCAGGCCTGTGAGCTACTCAGGGGTGGCTGACTCAGACACCTGGTGACCTCCCCAGCACCTGTAAGGACGTGCACCTGGTCCTGGCCCATCAGCCATTCAGCCAGGACTGACATCACAAGTACATCCCAAGCCACGTTTCTCCCTCTTGCCTTCAGCTCCTCAGGCACCAGTGACCTGACCACGTCACATCCACCCACTTGCTGTCTGCTCGCCTGCGAGACACAAAGGCACAAGTGACCTCACAAGCTGTGACACAAACTGTGTGCCTGCGCTGGGCCTGTCAGCTGCTCGGGTGTCAGTGACCTGCAACCACTTACACAATCGCTGAGTCATCTCCTGGCCTGTGATCTACTGAGACACCAGGGACCTCACCCGCACAACCTGTTTGCTCTGTGCACATGTTGGGGTGACCCCATCTGGCAGCCCCCACCCAATCACTTGCTCAATCCCCAGCAGCGGGATGGGGGAGGGAACTGGAAGGGCAAAAGCAAGAAAGAATATCTCATGGGTCAAGATAAAGACAACTTAATAATTGGAGAAGTAATCACTCAGAGCAGGAGATACATATGCTCAGCCTGTCTCTGAGGAAAGGATGTTTTGAAGAGCACACCTGCCTCCTCAGTTCTATTGCTGACCATGATGTCATATGGTGTGGAATATCCCTCTGGTCAGTTGGGGTCAGCTCTCCTGGCTTCGTCCCCTCCAGCCTCTTGCCACCTGCAGCCTCCACACTGTTAGGGCAGAGGGAGAAACAGCGAAGGCCTTGAGGCTGTGCCAGTGCTGCTCAGCAACTGCTACCACATGAGTGTTGTCAAAGCTGTTCTGGGCACCATCAGCAGAGGCTGTGAACAAGAAAATTAGCTCCATCCCAGGGAGTACAATCTCCACCCCTTTTTCCACACCACATGCACCCTGCTCAGGTCCTACAGTGTTCAAGACATTGACATCCACCACCACCTCCTTCCCCACCCCAGACATGACACACACAGCACACTGGGTTTGGCTGGTGTGGCTCAGGTGGACCTGGGCAAGTCCCATCACTTCTCCCCTCACTCAGTCAGAGCAGTTTGGAACATTCAATCATGTTATGAACCTAAGGACAAGGAAACCTATTTATCACCATCCTGCACCCCACAGTGGCCTTACAAGTAGCTGGGAGACCCACACAACCAGGGAGGTGCCTCTTTTTGCACCTCAACATCCGATTTGTGGTTTATGGGTTTATTGGCGACTTCTTCTGCTTCACCTTGTCTATTTTGAGATCCCCTTCAGGTCTTTTCCGTATTGTCCCCATGCACATGTTCTTCTGAAACTGACATTTTGTCCTGGTTTTCCATGTTCACAGACAGTTTGCCTGTGTCTCGCAGCACCCAGAAGAGCTCAGAGTCTGTCCCAGTAATCCCGCACAGCCCATCCTGCTGGGCTGGGCTGGGATGCGGGGGCCATACAGTCCAGCCCACAGGACTGGGCTTTTCCTTGTATGTGAAAGGATCTGTGCTGAGGGCCCCTCAGTGGCCTCCTGGGGGAGGACATAGCCCTTGGGCATGATCCAGCTTGTCTGTGTCCTCCCCACCTGATTGAAGTTCCTCCCCAGACATCTGTGGGCTGCTTCTGCACCAGGTAAAATGGGGGATGTCGACCCATCCTTATACTTTTCTTTCTACTCTCATTTCAAATCTACTTTTTCATTCCATTAGATCTTATTAAAGAAGGCATTATCCATTTTATATGTATGTTATAATGGCTATGTATATTTAATTTCTCTGGTTTTATACATACGTATATATCTATATATGATGTGTATACTCTTATACACATGTACAGAGGCATATATACATTTTAAATACCATATTTATTCATAAATAAAACAAAATAAAATAAAATAGAATAAAAAAAAATACTGGCTGCTCATGGCTTGGACAGGCATACTCCTTGCTGGGTAAAGAACTGGCTGGAGGGCTGGGCCCAAAGAGTTATGAACAGAGTCAGATCCAGTTGGTGGCTGGTCATGAGTTGTGTTCCTCAGGGCTCAGTATCGGGGCCAGTTCTGTTTAATCTCTTTATCAATGATCTGGACAATGGGATCAAGTGCACCCTTAGTAAGTTTGCAGATGACACCAAGTTGGGTGGGAGTGTTGATCTGCTGGAGGCTGGGAAGGCTCTACAGAGGGATATGGACTGGATGAAATGATGGGCTGAGCCCAGTTGCCTGAGGTTCAACAAAGCCAAGTGCCAGGTCCTGCACTAAAGTCATAACACCACCAGGTAACGCTACAGGCTTGGAGAGGAGCAGCTGGAAAGCTGCCTGGTGGAAAAGGACCTGGAGCTGTTGGTCGACAGCGGCTGAACCTGAGCCAGCAGTGTGCTCAGGTGGCCAAAAAAGGCCAATGGTATCCTGGCTGGTATCAGCACTAGTGTGACCAGCAGGACTAGAGAAGCGATTGTTCCCCTGTCCTGGCCACTGGTGAGGCTGCAGCTCGAATCCTGGGGTCAGTTTTGGGCACCTCACGCCAAGAAAGACTTTGAGGTGGTGGAGTCAGTTAAGAGAGGGACAACAAAGTTGATGAAGGGTCTGGAGCACAAGTCAGATGGGGAGTGGCTGAGGAAGCTGAAGCTGTTTAGCCTGGAGAAAAGGAGGCTGAGGGGAGACCTTATTGGTCTCTGCAACTACCTGAAAGGAGGTTGTAGTGAGGAGTGGGTCAGTCTCTTTTATCCAGGTAACAAATGACAGAACAAGAGGAAATGGCCTCAAGTTGTGCCAGGGAATGACTGGGGAATAGAAAAGATTTCTTCATGAAAAGGGTTGTTGGGCATTTGAACTGGCTGCTCAGGGAAGTACTTGAGTCACCATCTCTGGAGGGTTTTAAAAGACATGTAGAAATGGGGCTTAGGGACATGCTTTAGTGGTGGACTTGGCAGTGTTGCGTTTATGCCTGGACTATCATCTTAAAGGTCTTTTCTGACCTACATGATTCTATGATTCCATTATTCTATTATTTTATGATTCTTCTGTGCTTGTACCTACACACAAATACAGATTTTCTCATATAAAAAGACAGATGACAGATATCTGATAAGATCAGTGCAAATTTGGCCATCCCAAATGGGCACATTACACTGAAGCTTTTTACCCTGCTTTTCTCCATCAGGCAAGTGTCGCCAAAACCTCAGAGTGGGATTCACTCTGTGCCAAGAGTAAGAAGTGGCATGGACAGTTATTGGCAGGGAGCTTTTGGGGCCCTGGGCTGTGTAAGACAAAAATAAAATGTTTCGAATGCTGTTAGGTTTCCATATGATGGAAATGTTGAGAACATTTTTTTTGTTTTAAGCAATAAAAAATAGAATGAAAGATGTAGAGTGAAAGACAAGTCTTATTGCAGATTTAGGCTTCAAATATATCTGGTGTTGTTAACCTCCTTCCTTTGTTTTGCCTTGTTTTACTATACTGATCTCTGGGGGATTTTATGTTCTGCCTTTGTTTGCAAAGGCAAGTGATCATAACGTTGGGCTGGGATGCGGTTACAGGGACAGGGGTGGGTGGTGCCAGTGTAGGTGCCCTGGGACCCTCTGCCCAGGCTCCAGCTGCAGCTTCCAAGGGGCTCTGGTCTCCAGCGGGTCCTCTGTGACAACGACCAGTCCAAACATAGACTGCAGAGACACTGGCTCCTCTGGAGGTGGCCCTGGATACTTGTGGTCAGGCAATGGAGCTCGCCCTGAAAATGTGAGACATTTGCACACGTCTTTAAAAGCAGGAGCAGGAAATCATCAGCTGAAACAATTAAATACCTTAAATAAAATATCTGTGTTTTCCCATGAGATCAAAATGAGGCTTTTCAGCATGTGCATTAAGAGCAAGAGGAGAACTTCTCAGATTCCACTAGATTTGCCTTGCCAGCGCTCTCTCTGTTAGGCTGTGCATCTGATCTCCCTCATCTTTCATGTATTTCCACCCATCCTAACTAAACTGACCATGTCTGAAGTCACATTTCCAGCAACTAATCTACACACAAGCACTTGCGATTGCTCTCTGGATTTCCCTTCCCCTTACTCTTTGATCACTCAGACATCTCTCAACAATCCAGTTGCTGCTTTCAGCTTCAAGGAGGTAAAAGCTTCCTTGTCTTTCGGTAGTCTGTCTAATTCTGTCTTTAGCCAACTCTTTTATTGTGTTTATTTTGTAATTCATTTCTGCCTAAAATATTTTCTCATGGTTATGCCTTGTGAATGGTGAATCTCATTGGTGGCAGTTTGTCCTTGGCATACAGTTGAGGAGTGTGCTTTCTTTTAATCATGAATCTTATCAGTTTTATTTTGTTTGTTCAAAAGGAAAGAAAAGTCCCTCTTTGCCTGTGTGCAGCCAGGTCTCCAAGGAGAGCAGGTGGGAGCTGGTGCAAAGGAGCTGGAACATCCAGCTGCAGACTGCAGTGGAGAAGTCTGGGGTAAGGAAAAGGGATGCAAGTGCCAGGTGGCCAATGAGAGAAATGATGGGGTTGGGGAGGTGAGGAGCAAGGTTGTCCACACAGTGTCGGACCTCAAGTGTCAGACCTTCTCCAACCAGTCCAGACCTCCACAGGAGAGACCCTGGATCGATATAATACTGATAGCATATTTTCTTTAAACGGAAAAATTAATGAAGTACACCCTTTAAAATAGAAAGACGCTTTTATTAGAAGCTTTTTGAAATCTTTCTACATAGTTACACCAAGAAAACTCTCTAATTCACTGTACAAGAGTAGAAGACAATTACAAGAAGAGACATGGTTTCTTAGAGCTTTCTTCAGTGTAATGAGCCCCATGGTGCATTTGGTGCTGAGCCCTTGAACCTTGCCAGAAGTCAGAGTCAGAAGAAAAAAGTACTATGTACCTTGAAGTATTAATGAGTTCCACTGAGGGCAAGTAGCAGCAAAGCCTCCCCAGGGACTCGTTAGAGCAGAGAATTGGAGGCCATGATGGCAGATAAACAAAGGGTCATGTGCAGGCAGCTGAGGTGCTGAGAAAAGCCTGGTTTTGTTGGATGAAGCAGAGAGGCCAAGGCCTGACCCCCAGCCCCTGGGAAGGCAGATCCTGTCCCTCACCCATTGCTCAGGGCTCTTCCTGGGGCAGGGGGATGTGGGCTGTGTGATGCTGAGTGAAGGACAATGGTGTGACAGTTCCCAGCCTTCCTGGGGGTGTGCAAGGAGGCCATGAAGGGCCCCCAGTGCCTGAGGACAACATGATGATTGCCATAGCCAAGGGGACAAAGACTTGGGTTCTCTTGGTTACATCCAGCCTTGCCAGTGCCCTTTGCCATCTCCACCACAGGTTGTCCTACACTGTCCCACAGCTGCTTCTGTTTCCCTGCAGGCTGCAGACACCCATCTCGCTTCCTCCCCTTGCTCTCACCCTGGAGTTTCCATACATTGATGTGTCTCCACTCCCATGCTCTGTTCCTCGAAACACAAGGTGGTGGACTGATCTCACTCTCCTCTGGATGATTTCTTGTACCAAAGCACTACCCTTTGAGGGTGGCAGTGTTTCTGTCCTCTACTGTAGAAAGGAGGACCCTGAAAACTACTGACCTGTCAGCCTCTTACCTGTGCCTGGGAAGATCATGGAACAGATTCTCCTAGAAGCTCTGCTATGGAACAGAGAATGGTGACTCAAGCACTCCCTGGGCAGCCTGTTCCACTGCTTCACAACCTTTTCCATGAAAAAATGCTTCCTAATACCAATTCTGAACCTTCTCTGGCACAACCTGAGGCCATTTCCTCTCATCCTATCACTTGCTGCTCAGAAGAACACCAACACTCTTCATGCTACAACCTCTTTTCAGATAGTTGTAGAGAGCGAAAGGTCTCCCCTCAGCCTCCTGTTCTCCAGGCTAAACACCCCCAGGTCCCTCAGCTGCTCCTCAGAAGACTTGTGCTCCAGGCTCTCAACAGCCTTGTCGCCCTCCTCTGCACTCACTCCAGCACCTCAGGGTCTTTCCTAAAGTGAGGGGCCCAAAACTGAACCGAGGATTCAACTTCTGGCCTCACCAGAAAGAGTACAAGGGGATGATCACTGCCCCGGTTGTGCCTATTACACTATTCCTGATACAAGCCAAGAGTCCATTGGCATTTTTGGCCACCTGGGCACATGCTGGCTCATGTTCAGTCACTGTCGATCAACACCCCCAGGTCTTTTTCTGCCAGGCATCTTTCCAGCCACACTTCCTCAAGCCTGTAGTCTTGTATGGGGTTGTTATGACCCAAGTGCAGGCCCTGGCACTTGGCCTTGTTACACCTCAGACAATTGACCTCAGCCCAATGAACCAGCAGCTCCATATCGGTCTGTAGAGTCTTCCTACCCTCCAGCAGATCAACACTCCCACCCAACCTGGTGTCATCTGCAAACTTACTGAGGGTGCGCTCGATGCCCTCATCCAGATCATTGATAAAGAGATTAAACTGGCCCCAATACTGAGCCCTGGGGAACACCACTCATGACCGGCCACAACTGGATTTGGCTCCGTTCACCACAACTCTGTGGGCCCAGCCCTCCAGCCAGTTCTTTATCCATCACAGATACACCATCCTGGCCATGAGCTGCAGCTTCTCCAGGAGAATGCTGTGGGATACGGTGTCAAAGGCTTTACTCAAGTCTAAGTACACAACATCCACAGCCTGTGTGGCGGATTCACTCCCCCACGACAGACTTTCCCTCATCTGCTAAGCCGGTCACCTTGACATAGAAGGAGATCAGGCTGGTCAAGTGGGACTTGCCTTTCATAAATCATGCTGATTGGGCCCGATTGTTTGTCTCGTATGTGTGACCTCCCAGTCCCTTTCCCAGCCATGTTCCTGCTGTTGGCCTATCCCCTGCAGAGGCACAAGTGACCTCACAGTCCCCTCCACAGCCGTTGGCTTCCTACTGGACTATGAGTTCCTGAGACACAGCTGAGCACATGGCATCGTACCCAGCCATCACCCTCCTTGTGGTCCAGTGTGTGAGCAGATAAAACTAAGCTGCTTTCATCAAATTCATCTAATAGATTTCCTATCAAGGGTTTGAGTGGAGAAATGTTTCTCAGAGGAGCTGCTGTATTTACACTGGTGCATTTTATATCTCTGCTTCTGTCTCTTTTTTTTTTTTCTTCTTCCTCTGTCTATTCTGTCTTGAAAGAGCTCTCCAAGGAAAAGATTCATGGAATCCTAGAATTACATAGGTCGCAAGAGACCCCTGAACACCATCTCTGTTCCATTGACCTCTATGGCACCCCAAGGAATAGCTGGTAGTGTTTGTGCTCACTTGGGTTCATCTCACTGCATGCACACAATGGACATGCACATGATGTGTATGTTTACAACTCATCTGTACAATGAAAACATGGACTTTTGATCTAGTGTTTCATAGAATTCTGGAACCTTCTGAGTTGGAAGGGGTGCACAAGGATCATCGAGTCCAACTCCTGTCCCTGCACAGGACAACCCCACAGTTCACACCATGTATCTGAGGACGTTGTCCAGTATCTTCTTGAACGCCGTCAGGCTTGGGGCCGTGACACCTCCCTGGGGAGCCTGTTCCAGTGTCCAGCACCCTCTGGGTGAAGAACCTTTCCCTCATGTCCAGCCTAAACCTCCCCTGGCACATCTATCTTCCATTCCCTTGGGTTCTGTCATTGGTCACCAGAGGAAAGAGATCAGTAGCTACCCTTCCTTCTCCCCTTGTGAGGAAGCTGTAGCCACCATGAGGTCTATTTTTAGTCTTTTCTTCAGCTCTGATGCTGAGAAACCCCTTGGTTTGCTTTCTAAAGCAGAAAGAAGCCATGACCTTCAGGAAATGGGAAGGGGGATCCTGTCCCTCACACACGGCTCAGGGCTCTTCCTGGGACCGTGGGATATGGGTGTGCAAGGCCGAGGGAAGGACAACACTGGTACAACAACTTCCAGCTTCCCCTTGGGGCTGCAAGCAGGCAACGAGGCCCCAGTGCCAGGAGGACAACATGTATTCTCGTAGACCTCAGTGGCAGAGACAACTGCCATGGCCAAGGGGACAGAGACCTGGGTTCTGTGGGTGCCTTCCAGCCTTGCCAGCTCCCTTTGCCATCTCCATCACAGGCTGTTCTACACAGTCCTACACCTGCCCCTCTTTCCCTGCAGGCTGCAGACATCCATCTCGCTTCCCCACCTGCTCTCAGCCCAGCATTTCTGTCCCTTCACTGATGTGTCTGCACCCTCACTGGCTGTTCTTAGGCAGAGGTTCTTTCCCAGCCATGTTCCTCCTGCTGGCCTGTTACCTCCAGAGACACAACTGACTTCACTATCCCCGCACAGCCACATGCTTCTGACTGGATTATGAGTTTCTGAGACACAAGTGACCTCATAATACCACACCCATCCATCTCCCTCCTTAGCCGCCAGGACCTGACCAAGGCTGAAGCATGTTCTACGCAGTCATACACCTGCCCCTCTTTCCCTGCAGGCTGTAGACACCCATCTGGCTTCCTCACCTTGTTCAAATTCATCAAATAGATTTCCTACTAACACCGTGCATGAAAAGCACTCTTCTCTGGAACTGCTGTATTTCCGTTAACACCTTCTATATCTCCTCTTTTGACTTTCTTTTTTTTTTGCTCTTCTTCTTCTACCTATTCTCTCTCCAGAATCCTCTCCAAGGCAAAAAATCTTTCAAATCAGAGAATAACTCAGGTTTGAAGACAGCCCTTGTCTCACTCATCTTGTCTCACTCTCCTGCTCAGGGCAGGGTCAACCAGGTGAGGTTCCTCAAGGCCTCCACCCAGGTTTGCATCATCCTCAAAGCTGCTGAAAGTGCACTCTGTTACATATTAGAGGGGAAGGATAAAGATGTTCCACAGTGTTGGCCCAAGTGCCAGTCACTGAGAGATGACACTCACAACTGGTTACATGGAGGACTTTGTACCACTCATGATATTTGGGCTTAATGGTTCAGCATCCCACCCAGCATCCACTTCTTGAGCCCCATCAGCACCACTCTGCCCAGAAGGACACCATGGCTGAGGCCTTGCAAGCACCCTGTACACAACATGCCTTTCTTTCCCCTGTCCATTTGGGTTCCGCAATCCCTTCCTTCGCCTACACATTCCAGGCAATGAGTGCAGGAGGACATGTCCCATCCCTTTCCCAGGGAAGGAGGTAGGGTGACCAGCCTGTAACTCTCCCAGTTCCTATTCCTGCTCTTCTTGAAGATGGGTTTGAGGTCGGCATTTTCTAAGGACCCCAGAACCATTCTGGTTTCTATGGCACTTTTGAGAGCACAATCCGGAATCATGGGAAGGGTGACATAGCAGAAAGGAGCACTTGCAATGAGCCTGTCCAAGGCAGCTGAGATGAATCTCACTGGTCAAATGGGGTTTGTTCTTGTACTCACACACAGAAATGTCAGGGTTCTGTCAGGTGTCAACATCTGAGCTGGCCTCATGGACTCCTTATGCACCCAGGGATGCTCAGAGACAGAGTCTGTCCCTTTTACACAAAGAGGCAGGTGTCACAGAGTCCCTCTCGACCTCCTGTTGCCATTCCCAAAGGGCAGGAGACACCTGAGCCCTGTGGTGTGTCACCCTGCTCTGCACTCATCTGACTTGTGCCGTGGCAGGAAGAATGGACACAAGGAGCTCGCTTGAAGGAAGCACATCCCAGTGCTGCATTCAGGCAGTTAACAATGGGATGTTACTTCCAACACGAAGTGACCTCGAGATCTTGTCTGTCCCACAGGCCTTCATGGAACCCTAAGGAATAGTTGATGGGGTTTGTGGTCACTCGGGTTCATGTCACCTCAAGTACATGACGTGCATGCTCACAATTCATCTGTACAAAGCAAACATGGACTGCTGAACTACTCATTCAGTGTCCATTCATGGAGGGAAGAACAACCTCTGTGGGTGAGAGGCCAGTGCAGGAAAAGGTGGTTGTGAGGGGCCAGTGCATGATGATTGACCTGAGGCTCCTTCCCAAGGGGTGTCCAGTGCACAGGGGCACAGCCCAGCCCCTGCTCTGCTGGTCCTGCAGGTCTCTGGCAGGAGGCCTGGCTGTGAGAGGACACTGCTGTGTGCCCAGCCCTGCACACACACACTGTGCAGCTGCACAATGGTGTTTCATCTGTGGGCCACATTCTTTTGAAACTTTTCAAAAAGACCTAAGCCTCCAGGCACTGCCCTAAAAAGATCACTTTTCTTTATAGAAGCACTGTTAGGGAGGCCAGCTCTGTCACAGCAGTGCCCATTGCCTGTCCCTGCCTGCGCTCACAGGACTGACACACAGCAGGACGGTGACCAAGCTGCCAGAGCACTCAGGCCTTGCACCAACACAAGGGATGAGAAGGAGAGTGTGGGAGTGGAACGAGAACAGCTCCGGAAGACCAAGGGCTGCTGTTCCCTGTCAGTGCTGCGATGACAGAGCTCTTCTCCCTTCCACCCATGTACACAGGAACTCTCCCTGCAGCTCCAAAAAGGTCTTCGAGAAAGGATTTCAACAGAAAAAAAATTGCTGAAGAGCTCTTTATTTTGATTAAATACAGAGAGCATGATTCCTCATTGACACAGCCACTCAGTGAGCAAACAAAAGCAGGCAATAAATTACAAAGGGAATTCAAATATTATAATAAAAAAACACACCTAGAGACAAAAAATACTGCAGACAGGTTGAACCTGCAATGAGTTAGACTACAACTCTTATGTAGGAGAAGATAGAGACAGTGTTTAGCTTCAGAAGTAATCCAGTCATCAGTTTCCACAGGGCATCCTTGAGATCCTGGTTCCTCATGCTGTAGATGAGGGGGTTCACTGTTGGAGGCAGCACCGAGTACAGAACGGCCATCACCAGGTCCAGTGAACGGGAAGAGATGGAGGGGGGCTTCAGGTAGGCAAGCATGACAGTACCAATAAACAGGGAGACCACGGCAAGATGAGGGAGGCATGTGGAAAAGGCTTTGTGCCGTCCCTGCTCAGAGGGGATCCTCAGCACAGCCCTGAAGATCTGCACATAGGACAGCACAATGAACACAAAACAGCCAAATGCTACTAATACGCTAACCACAAGTACCACAGCTTCCCTGAGATAAGAGTATGAACAGGAGAGCTTGAGGATCTGTGGGATTTCACAGAAGAACTGATCCACAGCATTGCCCTTGCACAGTGGTAGTGAAAATGTATTGGCCGTGTGCAGCAGAGCATAGAGAAGCCCAGTGGCCCAGGCAGCTGCTGCCATATGGACACAAGCTCTGCTGCCCAGGAGGGTCTCGTAATGCAGGGGTTTGCAGATGGCAACGTAGCGGTCATAGGACATGACTATGAGGAGAGAATATTCTGCTGTACCACAGAAAAAGAGAAAAAAAACCTGTGCAGCACATCCTATGTAGGAGATGGACCTGGCATCCCAGAGGAAATTGGCCATGGATTTGGGGAGAGTGGTAGAGATGACACCCAGGTCGAGGAGGGAGAGGTTGAGGAGGAAGAAGTACATGGGGGTGTGGAGGTGCTGGTCACAGGCTATGGTGCTGATGATGAGGCCATTGCCCAGGAGGGCAGCCAGGTAGATGCCCAGGAAGAGCCAGAAGTGCAAGAGCTGCAGCTCCCGTGTGTCTGTGAATGGCAGGAGGAGGAACTGGGTGATGGAGCTGCTGTTGGACATTTGCTGTCTCTTGGTGTGGGCACTGTCATAGGAGGAAAGAAAAGTGAGAGGATAGGGGAGACTTTCCTGAACAAAATCAAAGCCATTTCTCATACATGCCCACCTTGCTCCACACCCCCTTGTCCTTTTCCAGACCTTCCTTCAGCTCCGTGGCTGAGCCCTGGGTGGTGCTGGCTGGAGGTGCCGTGAGGAGCAGGACCTGTGCCCGCTGGCTGCCCAGGAGTCAGCCCTGCTCTGCAGCAGGGGGGTCATGGGAACGGGGGCAGGGGCCAGTCCTGGGGTTCAGCTGTGTCAGATGGAACCACTCCTGTTGCAGAAGGGCCTGTGATAAGGCTCTCCCAGTGATAAGGAACCAGGATGGCACAAAGCAGTTTGAGAGGTTTGGCTTTTTAGAGCTTCCTGTAATTGCCTTGGAGAGTGTTCTTGTATCTCAGAAACCCTCAGCATTTCTGCTGCACTCAGGTAGAACAGAGAAAGTTCTGCAAGACAAGAAATGTCTGTGTGTCAATGCAGAGTGAGGGCAGCTGCTCTGTCCCTCTGTCTTGCTCCAGCTGCCCTGGGCTGGCACCTTCCTGAGAGGGAGGCTGATCACACTGCCATGTTACCCTGAACAGCCACCAGGCCCTGCTGAGAGCAGACGTACCCACATCAGACCACGACATGTCTCATCCTTTCCTAAGGTCTCAGCACCCCACTTCTGGCCCAGGACACACACGGCTCATTTCACAAGCCCAACAACATTTTCTCCGTTGCAGCAACTCTGTGCTTCTCCGTGGGGCTTAAGATATCACTAAGGTGATATAGCACAGGTTTGCATCCTGATGGGGAGCTCACAGCTTGGAATGAAAACCTCAAGGACATAAAGAAGTGTTGTAATGATGGCGTTTGATTAAGGGAGACTCAGCTCGCTGCCCAGACCCGCAGACTGCGTTGCCCACACCCCACATGTCAGAGGAAAGCTGGGACAGGTGTTCCCATGGACACACCTGCAGGAAAGGACCCACAAGATCAGGCTGTGACTCTGCAGCTGAAACTCCCATCCCCAGAGAGCCTGACAGCAAGAACCAGATCACAACAACCGTGACCCAGAGCAGTGGAGCAAGAAGGAAACTGCGGTGAGGGTGGGTGTGAGAGAGGCCAGGGCAGAGGCAGCCGGGCACTCAGACAGCGTCACCCTTCCCCAGCATTGATCTTGTCCTTGAGGCATCTGCTTGCCAAAATGCTGGGGGTGATCTAAAGCTGTGAGCAGCCCTGACACACACAGCACCCTCTCCACAGCAGGACCCTGCCCTATCAGATATTGCTCATTCCCCCCACAGCTTCTCCCCACAGCACCGTGGGGATCTCCCTGGGCAGGCTGAGCTCTGACCCTGGCAGGCAACAGAGTCCCTGCACCGGCACAGCCCTGGGGTGCAGGGACCCTGCTCTGCAGGACAGCCCTGGGCACCCCTGGGTGCTCACCCAGATGCACATCTCTACAACCATCCCTGGGAGAAGGCAGCCGTCATGTGCTGTCCCCCTGATGGTGCAGCAGGGAAGCTCTGAAGCACGTCCTCCTCTAATATTAGAGACACTGAGAGACTCCTCCTGAAAAGTCTCATAAACTGTTAGAGGTACCAGCTTAGGAGATCTTTCCAGGAACTGCAGCTGCATTGCCCTGGAGCCAGAGACTTACCATGCTAAGGACTGTGAAGATTTTTCTCCAAGTGAGCGAGAGCTCTGTCCTCCCACCCCAGATTGTCTAGAAACTTTCTCTGCCTGGCTCCATCCCCTCGGTGCTGCAGACAGAGCCTTCAGCCCTGCTGCGCTTTGCAGAGGAGCTGCTCCTGGGCAGAGCTGTCTCTCTGCAGCGCTGCCGCTTACCGTGAGCTCCCTCTGTCCCAGGAGCCCAGCCCAGCTCAGCAGCACAGGAGCAGCCCAAGGTGGCACTTTCTCTGTCTGCTCTGGGCTCCCTTGTGGTGTTCCTGGGGCTCCAGGGGAGCATCCCATGAAACACTGTGAAGTAATCAGTGATGTTTCTTCTCTTACCTCTAAAGAGACAGTTCCTTCCTGTAGTAGTATTTTTCATATTAGAATTTGCGCATGACAGTCATCTTTTCTTGACCCATCATTAGACAGGACACCAGCAAAGATCTAAATTCTCCAAGCTAGAGGGAAGAATATCTCCAGTTGAATGAATTTAGGTATTTTATTCTGTGTTTGTAGCCCTTGGGCTAGAAAGACATTCAGCAATCTTTTGGCCATGTCATGCCTCTGCTCTGAAGCAAATCCTTTGCTCACAGGGGCTCTTGGACACTTGGTACCAGGTTTCCTTGTGGCGGTCAGAGGTTTCCTGGTGCCACAGCTGGGGTGGTTCAGCCCAGATGTGAGGCAATGGCCTCAGCCAGGGACCTGACTGGGGGAGCTGGAGCTGTCAGTGTTGCAGACAGAGCTGTGACACGGATGGAATAAACTGCCAAGGCAGGGTGGCAGAAGTTAGTTCATCTGGTCTTCAAGGACAGCAGCCTCCAAGCACAGCAACAGTCCAGATCAAAACTCAGTCTAGACCTGTAAGGACATTCAAGGGCCCCATAATGAGCTGTTCCTACTTCAGGAACAGTTAAAGGAGAAACAAAGACACTGGGTGGCCACTGATGAAATTAATAAGGGAGAGAAGTGATATTGTCTGTGTCTCTTATCTTCCATCTTCAACAGCATGTTCTCCCAGGCCACTGTGACATGAGACAGGAATCTGGAGGAGAACAACCAGCAGTGGATGGGGATCAAGTCAGGGGTCACTGGAACTAACACAATCCTGACCAGTCCATGGGACAGGAGGGGCAGCATCCCAGGAGCTGAGACAGCAGGACGATGTCACAGGGAGGCCACTCTCCACCATCTCTGAAAGCTCATGGAGACTGGGGGGACTCCCTGACCACTGGCAGCTCTCACACATTGTGTGCACTTTTCAAAAATGGCCAACAGATGAGCAGGGGAACTCAAAACTGTGCACCAGAGCATGTCCACGGGGACCCCATTTCTGGGTGTCTGAAAGAGAAGGTGATGGGGTTTACCCAGGGTAGGTTGTGCCTGTCCGCCCTCTTTGCTTTCTGTGAGGAAAGGACAGGATTGTTGGTTGCGGGGAGAACACTGATGGTCTGTTACCTGGAAGTCAGGAAGACATTCATCATCATCCCCTGCAATATTAGAGTGTCCAAGTTAGGATATTATGGTCTGTGTCAGTGTGTAAGTCGATGGGTAAAAAGCAATCTGGATGGTTGGACTTGGAAAGGTGCTATAGGAAGGGAGAAACTTTGCAGTCATGAGGACAGTCAAGCACTGGAAGCTGTTTCCCAGGCATGTGCACTCACTCTGTCCCAGAAAGTGTCCAAGATGTGTTTGGATAAAGCCCTGAGTCATCTGGTCTGACCCTCCTTTGCGCAGGAGGTTGGTCAAGACACCTCCCAAGCTCCCTTTGAGCCTGGATGATGCTGTCCTTCCTTCCCCTTTGTATTTTCAATTTAGGGAGAGCTCTCAAGTTCTCCCTGACCACAGAAATAATTCACGTGAGGTGCAGGGCTGCTTTACAAGTACCCGAAGCATGCCGGACCACAACTTTTGCATCCCTTTTCATTTGCCCCAACCCAGGGTCTCCTTTTTTTTGCTCTCCTCATGCCCAACTCGTTCATCCTTTTAGAGCAGGTTGCTCAAGAGGTGTCAGCATCCATGTACGGAGTCTGCACATCAGCCAGACATCAAAGTCACCATCAAGAGTCTTTTACCCCAGGAAGGGGAAAACTTCCAATGCAGGCACCAAACCAGTGCCCAACCTGCCTGGAGAGCCAGCACAGTTGTGCCACACAACAGCAGCCTCTGAGGGAAGCTGGAGGTGATGGGAATTGAAATGGTTTCAACCCAAATCATAGAATCATAGGATCATAGAATCATTTAGGCTGGAAAAGACCCTTAAGAACATGGAGTCCAACCGTAAATCAAACACTGCCAAGGCCACCACTAAACCATATCCCTAAGCAACACATCTGCACATCTTTTAAATACTTCCAGGGATGGAAGATAAAATCCTGAGCTGGCAGGACACCATTAAGTGCAGTTAGACATAAGATACTTGTCATGCCTGTGAGTTCAGACCTCGTTGGCAGAATGTCTCAGAACCCCTCAGTGAGGAGGGCAGGGTGTTGGGGAGATGGGAGCACGTTTCAGTTTCCCAGATCCCAGGACAGAGCCTAAGCCATCCTTCCCTTCAACTCTGGCATCCAGTTTCTTGAGATGAAAATCTGCTGGGTCTTCTGTGGATAATCATGTTAAAAGGCATGAATAATCCTTCAAGTGTTTGTGTAATTTCTCTCAGAGTGTCAGTACAAAAAAATAATTAGAAAAAAGGTTAATCTGCCTGAATATAATCTCCCACATTTCACTCTGCATCAGTGGTAGCCCCACTGGCAGTGCATATGAAATAGGTATTTGCAGTATAAGGCATGATACCCCATGTATAAGTACATATCAAAATGGCTCAGATGAAGAGTGGTCTGGCAAAAGTCACCCTTTGTGTCCCCAGGTGCACGGACACTGCTCATGTGCCTCTGCAGAGAGGGGCAGAAGCTGGATCCCCTTCTCAGGACAGACTCCTTCCAGGAGAGACACAGCCACAGGGGTAACTCATCAGGTCTTTATGGCATTTCACTCAGCATCAGTTCTGACATCTTGGGTGCTTTCCTGTGACTACCCTTTCTGCACCAATGATCGTAAAAAGACAACTGGAAATATGGAAGGAAGAAAGGCCTCTTTTGGGCTAATCGTGTATGGTAGTGACATTCCCATCTTGTGGGCATGGCTGTGCCTGGGAGATGGGGAATGGCTGCTGCTGGGGTGGCTGCTCACACTGACCACAGGCAAAGCCTTGAAAAACATTTGAGAAAAATCTACCGAGCCCCAGGGGTCAGGGCTCAGCCATTCTGGTGATAAACAAACATCAAGGGCTGACATGGCATCAGAGCCACCTCCACATTGCTCTCACCACCTGTAACCAGTGTCTCCAAGTCTTTCTTTCACCAGCCCCCAGGAACACGGGCCTCGACTGCTTGTTTCATTCACAGTTGAGTCAGTGACGGCCCTTCATGGGGTCCCAAATGCCCTCAGAAACTTGGGTTTCGCTTCTGCCTTTCACTTCATCAGAGGTTGGTTCATTCTTTCAGTAGGTGCAGTTCAGGATCATGGCAGCAGAGGGCTCATTAACATCCAAAATGCTCTTACAAGCCAAGGCTCTGTGCAGCATTTTCCTGAAGGCTTCAAGTCTGGTGCGGATGATTACGGAGATTTCAGGAATAGCCAAACAGAGAGCATTTCCATAATAAGTAGCAATAAAGCCACATTTCTTCTATTTCCTTCCATGCTCACCCTTCCCTCCCTTTCCAGAACAGGTGGTATCAGCAGCCTCCAGTTCATATTGATGTGGAGCGTCTCCTGATTCAGATAGAATATGTCAGAAGAGTGCGTGCCTAAATCACCACGTGAGTGAGGAGGTAGTCCAGGACACCTCAAGAGGAGTCACACTCCTCTGGACCAAAGGGTGGGTGTTCCTGGGAATCTCAGCTGCCACGGCAGAGCCTTATTTGTGTTCGGGGAGCTGGTCAAATGACCCATCTCCTTTTCTGTAATGGTGTCTGAGTTTCCTCAAGTCACCCCTGACTTGAGCCCCATCCACTCCTGGGTGTTCTCCAGACTCCTGCATTCGGGAACAAAGTCCCGGGAGACCTTGCTGGTGAAGATGGAGGCAAAGAAGCCATGAAGTACCTCAGTCCTGTCTGATTCTACTCTTAGGAAGTTCAGCAGCAGGCCCACATTCACCCTGTCTGTTCTTTTACCCGAAGGAAGCTGTGTCAGCTCATCTTGCTGCCCCCAGCCTCCTCTGCAGGTATCAAGTCCAGGGCAGCTTTGGCATCATCTGTACATCCATGGGCAAGGCTTCTATAGTCTTCCTTTGCAGCTTCACCTGCTTCCACCTCCTGCATGCTGCTTTTTAGCCCTGGAGCTCCATCAGTTCAGACAGGCAGCCTCACAAGATAAATGCTTCTTTTCATGGATACTTGGACAGATCATTCTTGTGCTTGGAGCAGGCTGTTCTGTAAGGCTTCTCAGATTTCCTGAGCTCCTTCACCCTTCAGACCTACTTCCATGGCACCACCTCGCCCGCCATCCTCCAGTATGTCAAAGTCTTCTCTGGAGCCCACCAGCCTGTGCTCTGCTGCTGCCCTTCCTCCCTCCCCTCTGGTGCCTGGGACCCCACTGTTTCCTGGCCATGACAGCCAAGGAGGACACTGATGCTCTCATCTCTCACCAGCTCTTCTTTGTTTCCCAGTTCCAGATCCAGGTGAGCATGACCCTTGCTGGCCCATCAGGCAGCCGTGTTAAGCGGTTGTCCCAAGATCCTCTGGACTGCTGGCACCTGCAGATTTGCCCGGCCAGTGACTGTGAGGGCAATTACAGCTCCCCCTAGGAACCTGCTCATTGACTGGAGACTTCCTCAGGTTGCTGACAGAAGACCTTTTCCATCTCTTCTCCATGATCAAGTAGTTTGTAACACCCAACACATTGTCACCCCATATTTGGTTTACATGGAAAAGTCTTGGAACTGGGGGTGAGGGTGGGTGTGCTACAGTTGTCACCAATCTGAGAAGACAACAGGAGTTTGACCGGCGTCAGACAGAGCCGATTTCAGCAGGTTCCAAGATGGACCCACTCCTTGCCGAATCTGAGCCTCTCAGTGATGATGATAGAACCTCTTGTGATATTGTATTTGAGAAAGGGTAAAAAATGCTACACAACAGCAGGTGGGAGAGAGAAGGGAGGAAATGTGAGAGGAAAAATGCTGTAGACACCAAGGTCATATCCCATAGGACCCAAGTAGGTCCCTCAGCAGGCCAAAGCCTGCTCTCCTGAAATCCTGCTCTTTGCCTTGTTATCATCTTCCAGGAGCCTCAGCTCCACTTTCTCATCCCTGACTGTTACACTCCTGACCAACTCTTTCTGCTTTGTAAGTGTGAAGTCCCACAGGGCACCTCACCTCACTGACTCCTCAGTCACCCGTGTCAGGAAGATGTTGTCAATGAGCTCCAAAACCCTCCTGGATGGCTGGTAACTTGCAGATTTTGGGATATCTTAGATCTGTGCTGGAAGGGTGGTTTCAGAGACGGTGGAGGTTTTCTTCATAGTGGGAATCAGAATAGGAATGAAATCAAGGCACAAAGTGCAGCTGGGGAGGTCCAGGCTGGACATCAGGAGAAAGGATTGTGACTGGAAGGGCAGTACTGTGGTGGAGCAGGTCAGCCAGAGGGAGTCTGCATCAGCCCAAGGCTTTGTGCTTCAAGGAACAGCTGGGGAGGATGGAGAGAGATCAGCAAAGGAAGGAAGATGCTCAGACAAGAGCAAGGTGGGGCAGCAGGGGGGATGTCTCCAGCCTGCAGGGCAAGAGGTGCAGGTGATGCCACAGCATAGGACAGGGGGTTGTGGAGATGGTCAAGGGATGTAAAAAGGCTGAAAGGCCCCAACAGACATGAGCTCCTTCTCCCCTCAGCTATGGCTGTTGTCTCCACCTCTGATGCCTGCGAGGAGACACCTTGTCCTTACAGCACAGGGGCCTCATGGCCTCCTTGTCCCCAGACAGGAACCTGGGAGGTGTGGGACCATAGTCCTGCCCTTGGCCTTGCACAGCCCCACATCACAGTGTCCCAGGAAGGGCCCTGGGCAACGTGGGAGGGACAGGATCTGATTTCCCAGGGTCTGGGGGTCAGGGCTTGGCCCTTTGGTTAATGAAACACATCCAGTTTACTCAGCATCAGAGAGACCTGTACTTTGCTTTTCCTGACCTTTCATCATTGACTCCAGTTTTCTGCTCTAACTGTCCCTGGGGATGGTTTCTCAGTAGTGTCCCTCATTGAGACCCATTAACAATGCAAGAAAATTTAGACTTTGTATCTGAGTTTGACTTCTTGAGAGGTATCTTCAACTTCCTCTCAGGGTCTGATGTTCATGGACTCAGCACCAAAGCCACCAGAGGGGTCATTAAAGTGCCTTGGGCTGCTCCTGTGCTGCTGAGCTGGGCTGGGCTCCTGGGACAGAGGGAGCTCATGGCAAGCGGCAGCGCTGCAGAGAGACAGCTCTGCCCAGGAGCAGCTCCTCTGCAAAGCGCAGCAGGGCTGAGGGCTCTGCCTGGGGATCTCAGGGAGACGAGCAAGGCAGAGAGAGATTAAAGGTGGTCAGGATGGGAAGGATGACTGAGAGCTCACTGGAGGAGAAATCTTTGCAGCCCTTGACACGGTAAGTCTCTGGGTGCAGGGCAATGCAGCTGTAGCTCCTGGAGGCATCCTCTAAATCTGGCACAAATGCAGCCTGTGGTATCTGAAAGAGGGGGCTTTTGTTCAGAAATTTCAAATTCGGGTGCTCAGAGCTGTGTTTCAGAGCAGGGTCCCTGCACCCCATGGGCTCTGTGTCGGCTCATAGACTCCACTGCTGGTCAGGGTCAGCACTAAGCCTGCCCATGGAGATCCCCGTGATTGTGTGGGGAGAAGTTCTGCATGGAAGGAACAATCTCTGACAGGTCAGTGCAGGGTCCTTCTGTTCTTGAGAGAGCACTGTGTGGGTCAGGGCTGCTAACAGCTCCACATCGCGAAAGGACATCTGCCAGGCTACTTTTTAAGAAGCACAGCAAGGCAGGGGCTACCTGAAAGAGAAGGATCTTGTACCATCAAAAAATCACCTACTCTGAGTTGTCTGGGTGGGCAATAGGACACAGAAATTATTTTCTCAGTTCAGGAGGATGCACTGAAATTCCATATCTGTTACTCTTAGCAGTGAATAAACCTGTTTCTACCAGAAATCAACACGCTGTGGCTTACAGACAGCATCAGGATGACATTTCCAACCTCATCAGAGCTGGTCTGATGTTCCCATCAGAGCCGGCCCACACAGAGCTGCCCCTGGGCAGTGCCCGGCTGCTGGGAGGGGTCTGCAGGGCAGAGCTGAGCACACAGCGGCTGGGATGGGGTCTGTGACACTGACAGGAGGAGACCTGGGCACAGAGACTCAGCTGCAGGCAGGGACAGCTCCAGGCAGCAGAGCAGGGGCTGGTCAGGAGCTCTTCTGCTCCTGCTCTGCAGGTGGCTGCTGGGGGTTGTCTGCTGGGCAATGATCGGACTGTCCCTTTAGCACATCCCATCTCCAGGAGCCCTGACTCTGCTCTGCCTGTCCTGCTGGGCTCACCAGCTGCCCCCAGAAAGGCCCAGCTCTGCTGTAGGATGCCAGGAGTGCTGAGCCTTTCCTTGGGGTCCGCACTCTCCTGCCAGAGCCCTTTGCTTCTCTGGGTGAGGGGTCGTGTCCTGCTCTCTCCATCACATCTCCACCTCTGGGCTGGGACAGAGTTTGCAGTTCTGCCCTTTCAAACAGAGCTCTCCTTCTCCAGTATGAGTACAGTTGTTTGGAGTAATTAGATTAATTTGTTTCTGAAGTCATTTTCATGGCAGCACAAGGTGAAGCACAGGACAGATGAGTACAATCCTGATGGACACTGCTGCTGTCTGACTCTGCACTGAGCCAGAGAAAGCTGAGACTTTTTTTCAGTCCCATCGCAAGACACTTCACATTTTAATCACAGAAATGAGGATTTGTACCCCTAAAAAAACCCTGCTCACCTGATGTGGTGGTGGAAAATAAAAACAGTTAAAATAATGATAAAGACATGCTAATTGTCTCCTCTGCAGCCCATGGCCTTGACAGTCATGAGCAGAGATAATAAACTATTTCATTGAAGGTGGATTACATCTGCCATTGCTCCCATGTCCCCACTGCAGCAGAGCAAAGCTGGCTGCTTGGCAGCACACGGGCAGAGGTCCTGCTCCTCACAGCACACTCAGCCAGCACAGACCAGAGAAAGGAAATGCATTTCTATTGGGGTAATATCTGTAAAAAATGGTATGGCTTTGCTAAGAGGAGTTTGTCCTAATTTTAAGTTGCTTTTTTTTTTTTTTTTAAACAGAGCCCACATGCCAACAAACAGCAAATGTCCAACAGCAGCTCCATCACCCAGTTCCTCCTCCTGCCATTCGCAGACACACGGGAGCTGCAGCTCTTGCACTTCTGGCTCTTCCTGGGCATCTACCTGGCTGCCCTCCTGGGCAACGGCCTCATCATCAGCACCATAGCCTGTGACCAGCACCTCCACACCCCCATGTACTTCTTCCTCCTCAACCTCTCCCTCCTTGACCTGGGGTCCATCTCCACCACTCTCCCCAAATCCATGGCCAACTCCCTGTGGGACACCAGGGCCATCTCCTATGCAGGATGTGCTGCACAGCTCTTTTCATTTACCTTCTTGGCAGAAGCAGAGTATTATATACTCACCATCATGTCCTATGACCGCTACGCTGCCATCTGCAAACCCCTGCACTACGGGACCCTCCTGGGCAGCAGAGCTTGTGTCCACATGGCAGCAGCTGCCTGGGCCACTGGGTTTCTCTATGCTCTGCTGCACACGGCCAATACATCTTCACTGCCACTGTGCAAGGGCAATGCTGTTGACCAGTTCTTCTGTGAAATCCCTCAGATCCTCAAGATCTCCTGCTCACACTCCTACGTCAGGGAAGTTGGGCTTCTTGTGGTCAGCGCCTGCTTAGCATTTGGATGTTTTGTTTTCATTCTTTTCTCCTATGTGCAGATCTTCAGGGCTGTGCTGAGGATCCCCTCTGAGCAGGGATGGCACAAAGCAATTTCTACTTGTGTCCCTCACCTGGCTGTGGTCTGTCTGTTCGTCAGCACTGGCATGCTCACGTATCTGAAACCCCTCTCCATCTCTTCCCCATCCCTGGACCTGGTGCTGTCCGTTCTGTACTCAGTGGTGCCTCCGGCAGTGAACCCCCTCATCTACAGCATGAGGAACCAGGAGCTCAAGGATGCCCTGAGGAAACTCATGGCTGGATTCTTGTCAAAGGCATTAAACTTCCCATGTTCTGCATATCACTCATGACATATCTCATGACAGGTCCTACCCTATCTTTTTTATATTTTTTATTTGTGGATGATTGTTTGGTTTTGGGGGAAGGCTTGTTTGGTTTTGCTTTTAAAACTATGATAATATTGCCAACAAAGAAATGTTATTATTCATCCCACTTCTAATTCTCTGTACACCTTTATACTTCAAGTCATCAATCTTGTAAATAAGAAGTCATGCTCTCTGTGGATTTAAACAAAATAAATGACCCTGCAGTGAACTGTTTGTCTGAGGTCTTTCCTCTGCAGCCTTTGTGAAGCTCAATACAAGCTGTCTGTGGGCAAAGATGGAGGAAACAGTCCCAGCAGAGCAGCTCTGCCAGGGAGCACCAGCCTTGCTTTTTCCGGAGTCCTTCTCTTTCCACTTCCCCACTCTCCTTCTCAGCCCTTGTGTTGGTGCAAGGCCTGAGCGCTCCCAAGGCTTGGTCACCGTCCTGCTGTGTGTCAGTCCTGTGATCGCAGGCAGGGACAGGCAATGGGCACTGCTGTGACAGAGCTGGCCTCGGAACAGCATCTCCATCAGCAAGGGCATCTCCTTAGCACAGTGCCTGAATGTTTAGGTCTTCTTCCAAAGTTCCCTGAAGAACATTCCTAAGGAACAGACTCTCAAGAGCCTCATTGTTTTGCGTGTTTCTCTGTGGACTCAGTGTGATGAGATCAGGGTCCCAGTGCGGCTTTCGAGGTACTTCGGGCTGGTTGTTCAGGTGTTGCTTGTTGGTGACCAGCACCCACACAGATGGTGAATAAGGCAGGGTCCCTCTGAGCACCCGCCATGGCCACCCAAGAGTTTGTGTGGGAGGCGGTCAGTGGCAGTGACCACCATCAGCTGGGGCTGCCTCCCAGCCTGACCAGTATGGCCCCGCAGAGTCACCACAGCCCGGGCACCACAGCCCACTTGATCTACAGAGCAAAACCCCCAGCTCGGGGGCTGTGGGGAACATGGGGACAGGGTGCAGGAACGTCAGCCAGGCCAGTGCAGGTGTGCTCTCCCTAGGGAAAGGCTTTGCGGGGAGATGGGATGTCCCAAGAGAAGAGCAGGACACAGTGTGTGTGCAAGAGAGACATGGAAACAGTCTGTCGTGCTGCTGGGTGCCAGCTTGGGGCTGTTGCCTCTTGCAGCCACCATCTTGATCATTGTCCTCTCACTATGGCTCAAAGAGCTTTTTCTTCCCTCCATGGAAGGACACCTGATGAGTAGGTCAGAAGTCCAGGTGTGCACTGAGGGGACATGTGAGCATGCACATCCTGTGTGGGGGGAAATGAACCCAAATGAGCACAAATGCCATCAGCTGTTCCTGTGGGTGCCATGGAAGCCTGTGGGACAGTGTACTGAGGTCACTTCATGCTGAGAGTAACTTCCCCAAGAAACCACCTGAATGCAGCACAGGGATGTGCTTCCTTGAACTGAGGTCAGTGTGACCTCCCTGGAGACCCGCATCAGCTCCACCACCCAGACCCAGTTGCTGCCCAGCTTTGTGACCGACAGCAGCACCATCTCTGCTTGCAGCTCTGTCACTACTATTTCCTGCAACTCTTCCATGTACTGAGTGCCTTGGTGTTGTTTTGTTTGTTTTTTTGTTTTCTGGCGGCCACATCCTGCGACCAGTGCTGGGCCCTAAGCCACCCACTGCATTTTGCAAGAGTTATAGGCTGGACGGTCTGTCTCCAGAAGGCAGCTGCAACTTGGCTATGGGGATTTCTCTCCCCTACAGTCATCACTTCATTCTTGCCCCAGATACAGTTTTGTGTTTGTATTTTAGAGCCATTTGTCCCCTTCCTGTTCACATGGGCATCCCATGAATGCATTGCTGCTCTCTGCCCCAGTGTAGACAGGCACAAGGCCTTCTCCACCAGCTCCTCTCACATCACCAGTGCCACTGTTTTCTACAGCACCCTCATAATTGACTGTGGGGTGCCCAGAACAGCCCTCTCGAGACAGTTTGACAAAGCCTTTTTTCTGCACCATCCTCACATCCCTGTTCAATGCTCTCTCCCACAGCTTAAGGTCCAGAAAGGTTGGGCAGAAGTGGGGCACTGAGAAAAATGGTCAGGAAAGCTTGGAGGTGCACAGAGAGCCCATCAACATGTTGGCCTGCTGCTCCCTTCTGAACAGGCCCAGAGGACCTGAAGAGCATTTGCTGTGTCCCAGAAACTCTCCTGGAAGGTTGGGTTATGGAGAAAACTTTTGGTGTAGGAAGGGGCAGACGGGTGCTGGTGGAACTGGCTGGTGTCACCATGAGACATCTCTCAAACACCTCAGAAAAGCCATGGCTCTCAGGGGGGTTGCATGGTCCTCTGAGGAAGAAAATATCAAAACAGACTTATCATAGAATCCCAGAATAACTGTGGCTGGAAGAGACCCTTAAAATCATTGAGTCCAACCATGACCTAAATCTGGCACTAAACGATGTTCCTAAGAGTCTCATCTATCTGTCTTTTAAACACCTTCAGGGATGGTGACTCCTCCACCTCACTGGGCAGTCTGTTCTGCTGTTTCAAAACCCTTTCTGTGAAGAAATATTTCCTAATATCCAATCTGAACCTCCCCTGGCAGAACTCAAGGCCATTTCCTCTTGTCCTGTCTCTTAGTACTTGGGAGAAGAGACCAACACCCTCCATTCTACAACCTCCTTTCAGGCAGTTGCAGAGAGTGATAACGTCTCTGCTCAGCCTCCTGTTCTCCAGACTGAATCTCCTAAGGTCCCTCAGCTGCTCCCAACAGCCTTGTCACCGTCCTCTGATCTCTCTCCAGCTCCTCGATGTCTTCCTTGTCATGAGGGGCCTAAAACTGACCACAGTGCAAGGGGATGATCACTTCTCTAGTCCTGCTGGCCACAATATTCCTGGTACAAGCCAGGATGCTGTTGGCCTTTTTGGCCACCTGGGCACACACTGTCTCATGTTCAGCCACTGTCGCCAAGACTCCCTGGTTCTTTTCCTTTCCAGACGCTCTTCCCTGAGCCTGGAGCATTCATGTGGTTGTTGTGACCCATGTACAGGAGCCAACACTTGGCCTTGTTAAACCTCATACAATTGGCCTCAGCCCAACCATCCAGCTGGTCTAGATCCCACTGTAGAGCCTTCCTACCCTCCAGCAGATCAACACTCCCACCCAATTTGGTGTCATCTGCAAACTTACTGAGGGTGCACTTGATCCCCTCATCCAGATCATTGATAAAGAAACTAAACACAACAGGCCTCAATACCAAGCCCTGGAGAACACCACTCGTGACTGGCCACCAACTGGATTTGGCTCCATTCACCACAACGCTTTGGGCCTGGCCAAAGCATCCTTGTATTCCTCTTGAGTCTCCTGCCCCTTCTTCCAAAGGTTATAAATTCTCCTTTTATTCCCAAGTTCCAGGCCGGCCTTCTTCCCCGACGGCTTGCCTTCCGGCACACAGGGACAGCTGCTCCTGCGCCTCTGAGATCACCTTCTTGAAGAGAGCCCAGCTTCCTGGACTGCTTTGTCCTTCAGAACTGCCTCCCAAGGGACTCTGCCAACCAGCCTCTAAACAGACCAAAGTCTGCCCTTCGGAAGGCCAAGTAGAAATTCATCTGACCACCCTCCTCGAGTCCAACTCCTGTCCCTGCACAGGACAACCCCACAGTTCACACCGTGTGTCTGAGGACGTTGTCCAGTCTCTTCTTCAACACTGTCAACTTGGGGAGCCTGTTCCAGTGTCCAGCACCCTCTGGGTGAAGAACCTTTTCCTAATGTCCAACCTAAACCTCTCCTGGCACATCTTCCTGCCATTCCCTCGGGTTCTGTCATTGGTCACTAAAGAGGTGAGTTCGGTGCCTTCCCTTCCTCCTCCCCATGTGATGAAGCTGTAGACCGCAATGAGGTCTCCTCTCAGTCTCCTCTTCTCCAAGCTGAAAAACCAAATGAGTTCAGCTGCTTGTTATACATCTTCCCCTGCAAACGTTTCACCAATTTTATAGCCTCTTCTGGACACTCTCTAGCAGCCTATTATCTTTTTTATACTGTGGTATCCAGAACTGCAAACAGTGCTCCAGGTGAGGCTGCAGGAGAACACTCTAGACCATAGGAGAGACACTGGATCAGCACCAATGAGATAATGCTGCAATCACCTCTTCTACAAACTGAAAAATAATAAACTATAACTTTAACCAAAAAACAAAGTAATTTTTATTACAAGGCTTTGAAATAATTCTCTGTGACTACACCGGGAAACCTCTCTAATCAACTGTACAAGACTAGAAGGAAACTACAAGAAGAGACATGGTTTGTTAGAGCTTTTTTCAGTATAATGAGCCCCGTGGTGTATTTGGTGATGAGTCCTTGAAGCTCAGGTGCTGAGAGGAGATTGCACAAACCTTTCCAGAAGTCAAAGTCAGAAGAAAAAAGTACTATGTACCTTGAAGTATTAATGAGTTCCACTGAGGGCAAGTACCAGCAAAGCCTCCCCAGGGACTCGTTAGAGCAGAGAATTGGAGGCCATGATGGCAGATAAACAAAGGGTCATGTGCAGGCAGCTGAGGTGCTGAGAAAAGCCTGGTTTTGTTGGATGAAGCAGAGAGGCCAAGGCCTGACCCCCAGCCCCTGGGAAGGCAGATCCTGTCCCTCACCCATTGCTCAGGGCTCTTCCTGGGGCAGGGGGATGTGGGCTGTGTGATGCTGAGTGAAGGACAATGGTGTGACAGTTCCCAGCCTTCCTGGGGGTGTGCAAGGAGGCCATGAGGTGCCCCAGTGCCTGAGGACAACATGTCTCCTCATAGGCCTTGGTGGCAGAGATGATTGCCATAGCCAAGGGGACAAAGACTTGGGTTCTCTTGGTTACATCCAGCCTTGCCAGTGCCATTTGCCATCTCCACCACAGGTTGTCCTACACTGTCCCACAGCTGCTTCTCTTTCCCTGCAGTCCGTAGACACCCAACTCGCTTTCTCCCCCTGCTCTCACCCTGGTATTTCCATACATTGACTGATGTGTCTCCACTCTCACGCTCTGTTCCTTGAAACACAAGGTGGTGGACTGATCTCACACTCCTTCTGGATGATTTCTTGTACCACAGCAATACCCTTTGAGGGTGGCAGTGTTTCTCTTCTCTGCTGTAGAAAGGAGGACCCTGAAAACTACTGACCTGTCAGCCTCTTACCTGTGCCTAGGAAGAACATGAAACAGATCCTCCTAGAAGCTCTACTAAGGAACAAAGAATGGTGACTCAAGCACTCCCTGGGCAGCCTGTTCCACTGCTTCACAACCTTTTCCATGAAAAAATGTTTCCTAATACCAATTCTGAACCTTCTCTGGCACAACCTGAGGCCATTTCCTCTCATCCTATCACTTGCTACTCAGAATAACACCAACACTCTTCATGCTACAACCTCTTTTCAGATAGTTGTAGAGAGGGAAAGGTCTCCCCTCAGCCTCCTGTTCTCCAGGCTAAACACCCCCAGGTCCCTCAGCTGCTCCTCAGAAGACTTGTGCTCCAGGCTCTCAACAGCCTTGTCCCCTCCTCTGCACTCACTCCAGCACCTCAGGGTCTTTCCTAAAGTGAGGGGCCCAAAACTGAACCGAGGATTCAACTTCTGGCCTCACCAGAAAGAGTACAAGGGGATGATCGCTGCCCAGGTTCTGCCCATTGCTCTATTCTTGATGCACTCCAGGAGGCTATTGGCCTTTTTGGCCACCTGGGCACATGCTGGCTCATGTTCAGTCATTCTTGATCAACACGCCCAGGTCTTTATCACCAGGCAGCTTTCCAGCCACACTTCCTCAAGCCTGTAGTGTTACTGGGGGTGGTTACAACCCAAGTGCAGGTCCTGGCACTTGGCCTTGTTACACCTCAGACAATTGACCTCAGCCCAATGAACCAGCAGCTCCATATCCATATGTAGAGCCTTCCTACTCTCCAGCAGATCAACACTCCCACCCAACCTGGTGTCATCTGCAAACATACTGAGGGTGCGCTCGATGCCCTCATCCAGATCATTGATAAAGAGATTAAACTGGCCCCAATACTGAGCCCTGGGGAACACCACTCATGACTGGTCGCAACTGGATTTGGCTCCGTTCACCACAACTCTGTGGGCCCAGCCCTCCAGCCAGTTCTTTATCCATCGCAGATACACCATCCGGGCCATGGGCTGCAGCTTCTCCAGGAGATGCTGTGGGATACGGTGTAAAAGGCTTTACTCAAGTCTAAGTACACAACATCCACAGCCTGTGTGGCGGATTCACTCCCCCACGATAGACTTTCCCTCATCTGCTAAGGCGGTCACCTTGTCATAGAAGGAGATCAGGTTCGTCAAGCGGGACTTGCTTTCATAAATCATGCTGATTGGGCCCAATTACTTGTCTCGTATGTGTGACCTCCCGGTCCCTTTCCCAGCCATGTTCCTGCTGTTGGCCTATCCCCTGCAGAGGCACAAGTGACCTCGCAATCCCCTCCACAGCCATTGGCTTCCTACTGGCCTATGAGTTCCTGAGACACAGCTGAGCACATGGCATCGTACCCAGCCATCACCCTCCTTGTGGTCCAGTGTGTGAGCAGGTAAAACTAAGCTGCTTTCATCAAATTTATCTAATAGATTTCCTATCAAGGGTTTGAGTGGAGAAATGTTCCTCAGAGGATCTGATCTGTTTATACTGGTACACTTATATCTCTGCTTCTGCCTTTTTTTTTTTCTTCTTCCTCTGTCTATTCCGTCTTGAAAGAGCTCTCCAAGGCAAAGATTCATGGAATCCTACAATAACTCAGGTTGGAATTGACCCCTGAACACTATCTCTATCCCACTGACCTTTATGGCACCCCAAGGAATAGCTGATAGCATTTGTGCTCTCTTGGGTTCATCTCACCACATGCACACAATGGACATGCACATGATGTGTATGTTTGCAACTCATCTGTACAATGAAAATATGGAATTTTGAACCGGTATTTCATAGAATCCTAGAATGTCCTGACTTGGAAGGGACCCACAAGTATCATTGTATCAAACTCCTGTCCCTGCACAGGACAACCCCAAAGTTCACACCATGTATCTGAGGACGTTGTCCAGTCTCTTCTTCAACACTGTCAGGCTTGGGGCCATGACACCTCCCTGAGGAGCCTGCTCCAGTGTCCAGCACCCTCTACGTGAAGAACCTTTTCCTCATCTCCAACCTAAACTTTCCCTTGCACATCTATCTTCCATTCCCTTGGGTTCTCTCATTGGTCACTAAAGAGAAGACATCAGTACCTTCCCTTCTCCCCTTGTGAGGAAGCTGTAGCCACCATGAGGTCTCCTTTTAGTCCTTTCTTCAGCTCTGATGGTGACAAACCCCTTGGCTTGCTTTCTGAAGCAGAAAGGAGAAGCCATGACCTCCAGGCAATGGGAAGGGGCATCCTGTCTCTCACACACGGCTCAGGGCTCTTCCTGGGACCGTGGGATGTGGGTGTGCAAGGCCGAGGGAAGGACAACACTGGTACAACAACTTCCAGCTTGCCCATGGGGCTCCAAGGAGGCAACGAGGCCCCAGTGCCATGAGGACAACATGTCTTCTCCTAGGCCTCAGTGGCACAGACAACTGCCATGGCCAAGGGGACAGAGACCTGGGTTCTGTTGGTCCCTTCCAGCCTTGCCAGCGCCCTTTGCCATCTCCATCACAGGCTGTTCTACACGGTCCTACACCTGCCCCTCTTTCCCTGCAGGCTGCACACACCCATCTCGCTTCCCCACCTGCTCTCACCCCAGCATTTCTGTCCCTTCACTGATGTGTCTGCACCCTCACTGGCTGTTCTTTGGAACACAAAGCCATGGGCTGATCCAGCTCCCTCTGCGTGACCTCTTGCACCACAGCCCTGCCCTTCCAGTCACATTTCTTCCTCCTGATATCCAGTCCTCACCTTCCAAGTTGCACTTTCTGACTCTTCCCTGCTTCTTCCCACTTCCAAGGAGAGCACGACCATCTAAGAAACTGCCCTTCATGCAGGGAACCCAACCTGTTAGGCTTCTGCGGTTTTTTACCTGACCAGAGAGAAGTAACTTCACCACGATCTTCTAAATCCCATGACTGCTGTTGGCCTTTCAGCTTCTCTGACAGGCACAACCATGTTCCTGCTGCTGTCCCGTCATGTTCTCAGGTGGGATGGACATGACAACCCATCTCCAGGGCCTCTTCTTGGGTAGGGCCTGTGGGTACCTTGGCAGAGATTCTTTCCCAGCCATGTCCCTGCTGCTGGCCTGTCACCTCCAGAGACAGAACTGATCTCACATTCCCCTTCACAGTGACACGCTTCTGAGTGGATTATGAGTTTCTGAGACACAATTGACCTCATAATACCAGCACCCATCCATCCCCCTCCTTAGCCGCCAGGACCTGACCAAGACTGAAGCATGTTCTACACCGTCCTACACCTGCCCCTCTTTCCCTGCCGGCTGTAGACACCCATCTGGCTTCCTCACCTTGTTCAAATTCATCAAATATATTTCCTACTAACAATGTGCATGAAAAGCACTCTTCTCTGGAACCGCTATATTTCTGTTAACACCTTCTATATCTCCTCTTTTGACTTTCTTTTTTTTTTTTACTATTCTTCTACCTATTCTCTCTCCAGAAACTTCTCCAAGGGAAAATTTTTCAAATCACAGAATAACTCAGATTTGAAGAGAGCCCTTGTCTCACTCGTCTCACCCTCCTGCTCAGGGCAGGGTCAACCAGGTGAGGTTGATCAAGGCCTCCACCCAGGTTTGCATCATCCTCAAAGGTGCTGAAAGTGCACTCTGTTACATCTTAGAAGAGGAGAAAAAAGACGTACAACCATGTTGGCCCAAGTGCTTGTCACTGAGAGATGACACTAGTAACTGGCTGCACGGAGGACTTTGTACCACTGATGGTATTTGGGCTTAATGGTTGAGCCAACTTCCCACCCAGCATCCACTTCTCGAGCCCCATCAGCACCACTCTGCCCAGAAGGACACCATGGCTGAGGCCTTGCAAGCACCCTGTACACAACATGCCTTTCTTTCCCCTGTCCATTTGGGTTCCGCAATCCCTTCCTTCACCTTCACATTCCAGGAAATGGGTGTAGGAGGACATGTCCCATCCCCTTCCCAGGGAGGGAGGTAGGGTGACCAGCCTGTAACTCTCCCAGTTCCTATTCCTGCTCTTCTTGAAGATGGGTTTGAGGTCTGCGTATTCTAAGGACCCCAGAACCATTCTGGTTTCTATGGCACTTTTGAGAGCACAATCCGGAATCATGGGAAGGGTGACATAGCAGAAAGGAGCACTTGCAATGAGCCTGTCCAAGGCAGCTGAGATGAATCTCACTGGTCAAATGGGGTTTGTTCCTGTAGTCAAACACAGAAATGTCCGGGTTCTGTCAGGTGTCAACATCTGAGCTGGCCTCATGGACTCCTTATGCAGCCATGGATGCTCTGAGACAGAGTCTGTCCCTTTTACACAAAGAGGCAGGTGTCACAGAGTCCCTCTGGCCTCCTGTTGCCACTCCCAAAGGATGGGAGACACCTCAGTCCTGCAGTGTGTCACCTGCTCTGTACTCATCTGAGATGTTCCATGACATAAGAATGGACACAGGGACCTCAGTTCAAGGAAGAACAACCCGGTGCTGCATTCAGGTGATTTCCCATGGGTTGTTCCTCCCGACATGAAGTGACCTTAAGACCTTTTCTGATGCCACAGGCCTTGATGGAACCCCAAGGAACAGCTGATGCTGTTTGTGCTCACTCGCGTTCAAGTCCCCTCCACTAATGCAGACAGAAACTGTCCCTGCAGCTCCAAAAAGGCCTTAAAAGAAGATCTCAGGGGAAAAATAAAACAAAACAAAACACTGCAGGGCCTTTTATACTTTTTTTTTTAAAAAAATAGAGAAAAGGGCTCCTCATTTCCATAGACACTTGGTCAGAAAAAAAGGCAGACAGTGAATTAGGAAAGGAATGACAACATTATGACAAAACACAACCAAAACAACAACAAGAAATGCTGAGAATGTAATGAGTTACACTATAACTGCTATGCAGAGGGTGAGAGTTTGTTGCTGTTTCTTATTGTAAAAGTGCAGTTATCACTTTCCACACTGAATCCTGGAGCTCCTGATTCCTCATGCTGTAGATGAGGGGGTTCGCTGCTGGAGGCACCACTGAGTACAGAACAGACACCACCAGGTCCAGTGAACGGGAAGAGATGGAGGGGGGCTTCAGGTAGGCAAATGTCCCAGTGCCAATAAACAGAGAGACCACGGCCAGGTGAGGGAGACATGTCGAAAAGGCTTTGTGCTGTCCCTGCTCAGAGGGGATCCTCAGCACAGCCCTGAAGATCTGCACATAGGAAGCCACAATGAAAACAAAACAGGCAAATGCTACTAAAATACTAACCACTAGAAGCCCATCTTCCCTGAGGTAGGAGTTTGAGCAGGAGAGCTTGAGGATCCGGGGGATTTCACAGAAGAACTGGTCCACAGCATTGCCCTTGCACAGTGGCAGTGAAAATGTATTGGCCGTGTGCAGCAGAGCATAGAGAAACCCAGTGGCCCAGGCAGCTGCTGCCATGTGGACACAAGCTCTGCTGCCCAGGAGGGTCCCGTAGTGCAGGGGTTTGCAGATGGCAACAGAGTGGTCATAGGACATGATGGTGAGAATATAAAATTCTGCCGAAGCTAAAAAGACAAACAGAAAGAGTTGTGTAGCACACCCTGCATAGTAAATTACCCTGGTATCCCACAGAGAGTTGCCCATGGATTTGGGGAGAGTCGTGGAGATGCAGCCCAGGTCAATGAGGGAGAGGTTGAGCAGGAAGAAGTACATGGGGGTGTGGAGGTGCTGGTCACAGGCTATGGTGGTGATGATGAGGCCGTTGCCCAGGAGGGCAGCCAGGTAGATGCCCAGGAAGAGCCAGAAGTGCAAGAGCTGCAGCTCCCGTGTGTCTGCGAACGGCAGGAGGAGGAACTGGGTGATGGAGCTGCTGTTGGACATTTGTTGCTGATGAGCATGGGGCACTGTCACAGGAGCAAAAGACAGTGACAAGTTAGGGGAGACTTCTCTGAGCAAAATGAAAGCCATTGCTTATGCACCCTCCCCCTGCTCCACACCCCCTTGTCCTTTTCCAGACCTTCCTTCAGCTCCGTGGCTGAGCCCTGGGTGGTGCTGGCTGGAGGTGCCGTGAGGAGCAGGACCTGTGCCCACTGGCTGCCCAGGAGTCAGCCCTGCTCTGCAGCAGGGGGGTCAGGGGAACGGGGGCAGGGGCCAGTCCTGGGGTTCAGCTGTGTCAGATGGAACCATTCCTGCTGCAGAAGGGCCTGTGATAAGGCTCTCCCAGTGATAAGGAACCAGGATTACACAAGGCAGTTTGAGATTTTGGGGTTTTTACAGCTTCCTGCAATTGCCCTGGAGAATGTTCTTCTATCTCAGAAACCCTCAGCATTTCTGCTCCATGTCTGTGGGTCAGTGCAGATTAAGGGGACCTGCTCTGTCCCTCTGTCTTGCTCCAGCTGCCCTGGGCTGGCACCTTTCTGAGATGGAGGCTGATCACACTCCCATGTTACCCTGAAAAGCCACCAGGCCCTGCTGAGAGCAGAGGGACCCACCTATGACCATGACAAGTCTCATCCTTTCCTAAGGTCTCAGCACCCCACGTTTAGCCCAGGACACACATGGCTCATTTCACAAACCCAACGGCATTTTCGCTGTTGTAGCATCTCTGTGTCTCTCCATGGGGCTTAAGATAACACTAAGGTGTTATAGCACAGGTTTGCATCCTGGTGGGGAGCTCACAGCTTGGATGGAAACCTCAAGGAGATAGCAAATGTCCTAATAATGGCATTTGATTAAGGGAGACTCAGCTCATTCCCCAGCCCCACAGACTGCATTGCCCACACCCCACATGTCAGAGGAAAGCTGGGACACGTGTTCCTATGGACACAGCTGCAGGAAAGGACCCACAAGATCAGGCTGTGACTCTGCAGCTGAAACTCCCATCCCCAGAGAGCCTGACAGCAAGAACCAGATCACAACAACAGTGACCCAGAGCAGTGGAGCAAGAAGGAAACTGCGGTGAGGGTGGGTGTGAGAGAGGCCAGGGCAGAGGCAGCCGGGCACTCAGACAGCGTCACCCTTCCCCAGCTGTGCAGCCACCTCCCACACACCAGCATTGCCGGGCAGCTGCTCTCAGCCCCTGTGCTCTGCAGAGGGAACTGGAGCTCTGGCTGCACAGGAGCTGCTTCATGCCTTGGAGCCCCCGGCCCTGAGGGCAGAGGCTTTGCTGGGTGGGAGAGGAGGCGAGGGGGCTGCTCACAGGAGGGATCTGCACTGCAGGGGATCATCCAGAGTTTTCTGTGTTCTCCCTCCCATAACAATTCTGGGTTTAGTTTCCTCTCATTTCTGATCATTTCCATGCTGCTTGGAGATCCTCCCCCCGGGGAGGCGTTTCCCTGTCCATGTCTTCGCCCTGTCAGCACTCACAGACCCCATCCCACCCCTGTGCCCTCACCCTGGCCCTACAGAAACCTGCCTGTTTGCAGGGCACTGCCTGGGGGCATCTTCCTGTTTGCAGGTTGGGAAACAGGACAGGTCAGATTAAGGCTGATGGGTCCAGCAAAAGTGATGCAGGTGCTGTCCACAGGCAGAGGGGTGGTGAAGGGATGTTATGAGCCTTCTGGCAGATGTACTGATCACTCGAAGCTGCAGTTCAGGAGTCTCAGTGACTTTTATAAGCATGAGGGCTCACTTTCATTTTATCCTTTCCTGCACCCCCCCACCCCTTGGGATAGGAAACTGAAAAGACAGGGTCAGGAAAGCTCCTTATCTTTCTGGTAGTCCTCGCATTGATCTTGTCCTTAGGCCATCCCCTTGGAAAACCGCTGGGGGTGATCTGGAGCTGTGAGTAGCCCTGACCCACAGAGGACTCTCCACAGCAGAAGCACCTTTCCTGCCCTGATACGGGTCGCTTCTTCTGCCCACAGCTTCTCCCCACAGCACCATGGGGATCTCTCCGGGCAGGCTGAGCGCTGACCCTGGCAGGCGGAAGAGTCCCTGCCCCGGCACAGCCCTGGGGTGCAGGGACCCTGCTCTGCAGGACAGCCCTGGGCACCCCTGGGTGCTCCCCCCTGCACTCACCCTCAGCAGAAGGTGCCGTCATGCCCCATCCCTCTGACAGTGCAGCAGGGAAGCACTGCTCTGGAGCATGTTCTTCTCTACAACGGATATACTGTGAGAAAGACCTGACAGTTCCTGTAAACTGTGAGATGTACCACCTTTAGGAGATCCCTCCAGGAAATGCAGCTGCGTTGTCCTACAGACAAAGACTTACCATGTCAGGACTGTGAAGATTTGTCTCTCATCAAATCCTCAGCAACCTACCACTCCACATTGCCTTTAATCTCTCTCTGCCTGGCTGCTCTCCAGCATCTCCAGGCAGAGCCCTCAGCCCTGCTGCACTTAGCAGAGGAGCTGCTCCTGGGCAGAGCTGTCTCTCTGCAGCGCTGTCGCTTGCCATGAGCTCCCTCTGTCCCAGGAGCCCAGCCCAGCTCAGCAGCACAGGAGCAGCCCATGATGGCCCTTTCTCTGTTCCCTGTGGGCTCCTCCAGGTGTCTCGGGGGCTCCAAGGGCTCAACTTTGAAACAACCTGAAGTAATCAGTGATGTTGATTCTCTCTCCTCTGCACAGACACTTCTTTCCGGCATTGTATTCTTCATATTAAAAAATAATCGGTATGAGAATCATCTTTTCTTGTCCCATCATTAGACAGGGCATCAGTAATATTACAGCCATGTATCTAATTTCTGCAGGCTAGGAGAGGAATATCTTCAGATGAATGAATTTATGCATTTTATTTTGGTTTGATATTCCTTTGTCTAGCGAGACATTCAGCAATCTTTTGACCATGTCATGTCTCTGCTCTGAGGCAAAGCCTTTGCACAGACGAGACCTTGCACACTTGGTACCAGGTTTCCTTGTGGCAGGTCAGAGCTGGGCTGGTGCCACAGCTGGGGTGGTTCAGCCCAGATGTGAGGCAATGGCCTCAGCCAGGGACCTGACTGGGGGAGCTGGAGCTGTCAGTGTTGCAGACAGAGCTGTGACACGGATGGAATAAACTGCCAAGGCAGGGTGGCAGAAGTTAGTTCATCTGGTCTTCAAGGACAGCAGCCACTAAGCATAGCAACAGTCCAGAATAAAACTCAGTCTAGACCTGTAAGGCAATTCAAGAGCCACATAATGAGCTGTTCCTACTTCAGGACCAGTTAAAGGAGAAACAAAGACACCGTGTGGCCACTGATGAATTTAATAAGAGAAAGCAGTGAGAGTCTCTGTGTCTTCTTGTCCTCCATCTTCACCAGCATGTTCTCCCAGGCCACTGTGACATGAGACAGGAATCTGGAGGAAAACAACCAGCAGTGGATGGGGATCAAGTCAGGGCTCACTGGAACTAACACAGTCCTGACCAGTCCATGGGACAGGAGGGGCAGCATCCCAGGAGCTGAGACAGCAGGACCATGTCACAGGGAGGCCACTCTCCACCATCTCTGAAAGCTCATGGACACTGGGGGGACTCCCTGACCACTGGCAGCTCTCACACAGTGTGTGCACTTTTCAAAAATGGCCAAAGGGTGAGCAGGGGAACTCAAGGCTGTGCCCCAGAGCATGTCCACTGGGACCCCATTTATGGTTGTCTGAAAGAGAAGGTGACGGGGTTTACCCAGGGTAGGTAGTGCCCGTCCGCCCTCTTTGCTTTCTGTGAGGAAAGGACAGGGTTGCTGGACATGGGGAGAACATTGGTGGTCGGTTACCTGCAAGTCAGCAGGACATTCAGCATCATCCCCTGCAATATTCTTGTGTCCAAGGTAGTGTATTATGGTCTGCATCGGTGTGCAAGTCGATGGGTAAAAAGCAATCTGGATGGTTGGGCTTAGAAGGACACTAGATAAAAGGAGAAACTTTTTGATCATGAGCATAGTCAAGCACTGGAAGCTGTTTCCCAGGCATGTGCACTCACTCTGTCCCAGAAAGCGACCAAGATGTGTTTGGATAAATCTCGGAGTAATCTGGTCTGATCCTGCTTTGAGCAGGAGGTTGGTCAAGACACCTTCTGAGGACCTGTCCAGTCTGGATGACGCTGTCCTTCCTTTCCCTTCAGGTTTTCTATTAGGGGAAAGCTCTCAGTTTCTCTCTGATCACAGAAATCATTCACATGAGGCACAGGGCTGCTTTACAAGTAACCAGAAACAGTCCTGACCACAACTTTTGCATCCCTTTTCATTTGCCCCAACCCAGGTTCTCCTTTTTTTCTGTGCTAATACCCTGCCAGAAAGAACAGGCTACCTTGTCAATCCTTTCAGAGCAGGTTGTTCAACAGCTGTCAACGTCCATGTACAGATTCTGCACATCAGCCAGGCATAAAGGCACCATTACAGAAATGGAGACGAGGAACTCGACCAGCTCCTTGAACCCAGGAATCAACACACCTTGTCTCTTGAGATTCCCGGGAACACCTAAAGTTTAAGAACACAGAAGCGTGAGTCCTCGCTGAGTATCTCGGCTCATCTCCTGACCCATGTGGTGCTTCAGACTGTGAAGAGAATCAAAAGCAACTTTTTGACTGGGGTAGTTGATTTTAAACACTGTCACACAGGGCAGATGAAGGGAGATCAGAACTCCAATCTCTGCTGCACTAAGAGGCTTCACACCCCATCCATACGTACATATCTCTGTGGTTCAGATAAAGGGTGGTCTTGCAAAAGTCACCCTTTGTGTCCCCAGGTGCACGGACACTGCTCATGTTCCTCTCCAGAGAGTGGCAGAGGCTGGATCACTTTCTCAGGAGAAACTCCTTGCTGGAAAGGCACAGCTATGGAGGTGGCTCAACAAGGTTTTATTGCATTTCACTCAGCATCAGATTTGATATATTTGGTACTTTTCTGGGATAACACCTGCACAGATGATCACATAAAGACAAGCATTCCATAAGAGCTGGTTATGAAGGCCCTGACATGAACAAGGAAACTCACCATGAGGTCTGCAGGGAGCAAGAAAGATTATAACAAGCACCAGGAAGAACCAAGAAGTTCAAGTCATCTTCTGAAGAGCGAGAGGCCCTGAGCAGCAGTGACCGCCCATGTGTGGTGTGGGAGAGGGTCAGGGGATGTGAGGTAGAAAAGGGTGATGGCTGACGATGTTAGTAGATCCTTACAACCATGTCTGAGCCTGCAAGTGGAACGCGGTTGATGTCTGTGGGTGGAGGGGGAACAGGAGGAAGGTTTTTAGGGGGTTATGGAAAGAAGGCAGGCTTCTCTTGGGCTAATCATATAAGGCAGTGACATTTGCATGCTGTGGGCATGGCTGTGCCTGGGAGATGGGGATGGCTGCTGCTGGGGTGGCTGTGCTCAGTCATGGCCCATGAGCTGACCTCGCTCTGCTCCTCTCTTACACTGCCCACACTTGGATGGTCCTCGGGAATCATCCATGAGCCTGGAGGAAGCACCAACCTCCTGGAGTGTTGGCCTGTTGCTGGATGACAAGAGCGAAAGGTTTGTGAGACACATGGGAGTGCAGGATGAGAGTGGTCAATGCGTAGCAGTGAGTGTGTTAAAGGCAAGAAGAAGACCTGAAGAGCAAGGGCTGGTCATGCTACTGTGGAATAGGCTGACTTTTTTTTTTTAAATTTTAGGGCATCAGAAGAAGAAACATGTGCATTTCAGTGCTGGGGCATGGATCCAAATTGAGGATTCAAGTGAGATTGGGACTGGGACAGCTTAGGTGCTTGAGAACCATCGCCAGATATGAAAGAAGCTGAATGGGTTTTGAGGACCTCACAGGCATTGCCAAATCCTCAGAAAACCAGAGCCTTGTGGTTAAAGGAACAGCACCTGGCACCAAACCCACACCCAAAACACAAATACCTTCACAATGACCACAGGCAGAGCCTGAGAAATATCAGAGAGAAATGATCTCCTTTGGCTGGTCCTGGGGTCAGGGCTCAGCCATTCTGTCCTGGTTGAGACAGACAAACGACATAGACCAAGTTCTTCCAGGATGAAAGTAGTAGATGCCATTTATTGCCACAAGTGCATTATTATACAGTTTTACCAATTCATGTGTCTCTTCACTACTGGTTACAAGTTACAGCAGTAACATCTCATTGGCTAATTTTGCTGTCATCAATGTTACTCTTCTACTCCCTTCTCTCTCACGGGTACATCCCTTCTCTCTCACGGGTACACATTAATATGTCCGGATACTCCTTTACGCCCATCTTTCTCATGGGTAGGCCTTAATATCTTCAAGGCTGATCTTTGTTCCCATGCCCTCTGTCAGGGAATCCACGGACCCACTGTAGTCCCCCACACCATTCTGATGATGAACAGACATGAAGGGCTCACATGGCATCAGAGCGACCTGCACATCACCTTTACCACCTGTAGCCGGTGTCTCAAGGCTTTTGCTTCCCCAGCCTCCAGGGACAGGGACCTCGACTGCTTGTTTCCTTCAGCGCTGGGTCAGTGATGGCCCTTCGTAGGGTCCCAAACACCCTCACACACTTCAGTTTGTTTCTGCCTTTCACTTCATTAGAGGTTTGTTCATTCTTTCAGCATCTGCAGTTCAGGATCATGGCAGCAGAGGGCTCATTAACATCCAAAATGCTCTTACAAGCCAAGGCTCTGTGCAGCATTTTCCTGAAGGCTTCAAGTCTGGTGTGGATGATTAGGGAGATTTCAGGAATAGCCAAACAGAGAGCATTTCCATAATAAATAGTAATAAAGCCACATTTCTTCTATTTCCTTCCCTGCTCGCCCTTCCCTCCCTTTCCAGAACAGGTGGTATCAGCAGCCTCCAGTGCATATGGATGTGGAGCATCTCCTGATAAAGACTGAATATGTCAGAAAAGTGGGTGCCTAAATCACCACGTGAGTGAGGAGATAGTCCAGGCCACCTCAAGAGGAGTCACATCCTCTGGACCAAAAGGTGGGTGTTCCTGGGAATCTCAGATGCCACAGCACAGCTATACCTGTGTTCAGGGAGCTGGTCAAATGACCCATCTCCTTTTCTGTAATCGTGTTTGAGTTTACTCAGGTAACCCCTGACTTGAGCCCCATCCACTCCTGGGTGTTCTCCAGACTCCTGCCTTCAGGAACAAAGTCCTGGGAGACCTTGCTGGTGAAGATGGAGACAAAGAAGCCATGAAGTACCTCAGTCCTGTCTGATTCTACTCTTAGGAAGTTCAGCAGCAGGCCCATGATCGCCCTGTCTCTTCTTTTACTGTAAGGAAGCTGTGTCAGCTCATCTTGCTGCCCTCAGCCTCCCCTGCAGGTATGAAATCCAGGGCAGCTTTGCCATCACTCCCTACATCTATAGACAAGGTTTCTAAATTCCCCCTTTGCAGCTTCCCCTGCTTCCACCTCCTGTGTGCTGCCTTTTTGCCCTGGAGCTCCATCAGTTCAGACAAGCAGCCTCACGAGATAAATGCTTCTTTTCATGGGTACTTGGAGACATCATTCTTGTGCTTGGAGCACCTACTTCAATGTCACCACCTCACCCACCATCCTCCAGTTATCATCTTCCAGGGGCCTCAGCTCCACTTTCTCATCCCTGACTGTTACATCCCTGACCAAATCTTTCTGGTTTGTAGGTGTGAAGTCCCACAGGGCACCTCACCTCACTGACCCCTCAGTCACCTGTGTCAGGAAGATGTTGTCAATGAGCTCCAAAACCCTCCTGGACGCCTGGTACCTTGCAGATATTGGGATATCTTAGGTCTGCAACAAGGAAACATGAGGCCTGGAAACATGACGCTTCTTTCATTTATCTGAAGGAGGCCTCATCTAATTCCTCTTCCTCATCAGGGAGCCTGTAGCTCCTGTCCAGTCACCACAACATAGCCCATTTTGTTCTGCCCTCTCATGCTGACTCCTCAACGTTCAGCTGACATTGTCTCCATGCATTCCAAATGCTCTCCCACATGAAGGCAAAATTCCACTCTCTCTGTCCTGTAACTCTTCATGCTCTTGTCTTAGGAGAGACATCCTCGTCAGGATAAGCCATCCGCATGCAAACATTAACAGCTGAGCAAATGGACCTTCAGTCAAGGGAGAGTCCAGACCTTAAGAAAATCTGGGATTCGCCCATCAGAAAGTTCTGAAACTGAACAAGGGGAAGTGAGCAGTGCTGGGGAGGCTGCAGTATCACAGAATCACAGAATCACAGAATGTTAGGGATTGGAAGGGACCTCAAAAGATCATCTAGTCCAATCCCCCTGCCAGAGCAGGAAAACTTAGGTGAGAGTAATAGGAGAGAAGCCTGAGAGTGCTTGAAGGGTGGTTTCAGAGATGGTGGGAAACAGCACGAGAAAGAAATAATGGCACACAATGGAGCTGGGGAGGTCCAGGCCGGACATAAGCAGCAAGGAATGTGAGTGGAAGGCAGTGCTGTGGTGGAGCAGGTCACCCAGAGGGAGTCTGCATCAGCCCAAGGCTTTGTGCTTCAAGGAACAGCTGGGGAGGACGGAGAGATCTCAGCAAAGGAAGGAAGATGCTCAGACAAGAGCAAGGTGGGGCAGCAGGGGGGATGTCTCCAGCCTGCAGGGAAAGAGGTGCAGGTGATGCCACAGCATAGGACAGGCTGTCGTGGAGATGATCAAGGCATGTAAAAAGGCTGAAAGCCGCCATCAGACATGAGCTCCTTCTCCCCTTAGCGATGGCTGTTGTGTCCACCTCTGATGCCTGTGAGGAGACACCTTGTCCTTACAGCACAGGGGCCTCATGGCCTCCTTGTCCCCAGCCAGGAACCTGGGAGGTGTGGGACCATAGTCCTGCCCTTGGCCTTGCACAGCCCCACATCACAGTGTCCCAGGAAGAGCCCTGGGCAATGTGAGAGAGACAGGATCTGATTTCCCATGGCATGGGGGTCAGGGCTTGGGCCTTTGGTTAATGAAACACATCCAGGTTTACACAGCAGCAGAGCCACCTTTACTTTGCTTTTCCTGACCTGTCACCACTGCTTTCAGTTTTCTGTCTTAACTGACCCTGGGGATGGTTCCTCAGTAGTGTTTCTCAGTGCGACCCATTAACATTACAAGAAAGATTGGTGTTTGAATCTGAGTTTGACTTCTTGAGAGGTTTCTTCAACTTCCTCTCAGGGTCTGAGGTTCATGGACTCAGCACAAAACCCACCAGAGGGGTCATTAAAGCGCCTTGGGCTGCTCCTGTGCTGCTGAGCTGGGCTGGGCTCCTGGGACAGAGGGAGCTCATGGCAAGCGGCAGCGCTGCAGAGAGACAGCTCTGCCCAGGAGCAGCTCCTCTGCAAAGTGCAGCAGGGCTGAGGGCTCTGCCTGGGGATCTCAGGGAGACGAGCAAGGCAGAGAGAGATTAAAGGTGGTCAGGATGGGGAGGATGACTGAGAGCTCACTGGAGGAGAACTCTTTGCAGCCCCTTGACATGGTAAGTCTCTGGGTGCAGGGCAATGCAGCTGTAGCTCCTGGAGGCATCTCCTAAAGCTGGAACAGCCACACCTTGTGGGATCCCTATGGAGAGGACTCTTGTTCAGCAGTTTGGGAAATCTGAGAAGTCGATTGTGCAGCCAAGGGTGTCCAGCGCTGTCCTGCAGAGCAGGGTCCCTGCACCCCAGGGCTGTGCCGGGGCAGGGACTCTGCCGCCTGCCAGGGTCAGCGCTCAGCCTGCCCGGGGAGATCCCCACGGTGCTGTGGGGAGAAGCTGTGGGGAGAAGGAGCAACCTCTGGCTGGGCAGGGTCGTGCTATGGAGTTGGTGTTGTGTGTGTCAGGGCTGTTCACAGCTCCAGTTCACTAAAGGGCATTCCCAGGGGGCTTTTAAAAAGCACAGCAAGACAGGGGCTCTGTGAAAGAGAAGGATCCTGTTTTATCAGTCTTATACTCTGGGTTGTCTATGTGGCCAGTGGGACACAGAAATTAATGTCTCAGTTCAGGAGGATGAACTGAAATTAGAAATCTGTGAGTCTTAGAAGTGAATAAACTTGGGAGTATCAGAAATCAACACATCCTGGCTTCCAGACAGCATCAGGATGACTTTTCCAGGCTCATTGTTGTTGGTCTGATGTTCCCATCAGAGCCGGCCCACACAGAGCTGCCCCTGGGCAGTGCCCGGCTGCTGGGAGGGGTCTGCAGGGCAGAGCTGAGCACACAGCGGCTGGGATGGGGTCTGTGACACTGACAGGAGGAGAGCTGGGCACAGAGACACAGCTGCAGGCAGGGACAGCTCCAGGCAGCAGAGCAGGGGCTGGTCAGGAGCTCTTCTGCTCCTGCTCTGCAGGTGGCTGCTGGGGGTTGTCTGCTGGGCAATGATCGGACTGTCCCTTTAGCACATCCCATCTCCAGGAGCCCTGACTCTGCTCTGCCTGTCCTGCTGGGCTCACCAGCTGCCCCCAGAAAGGCCCAGCTCTGCTGTAGGATGCCAGGAGTGCTGAGCCTTTCCTTGGGGTCCGCACTCTCCTGCCAGGGTCCTTTGCTTCTCTGGGTGAGGGGTCGTGTCCTGCTCTCTCCATCACGTCTCCACCTCTGGGCTGGGATAGAGAAGAGTTTGCAGATCTGCCCTTTCAAGCAGGGCTCTCCTTCTCCAGTGTGAGTCCAGTTGTTTGGATTAATTAGATTAATTTGTTTCTGAAGTGATTTTCAAGGCAGCACAAACTGAAGCACAGACAGATGAGTAAAATCCTGATGGAGACTTCTGCTGTCTGACTCAATAAAGCACCAGAGAGCGCTGAGCCTTTTTGCCTCTCCTGTCTCTAGATTCATCACATTTTCAATCACAAAAATTAGGATTTCTACCCCTAAAAAAACAGCACTCACCTGAAGTCGTGATGGAAAACAAAAAAAAAAACCAGATAAAATATTTATAAAAATATGCTAATTGTCTCCTTTGCAGCCCAAGCCCTTGACAGCCATGAGGACAGATATTAAACTTTTTCATTGCAGGTGGATTACATCTGCCATTCCTTGTGAATGTCAGAGCTGTCACAAACCAGGTCCCACGTCCCTGCTGCAGCAGAGCAAAGCTGGCTGCTGGGCAGCACACGGGCAGAGGTCCTGCTCCTCACAGCACACTCAGCCAGCACACAACAGAGAAATGAAATGCATTTCTATTGGGGTGATATCTATAAAAAATGATGTGGCTTTGCTAAGAGGAGTTTGTCCTAATTTTAAGTTGGTTTTTTTTTTTTTGAACAGAGTCCACATTCCAAGAAACAGCAAATGTCCAACAGCAGCTCCATCACCCAGTTCCTCCTCCTGCCATTCGCAGACACACGGGAGCTGCAGCTCTTGCACTTCTGGCTCTTCCTGGGCATCTACCTGGCTGCCCTCCTGGGCAACGGCCTCATCATCACCACCATAGCCTGTGACCAGCACCTCCACACCCCCATGTACTTCTTCCTGCTCAACCTCTCGCCCCTTGACCTGGGCTGCATCTCCACCACTCTCCCCAAATCCATGGCAAATTCTTTATGGGACACCAGGGTTATTTCCTACACAGGATGTGCTGCACAGCTCTTTTCATTTACCTTCTTGATAGTAGGAGAGTATTCTATGCTCACCATCATGTCCTATGACCGCTACGTTGCCATCTGCAAACCCCTGCACTACGGGACCCTCCTGGGCAGCAGAGCTTGTGTCCACATGGCAGCAGCTGCCTGGGCCACTGGGTTTCTCTATGCTCTGCTGCACACGGCCAATACATTTTCACTGCCACTGTGCAAGGGCAATGCTGTTGACCAGTTCTTCTGTGAAATCCCCCAGATCCTCAAGCTTTCCTGCTCAAACTCCTACCTCAGGGAAGCTGGGCTTCTTGTGGTTGGTGTCTTTTTAGCTTTCATCTGTTTTATTTTCATTCTTTTCTCCTATGTGCAGATCTTCAGGGCTGTGCTGAGGATCCCCTCTGAGCAGGGACGGCACAAAGCCTTTTCCACCTGCCTCCCTCACCTGGCCGTGGTCTCTCTTTTCATCAGCACTGGCATTTTCGCCTACCTGAAACCCCCCTCCATCTCATCCCCTTCACTGGACCTGGTGGTGTCTGTTCTGTACTCAGTGCTGCCTCCAGCAGCGAACCCCCTCATCTACAGCATGAGGAACCAGGAGCTCCAGGATTCAGTGTGGAAATTGATAACTGCACTTTTTCAATAAGAAACAGCAACAAACTCTCACCCTCTGCATAGCAGTTATAGGCTAACTCATTACATTCAATGTGTTTCTTGTTGTTGTGGTTGTGTTTTGTCATAATGTTGTCATTCCTTTCCTAATTCACTGTCTGCCTTTTTTTCTGACCAAGTGTCTATGGAAATGAGGAGCCATTTTCTCTCTGTTTTTAAAAAGAATAAAGGGCTCTGCAGTGTTTTTTTTTTTGTTTTATTTTTAAGGCCTTTTTGGAGCTGCAATGACAGTTTCTTTCTGCATTAGTGGAGGGGAGCAGAGTCCCAGCCTGGCAGCACTAACAGGGAGCAGCAGCCCTTGGCCTTCCAGAGCTGTTCTCGTTCCACTCCCACACTCGCCTTCTCATCCCTTGTGTTGGTGCAAGGCCTGAGTGCTCTGCCAGCTTGGTCACCGTCCTGCTGTGTGTCAGTCCTGTGAGCGCAGGCAGGGACAGGCAATGGGCACTGCTGTGACAGAGCTGGCCTCAGAACAGCCTTTCCAGAAAGAACGGTCATCTCCTCAGGGCAGCGCATGATGGTTTATATCTTCTTGCAAAATCTATCTCAAGCATATGCCTACAAAAGTGGCCCACAGATGAAACACCATTGTGCAGCTGCACAGTGTGTGTGTGCAGGGCTGGGCACACAGCAGTGTCCTCTCACAGCCAGGCCTCCTGCCAGAGACCTGCAGGACCAGCAGAGCAGGGGCTGGGCTGTGCCCGTGTGCACTGGACACCCCTTCGGAAGGAGCCTCAGGTCAATCACCATGGACTGGCCCCTCACAACCACCATTTCCTGCACTGGCCTCTCACCCCAGCTCAGAGTTCTTTGTCCCTCTATGGAATTACTCTGAATGAGTAGGTCAGAGGTTCATGTTTGCATTTTACAGATGACATGTAAGCATACACATCATGTATGTGAGGTGACATGAACCCGAGTGATCACAAACACCATCAACTATTCCTTAGGGTTCCATGAAGGCCTGTGGGACAGACAAGATCTTGAGGTCACTTGGTGTTGGAAGTAACATCCCATTGTTAACTGCCTGAATGCAGCACTGGGATGTGCTTCCTTCAAGCGAGCTCCTTGTGTCCATTCTTCCTGCCACGGGACAAGTCAGATGAGTGCAGAGCAGGGTGACACACCACAGGGCTCAGGTGTCTCCTGCCCTTTGGGATTGGCAACAGGAGGTCGAGAGGGACTCTGTGACACCTGCCTCTTTGTGTAAAAGGGACAGACTCTGTCTCTGAGCATCCCTGGGTGCATAAGGAGTCCATGAGGCCAGCTCAGATGTTGACACCTGACAGAACCCGGACATTTCTGTGTTTGACTACAGGAACAAACCCCATTTGACCAGTGAGATTCATCTCAGCTGCCTTGGACAGACTCATTGCACGTGTTCTTGTCTGCTACGTCACCCTTCCCATGATTCCGGATTGTGCTCTCAAAATTGCCATAGAAACCAGAATGGTTCTGGGGTCCTTAGAAATAACACACCTCAAACCCATCTTCAAGAAGAGCAGGAATAGGAACTGGGAGAGTTACAGGCTGGTCACCCTACCTCCCTCCCTGGGAAAGGGATGGGACATGTCCTCCTACACCCATTTCCTGGAATGTGAAGGCGAAGGAAGGGATTGCGGAACCCAAATGGACAGGGGAAAGAAAGGCATGTTGTGTACAGGGTGCTTGCAAGGCCTCAGCCATGGTGTCCTTCTGGGCAGAGTGGTGCCGATGGGGCTCAAGAAGTGGATGCTGGGTGGGATGCTGAACCATTAAGCCCAAATATCGTGAGTGGTACAAAGTCTTCCATGCAACCAGTTGCTAGTGTCATCTCTCAGTAACTGGCACTTGGGCCAACACTGTTGAACATCTTTATTCTCCCCCTCTAAGATGTAACAGAGTGCACTTTCATTGCCTTTGAGGATGGTGCAAAGCTGGGTGGAGGCCTTGAGCAACCTCACTTGGTTGACCCCGCCCTGAGCAGGAGGGTGAGACAAGATGAGTGAGACAAGGGCTCTCTTCAAACCTGAGTTTTTCTGTGATTTGAAAGAATTTTTGCCTTGGAGAGGTTTCTGGAGAGACAATAGGTAGAAGAATAGTAGAAAAAAAAGAAAGTCAAAAGGGGAGATATAGAAGGTGTTAACAGAAATACAGCAGTTCCAGAGAAGAGTGCTTTTCATGAACATTGTTAGTAGAAAATATATTTGATGAATTTGAACAAAGTGAGGAAGCCAGATGGGTGTCTTACAGCCTGCAGGGAAAGAGGGGCAGGTGTAGGACTGCGTAGAACATGCTTCAGTCTTGGTCAGGTCCCGGGGGCTAAGGAGGGAGATGGATGGGTGCTGGTATTATGAGGTCAGTTGTGTCTCAGAATCTCATAATCCAGTCAGAAGCGTGTGGCTGTGAAGGGGACATGGAGATCAGTTCTGTCTCTGGAGGTGACAGGCCGGCAGCAGGGACATGGCTGGGAAAGAACCTCTGCCAAGGTACCCACAGGCCCTACCCAGGAAGAGGCCTTGGGGATGCGTTGTCATGTCCATCCCACCTGAGAACATGACGGGACAGCAGCAGGAACATGGTCGTGTCTGTCAAAGAAGCTGAAAGGCCAACAGCAGTCACGGGATTTAGAAGATCGTGGTGAAGTTACTTCTCTCTGGTCAGGTAAAAGACCACAAGAAGCCTAACAGGTTGGGTTCCCTGCATGAAGGGCAGTTTCTTAGATGGTCGTGCTCTCCTTGGAAGTGGGAAGAAGCAGGGAAGAGTCAGAAAGTGCAACTTGGGAGGTGAGGACTGGATATCAGGAGGAAGAAATGTGACTGGAAGGGCAGGGCTGTGGTGCAAGAGGTCACGCAGAGGGAGCTGGATCAGCCCATGGCTTTGTGTTCCAAAGAACAGCCAGTGAGGGTGCAGACACATCAGTGAAGGGACAGAAATGCTGGGGTGAGAGCAGGTGGGGAAGTGAGATGGGTGTGTGCAGCCTGCAGGGAAAGAGGGGCAGGGATAGGACCGTGTAGAACAGCCTGTGATGGAGATGGCAAAGGGCACTGGCAAGGCTGGAAGGGACCAACAGAACCCGGGTCTCTGTCCCCTTGGCCATGGCAGTTGTCTGTGCCACTGAGGCCTAGGAGAAGACATGTTGTCCTCATGGCACTGGGGCCTCGTTCCCTCTTTGCAGCCCCATGGGCAAGCTGGAAGTTGTTGTACCAGTGCTGTCCTTCCCTCGGCCTTGCACACCCACATCCCACGGTCCCAGGAAGAGCCCTGAGCCGTGTGTGAGGGACAGGATCCCCCTTCCCATTGCCTGGAGGTCATGGCTTCTCCTTTCTGCTTCAGAAAGCAAAGCAAGGGGTTTCTCAGCATCAGAGCTGAAGAGAAGACTAAAAGGAGACCTCATGGTGGCTACAGCTTCTTCACAAGGGGAGAAGGAAGGGAAAGTACTGATCTCTTCTCTGTAGTGACCAATGTGAGTACGAAAGGGAATGTCAGGAAGATATGTCAGGGGAGGGTCATGTTGGACATGACGAAAATGTTCTTCACCCAGAGGGTGCTGGACACTGGAACAGGCTCCCCAGGGAGGTGTCATGGCCCCAAGCCTGAGAGTGTTCAAGAAGAGACCGGACAACATGGTGTGAACTGTGGGGTTGTCCTGTGCAGGGACAGGAGTTGGACTTGATGATCCTGTGAGTCCGTCAGATCAGGAGATTCTATGAAATACTAGGTCAAATGTCCATGTATTCATTGTACAGATGAGTTGTAAACATACACATCATGTGCATGTCCACTGTGTACATGTGGTGACATGAACCCAAGTGAGCACAAATGCTATCAGCTATTGCTTGGGGTGCCATAAAGGTCAGTGGGATAGAGATAGTGTTCAGGAATCTCTTCCAGCCTATGTTATTGTAGGATTCCATGAATCTTTTCCTTGGAAAGCTCTTTCAATACAGAATAGACAGAGGCAGAAGAAAAAAAAAAAAAGGCAGAAGCAGAGATATAAAATGCACCAGTGTAAATACAGCAGCTCCTCTGAGGAACATTTCTCCACTCAAACCCTTGATAGGAAATCTATTAGATTAATTTGATGAAAGCAGCTTAGTTTTATCTGCTCACACACAGGACCACAAGGAGGGTGATGGCTGGGTACGATGCCATGTGCTCAGCTGTGTCTCAGGAACTCCTAGTCCAGTAGGAAGCCAATGGCTGTGGAGGGGACTGTGAGGTCACTTGTGCCTCTGCAGGGGATAGGCCAACAGCAGGAACATGGCTGGGAATGGGACCGGGAGGTCACACATACGAGACAAGCAATCGGGCCCAATCAGCATGATTTATGAAAGGCAGGTCCTGTTTGACCAACCTGATCTCCTTCTATGTCAAGGTGACCGGCTTAGCAGATGAGGGAAAGTCTGTTGTGGGGGAGTGAATCCGCCACACAGGCTGTGGATGTTGTGTACTTAGACTTGACTAAAGCCTTTGACACTGTATCCCACAGCATTCTCCTGGAGAAGCTCATGGCCTGGATGGTGTATCTGCGATGTATAAAGAACTGGCTGGAGGGCCAGGCCCAAAGAGTTGTGGTGAATGGTGCCAAATGCAGTTTGGGGCCAGTCACGTGTGGTGTTCCCCAGGTCTCCGTTTTGGGGCCAGTTCTGTTTAATCTCTTTATCAATGGTCTGGACAAGAAGATCAAGTTCACCCTCAGCAAGTTTGCAGATGACACCAAATTGGGTGGGCGTATTGATATGCTGGAGGGTAGAAAGGCTCTAGAGAGGGATCTGAAGCTGCCAGTTCATTGGGCTGAGACCCATTGTCTGAGGTGTAACAAGGCCAAGTGCCAGGTCCTGCACTTGGGTCAAAACAACCCCCTGCAACACTACAGGCTTGGGGAAGAGTGGCTGGAAAGCTGCCTTGTGGAAAAAGAAATGACGGGGTTAGTCGACATCAGCTGAACATGAGCCAGTGTGTACCCAGGTGGCCAAAAAGGCCAATGGCCTCTTGGCTTGTATCAGGAATAGTGTAGTGGGCAGAACCAGGGCAGCAATCATCCCCTTGTTCTCGGCGCTGGTGTGGCTGCAACTCAAATCCTCGGTTCAGTTTTGGGCCCCTCACTATAGGAAAGACCTTGAGGTGCTGGAGTGAGTGCAGAGGAGGGCGACAAGGCTGTTGAGAGCCTGGAGCACAAGTCTTCTGAGGAGCAGCTGAGGGACCCAGGGGTGTTTAGCCGGGAGAACAGGAGGCTGAGGGGAGACCTTTCGCTCTCTACAACTATCTGAAAAGAGGCTGTAGAATGAAGGGTGTTGGTGTTCTCCAGACTAGCAAGTGATAGGATGAGAGGAAATGGCCTCAGCTTGTGCCAGAGAAGGTTCAGAATCGATATTAGGAAACATTTCTTCATGGAAAAGGTTGTGAAGCAGTGGAACAGGGTACCCAGGGCAGTGGTTGAGTCACCATCCTTGTTCCTTACAACAGCTTCTAGGAGGATCTCTTCCATGTTCTTTCAAGGTATAGGTAAGAGGCTGACAGGTCAGTATTTTTCAGGGTCCTCCTTTCTACAGCAGAGGAGACAAACACTGCCACACAGTGCAGCTCGGAACGTGGAGACTGGGCATGAGGAGGAAGAAATATCACTCAAAGGGTAGTGCTGTGGTACAAGAAATCATTCAGAAGGAGCGTGAGATCAATCCACTTCCTTGTGTTTCAAGGAACAGAACATGAGAGTGGAGATGCATCAGTCAATGTATAGATATAGCAGGGTGAGAAGAAAGGGAGGAAACGAGATAGGTGTCTGCAGCCTGCAGGGAAACAGAAGCAGCTGTGGGACAGTGTAGGACAACCTGTGGTGGAGATGGCAAAGGGCACTGGCAAGGCTGGATGTCACCAAGAGAACCCAAGTCTTTGTCCCCTTGGCTATGGCAATCATCATGTTGTCCTCAGGCACTGGGGCACCTCATGGCCTCCTTGCACACCCCCAGGAAGGCTGGGAACTGTCACACCATTGTCCTTCACTCAGCATCACACAGCCCACATCCCCCTGCCCCAGGAAGAGCCCTGAGCAATGGGTGAGGGACAGGATCTGCCTTCCCAGGGGCTGGGGGTCAGGCCTTGGCCTCTCTGCTTCATCCAACAAAACCAGGCTTTTCTCAGCACCTCAGCTGCCTGCACATGACCCTTTGTTTATCTGCCATCATGGCCTCCAATTCTCTGCTCTAACGAGTCCCTGGGGAGGCTTTGCTGGTACTTGTCCTCGGTGGAACTCATTAATACTTCAAGGTACTTAGTACTTATTTCTTCTGACTTTGACTTCTGGAAAGGTTTCTGCAATCTTTTCTCAGCACCTGAGGTTCAAGGACTCAGCACCAAATGCACCATGGGGTTCATTACATTGAAGAAACCTCTAAAAAACCATGTCTCTTATTGTAATTGTCTTCTAGTATTGTACAGTTAATTGGAGGGGTTGCCTATTGTAGTTTCGGAGAGTGATTTCAAAAACCTTCTAATAAAAATTACTATTTTTTTTTTGTCAAAGGGTATAGTTTATTTTTTTTCAGTGTGGAGAAGAGGTGATTGCAGCATTATCTGATATTGATCCAGGGTCTCTCCTAAGGAGGTCTGGACTGGTTGGAGAAGCTGTCCCTTGAGGTCTGACACTGTGTGGAGAACTTGCTCCTCACCTCCCCAACGCCATCATTTCTCTCATTGGCCACCTGGGACTTGCATCCCTTTTCCTTACCCCAGACTTCTCCACTGCAGTCTGCAGCTGGATGTTCGGGGCAGAGCTGAAGTAGCTCAGCTGGGAGAGCATCAGACTGAAGATCTAAAGGCCCCTGGTTCATCCCTGGCCTTCGCAATGATTTTCTCCCTTTGACATTTGCGGAGCCCATCTGCCTTCTTCCATACTGCCCTGGCCCTCCTTGCGCCTCCAGCTCTTGCCACAGCACTGCCCATGCCCTGTAGCTGCAGATCTGTGGGTCAGAAGGAGCCTTCTTCTTGCACCACAAGTTCCCGCCTCTCCCTGGGCAGGAATCTCTATTCAGTGCTTTTCTGGGGTGATCTCCAGCTCTCCCTCCTTCTAATCAGCAATCAGGATCTCTGTTTTGTGAGGCCTCTGCAAAGACCCTGTCTCTCTCCTCTTTGTCATTCTCGATGGTGCACAGACTGCTCCCCTCATACACCTCCTTGCCTGGACCTCAATTCCCAGACCGGAGCATCCTGACCACCGTCCCACCCAGTCCCAGGGCCGGGCACTCTCCTGAGCTGAGGTGTGAGTGGCAGCATCCTCTGTCTGGAGGTTTGTCACAGCTGGACCTCTGATGTGCCAAGGACAGCTGGCAAAGCCGTGCTGAGCTTCGTCCCCTGGGGAGCGTGGGCACCGGTGTTGTTCAGTCACACGCTGTCCTGAGCAGAGTTTTGTGCCTCCCCGCTTTGCCCTCCTGCTGCAATGTTTGATGAATCACAGACACGCTCCTCTCTGGGCATCAGCAGAGAGATACAAGCACAGGGGAATCTGTCTGAGGCCCCACATGAACATCCCTCTGCATCAGTTCCTCCCTGCTGCCAGGGCACAGGTCAGGACAGAAATACCAGCAGTGGCTCCCCTGGGGTCTAGCTTGGAAGTCACCAGCCGTCACACTGGGACTCCCAAACAGCCCCAGCTCTACCACTGAATGTCATTTTTACTTTTACTTGCATTTCCTGAGCATTGCACAAGCTGCTGTGCTCTCCATCCTCTCAGCCCAGAGCCAGGGCTCACAGCACAAGTGTCTCAACTGTCCCCCGTTTCCATACCCAAATATTCTAGGGAAGTTGGCTTTTGTTGTGACTGAGAACAACTGAGAGGAGAGGGACAGACTTTATGCCCAAGCAAAGTTACTGTCTTTTCAGCTTTGAGAATGAGCTTGAAAATGTTTGGCTGCAGGGGTAGTGCCTGCATGACTGTCACTGCTCCAAAAGAGTCCTTCTAGGTTGTTGCTGAGCAAGAACAGGAGAGTCATTGATGAGGACGGGCTTCGGGGATCCATGTGCCTCCTGACCATTGCAGGAGGAGATCTGTGGGCCATCATCACCTCTGGGGCCATCTGGAGTTTATAGGGCACCTTGACCACCTTAGGGTTCACTTCTGCGGGGTCACAGCCCAGGACTTACCCTGATTGGCAGCTCTGTCATGGCCTCTGCGCTGTGGGACCAGCCTGGCCCAGGCAGGGCCTGGGGGAAAGAGCAGCTGGGAGATCTTGGAGTGAAGAAATGGGCACTGGGGTGCATCATGGCACCTATTAGAGAGCCATTTTGACTAGAAACTGCCTGTGGCAAAGCGGGATGGGAACGTCTCTGTCAGCAGGATTATTCCACAGCGACCACGGGCTCTAGCAGCCCCACAGCCTGACCCCAAACCTGTTGTCCCTGAGACAAACCCCTTCCCCACCGCCATGTCTTTGTTCTCTGCTGCCCCTGAACAAACTCAGGAAGATTTCCTGATGCCTGGGCAGACACAAACCAGATCCCGGCAAAGGCCACTGAGACTTTTAATGACAACAAATATGATGCACAGTGTAAAAACAGGGAAAAAATGGAGGAAACTCTGGGCTGTTTCTGCTGCCCATGGGCAAAGGGAGACAGTTCCCCAGTGCTCACGGCTCTCCCAGCTGCACAGACCTCTCCTCCCTCCCAGCTGCACCCACCTGCACAGCAGGGATGGGCTCTCCTGGCCGGGGGCTCAGGGATTGCTGTGCACCCAGCTCTGTCACAGCCTTTGTGTCCTCACGAGGATGTGCCAGAGAGATCTCTTCAGCATCATCATAGCCCATGCTCCCCGGGGACAGGGACGAGGTGTCTCCTTCAGCTCCAGGGACCCCAGCACTTCTCTGGGAGCACAGGCTGCCCCCTGCAAGCAGCAATGCAGGACATTGCAGTTCACCCCATGGGGTCTGTGCATCACGTTCCTCCCTGCTCCTCACCACATTCAGCTCCTTCTTCCACCCTCCAGTCCCTCCATGGGAAACTCGTGGGGCAGGATTCCCCTTCCCAAGAGGTTTAGGTCTCAGTACAGCAGCAACTAGGGTGTGAGCAGGGATGGCACCCCAGGAACCAGCAGCGCTAAATTTCCCTCTTACCTCTGGGTGCATCCCTGGGTCCTGCTCCCTCCTCTGGCACCCTGGGCGTTTCCCAAGCTCCCTGTCCAGGGCCATCGTCCTCCTCAGGGTGAGAAACCTCCCTGGCATCATCATAGCCCTCTGCTGGGTCATCCCCATGCAGAACAAGAACATCTGAAAAGAGAGGGGAGCTGGTGACAGTGAGAAGATACATCCTGCAGAGCAGAGGATGGGAGGCACTGGTGTTGGCAGCAACACAGGAGACCCTCAGGTCCTCCCCGTCTGACAGTGACACTCAGTGACACCTCTGTCCATCACTTGTCTGCAGGCAGATCAGCCCCTTCCTGCTTCATTACCTGGTGCTGATCCCAGACCATCCTCCTCCTCACGGTACCCAGGGTAGGGCTGCAGCCGGGTCAGGGACTGCTCTGAAGAGGAGCCTGGAGAGATTCGCAGCGAGTGTTAAGGAGCGAGCCCACTGACCTGGTTCGTGGCCAGTGCTGCTGGGGAAGGGGGACCCACAGAGCTGGGGCTGCATGGGGAGGAGGGCTGGGAATTCACCCTGTTCCCCTGGGACAAGCTCTGTCTCAAAGGTGCTCCCAGAGCTGCCCCAGGACAGCTCATCCCTCACTGGTCAAGTGAGGTGCAGGGGCAGGAAGAGAGGGGCTGTCCAGCTGCGATCAGCAAAGATGGTTGGGAGGCAGCTCCTCTCCCGGGCCCAGGACCTGGGTGCTCTCCCCACAGACCACACAGCCCCAGCACTGTAGGGACCACGGGCTGGGGGCTTCAGAGGGTCAGCCCTGGGGTGGGGCCAGGGGAAAGGGTCCTGCAGATGTGCCCACACCCACCTGAGCGACCAAACCTCGCCTGCTTCTCCTGCACTGGGCTGTAACCGATCTCCTCATACACGGCCTCGGGGAAGAGCTCCTGGGCTGTCCTGGAGCCTGGGGACAGAGGCAGGGCTGGCACAGGGACAGGCAGAGAGGCGATGGGACCCCACTGTGCCCCCCCAGACCTGTTCCTTGGCCCAGCCCAGGACTGCTCCAACAGCACAGCCCCACTGTGCTGTCCAGGAACAGCTGCCACATCCCCAGTGAGGGCCACATCACTGTGGAGATGATCTGGGGCAGCATCACACCCTTGGAGACAGCGCCCAAGCCCCTCTGGCCCCTGGGTCATCCCCCCTTGTCTGACCCCAGAGCAGCTCACATGTTTCCTCTCCACCTGGAGCTGACCCCTGTCTGCCCCATGAGTCCATAGTAGGGTCCCAGCCTTACCAAGGGCAGGCAGGGCTGGGCAGAGGGTCAGCCTGGGGCCTGACACCGTGGAGATGGGCCCTGCTGCTCTGTGTTCCTCCTGTCTTGTTGTTTGCCCCAGGGCACCCTCCAGCACTACCCAGAGCACTGCCAGGCTTGGCCATCTCCACCAGGATAACATCTCCCCAGGACAACATCTCCCACAGGATAGCATCTCCCGCAGGATAATATCTCCCACAGGATAACATCTCCCAAAGGATAGCATTTCCCCAGGATAACATGTTCCCTGGTCCTGCTCTGCCATTTCTCTCCTTGCCCCATCTCTTGCTCCCACCACCTCTCGGCTCTCTCCACCCCTTGCTGCTTCTGCCCTATGGCCAGACAGTCAATGAGGTGCGTGGAACAGGTGGCAGCACACAGTCTCATCCCCTCAGCTCTGCTTGTGCCCCTTGCTGACCCCCCGCAGCACCCACAGCCCTTCCAGGAGGCATCACTGGGACCTCTGTGGAAGGACCCACCTCTGCGCCCAGCCCTGGCTCTGAGCACTTGCCCGGCCAGCAGGGCCAGGAGCAGGCAGAGAAGGGCCCCCAGGATCATGCAGATGATGACGGGCACTGAGATCCTCCCATTGACAGCCGGACGGCCCCGGGTGGGATCTGCATGGGCAAGAACATGGAAGAACAGCACCAGCCTTGGGAGAGGTGGAGGCAGCACCAGTCCTGACCCCCATCACACAAGGCAGCAGGCAGTGGAGGGCCCAGGGGGAGAGTGATGGAGAAGCTTCCACCCTGCTGAGTGAATTACAGCCCTCCTCAACCCCCACACAACCACCCCAGTGCCTCCTCCTGGGAGTTTCACACTCCAGCAAGGAGCCCCTTCCACCCAACTGTGGGTCAGAGTCTGGCCCTGGGATACCCAGCCCTGGGGGGAGGACAAGTTACCTGCTTGGGGTGGGGATGCTGCTGTCCTGGGTGCAGCTGCAGAGGAGGAAAAGGAGAGCTGGGCTGAGAGGGTGGGAGTGCACGTACCAGGGAGCCTCCCCTCCACACACCCATGTGTGTCTGTAGGTGTTCCTGACACATCCTGCCCAAAATGCCCCTCCTGTAGTGCTAGAAAGGGACCCAGGACAGGGCCCGTGGCCTCTGCTCTGGGTGGCAGGCAGGGTGGCACAGGCAGCCCAGGGGATGGCCCTGGAGCTGCAGGGCCCCACGGGCAGTGGCCCAAGGACATCCAGTTCCACCGAGGCTGCTCCCTGCGTGGCACCAGGCTGCTGCACCCCACAGGAACATTCCTGCTCTCGGGAGCTCAGGGGCTGTGCCAGGACCAAGCGGGTGAAAGGCCTTCCCCAGCTCCCTGCCAATACCCGAGCAAGGGGTCCCAGCCCCAGCTCACCCGAGCAGCGCACGGCAGCATCTTCCTTATGCCGGCAAGCACGTCCGTCCCCAGGCCGGGCCCAGCAGTCCTGCAGAGACGACTCCGTCCCCCGGCACTCCACCCGCTCCAGCCAGATGGGGCCTTGCCCCACCCCAAAAGCAGCCTCACGCAGGGCAGACACCGCGGGGCCACAGCCCAGCTGCCTGCACGCCACCTGGGCATCCCGCATGTCCCAGGAGTCATCGCACACTGTCCCCCAGGAGCCGTGATGCCAGAGCTCCACTCTGCCCGAGCACCCGTCCTCGCCTCCCATGGCACGGATCTTCTCCCTGTCTGGAGAAGGCAAAGAGCTGCCATGGCACTCAGACAGCAGAGCCCTGCCAGGCAAGAGGAGCACACAGAGGAGCAGCTCCCTACCTGTGCAGCTGGTGGAGTTGGGGCACGGGGCCAAAGGCTCTGGGGGCATTTCTGGGCGTCTCCCTGAAGAAGGAAACACTGTGGTGAAGGGGCTGGCTCGGGGATTGTGCAGAAGATAGCGGGGCTGAGCTCTGCTCGTGCCTGTGTGTGCCATCTTGGTCACAGAGCAGCAGGGGGTGTCCATGGAGGGGAGGCTCCTCTGAACCCCATCTGGTCTCTGCTGAGACCTCACTTGGAGATGTCACTGCCTCCTCCAGGCACTGCTGGGTGGCAACTGCTGCTGGACGTGGGGGGCTCTGAGACCTGTGGTCACTTTTGTGCCACCAGCAGCAGAAGAGTCTGACATGGAAATGAAAACCCCTCCAAGCTATCTCTCTGCATTTGGCTGTGCCCAGAGCGGAGCAGAAGCTGGGGTGACACCGGACCCGAGTGGCTCAGAATTACCATTGCAGGTGATGTGGGTCTCATCTCGCAGGTCATCGCATGACTGTGGGTCCCAGGGAGCAGAGGGACACTGCCAAAAAGAGTTGTTTTTCTCCCCACACTGCACGTAATCCAGCCAGGCAGGGCCAGACACCCTGCCATAGGACAGGTCTGTTTCCAGGGATCCTCCATCCCCACAGCCCAGCTCCTTGCACGCCAGCGACACCGTGTCAGGAGTCATCGCGTTGGAGCAAACACTCCCCCACGTCCCGTTGTAGAAGACCTGCAGGCGCCCGGAGCAGCCGTCACTGTTCTCCAGCCTCAGGGCCATGAACTCTGGGAGGAAAGGCAGCAAGAGGAACAGGCTGGTCTGGGGCTGTGGGAGCCAGGACACCTCTGCACTCCCCAGGCCGCCAGGCAGGCAGGGCAGGGCCAGCAAGTCCCCCTTGCAGCCAGGGCAGAGAGAAGTCCCTGGTGGACACACTCCCCTGCTCTCCCCGCTCACCCTGGGGGACAGCTGAGCTCCCCGGGGACCCCAGTGGGACTGAGGGCACCCGTGCATGGGTGTCCATAGGCCGGGCTCAGGCAGGGGCTCAGCCAGGGACAGCCTTGGCCATGCCCGGCTTTCCCTGCATCCCAGCCTCTCCAAGAGCCAGGATCCCAGCACATCTCCCAGCACAGACCTGAGCAGATGACGCCCGCGTCCTCTTTGTGCCCGCAGTCGTGCTGCCCCCAGGGCCCGGCAGCGCAGTCCCAGAGAGCAGCTTCGGACCCAGAGCAGTTCACACCGTCCAGCCAGATCTGCCCGGAGCCTTCTCCGAACCGAGCAGAGTCGGCCACCTCCACCGGCCCTCCGCAGCCCAGCTGGTGGCAAACGACGGCGGCATCAGACAGGTCCCAGCCATCGTCACAGACGGTCCCCCAGCTGCCCTGGTAGTAGATCTCCACTCTCCCTGCGCAGCGCCCGGACCCGTTCACCAGCCGGACCCGCCGGCTCCCTGCAGTGGGGAGAAACCCCAGGTGCTGTCAGGGGGTGGCTGCCCCCCACCCCATCATACGGGGGCTCGTGCAGCACCGCTCACCCCAGCAAATGACTCCCACGTCCTCCACAACCCCTCCCAACAGCAAACTCCCGGGCAGGGAGGTGTTGCAGAGGGTCAGGCTGGCCTCGTGCCCTGCGCACCGGACCCCTCGCAGCCCCACGGGGCCCGTCCCTCGCTCAGGCTTTGGGGGGTTGTAGGCTTTTTCTGCCTCTCCACACCGCAGCTGCCGGCACACCACGCTGGCCTCCTGCACGTCCCACTGGTCGTCCAGGACTCTGCCCCACGTCCCGCGCTGGAAGATCTCCACTCGCCCGTCGCACCGGCTCCCTCCGCCCACCAGCCGCAGGGACGCAGAGTCGGCTGGGCCTGGGGACAGCAGAGGAGCCACAGCCATCAGCGGCACCGGGCAGCACGGCAGCCTCCAGGGAGGAGGGCAAGGGGGGATTGTCCGACCAGACAGGACAAGATTGAGCCCTGTGCTGACGAGAAGCCAGGGCAAAGCCCAGGCCCTGTCTGCAGCTCACAGCCAGGTCTGCTGCTGCTGGGTGGTGGGATGAGGCTCTGCAGGGCTCTCTGTGGGGATGGGATGTGGCTGTCTGCAGCCACAGGGATGGAGCAGAGCCCCACCGACCTGTCCTGGGCTCATCCTATGGAACACGGGCCTGGCAGAGGTGCTGGGGCCTGAGGCGCTGCCCTGGCATACAGATGGCATCAGGATGACTTTTCCAGGCTCATTATTGTTGGTCTGATGTTCCACCAGAGCCGGCCCACACAGAGCTGCCCCTGGGCAGTGCCTGGCTGCTGGGAGGGGTCTGCAGGGCAGAGCTGAGCACACAGCGGCTGGGATGGGGTCTGTGACACTGACAGGAGGAGACCTGGCCACAGAGACACAGCTGCAGGCAGGGACAGCTCCAGGCAGCAGAGCAGGGGCTGGTCAGGAGCTCTTCTGCTCCTGCTCTGCAGGTGGCTGCTGGGGGTTGTCTGCTGGGCAATGATCGGACTGTCCCTTTAGCACATCCCATCTCCAGGAGCCCTGACTCTGCTCTGCCTGTCCTGCTGGGCTCACCAGCTGCCCCCAGAAAGGCCCAGCTCTGCTGTAGGATGCCAGGAGTGCTGAGCCTTTCCTTGGGGTCCGCACTCTCCTGCCAGAGTCCTTTGCTTCTCTGGGTGAGGGGTCGTGTCCTGCTCTCTCCAGCACATCTCCACCTCTGGGCTGGGACAGAGAAGAGTTTGCAGATCTGCCCTTTCTAAAAGGGTTCTCCTGCTCCGGTATGAGTCCAGTTTTTTGTATTAATTAGATTAATTTTTGTCTGATGTCGTTTTCAAGGTAGCACAAGCAAAAGCACAGGACAGATGAGTGAAAGACTGATGGACGCTGCTGCTCTCCGGACTAAGCATTGAGCCACAGAAAACTGAGCCATTTTGCCTGCCCTCTCTCAAGACTTTTCACATTTTCCCTCATAAAAATTAGGATTTCTCCCCCTTACTAGATATGGTGGCGGAAAATAAAGTATACAGATGAAATATTTATAAAGACATGCTATGTCTCTACTCTGCAGCCCACTCTCTACAGAATCATGAGTGCAGATATTGCACATTTCCATTAAAGCTGGACAGATGAGTAAAATCCTGATGGACACATCTGCTGTCTGACTGCACAGAGCCAGAGAAAGCTGAGCCTTTTTGCCTGTCCCGCCTCAAGACTCTTCACATTTTCAATCACATAAATGAGGCTTTCTGCTCCTAAAAAACCCCACTCACCTGATGTGGTGGGGGAAAATTAAAAAACACAGATCAAATATTTATAAAAACATGCTAATTGTCTCCTCTGCAGCCCAAGACTTTGAGAGTCATGAGCACAGATATTGAGGTTTTTGACTGAAGGTGGATTACATCTGCCATTCCTTGAGAACGTCAGAGGTGTCACAAACCAGCTCCCCCCATGTCCCCACTGCAGCAGAGCAAAGCTGGCTGCTTGGCAGCACACGGGCAAAGGTCCTGCTCCTCACCGTACGCTCAGCCATAACACATCAGAGAAAGGAAATGCATTTAAATTGGGGTGATGCCTATGAAAAATCGTGTGGCTTAGCTCAGAGGAGTCTGTCCTAATTTCATGTTGCTTTTACTTTTTTTGAACAGAGCCCATATGCCCAAAAGCAGCAAATGTCCAACAGCAGCTCCATCACCCAGTTCCTCCTCCTGCCATTCACAGACACACGGGAGCTGCAGCTCTTGCACTTCTGGCTCTTCCTGGGCATCTACCTGGCTGCCCTCCTGGGCAACGGCCTCATCATCACCACCATAGCCTGTGACCAGCACCTCCACACCCCCATGTACTTCTTCCTCCTCAACCTCTCCCTCCTCGACCTGGGCTACATCTCCACCACTCTCCCCAAATCCATGGCCAACTCCCTCTGGAACACCAGGGCCATCTCCTTTTTGGGATGTGCTGCACAAGTCTTTATGTTTCTCTTTTTCATTTCAGCAGAGTATTCTATGCTCACCATCATGTCCTATGACCGCTACGTTGCCATCTGCAAACCCCTGCACTACGGGACCCTCCTGGGCAGCAGAGCTTGTGTCCACATGGCAGCAGCTGCCTGGGCCACTGGGTTTCTCTATGCTCTGCTGCACACGGCCAATACGTTTTCACTGCCACTGTGCAAGGGCAATGCTGTGGACCAGTTCTTCTGTGAAATCCCACAGATCCTCAAGCTCTCCTGCTCAGATGCCCACCGCAGGGAAGCTGGGCTTCTCATGTTTAGTGCTTTTTTTTTTGAGGGATGTTTTGTTTTCATTGTGGTGTCCTATGTGCAGATCTTCAGGGCCGTGCTGAGGATTCCCTCTGAGCAGGGTCGGCACAAAGCCTTTTCCACCTGCCTCCCTCACCTGGCTGTGGTCTCTCTGTTTGTCATCACTGGCATATTCGCCTACCTGAAACCCCCCTCCATCTCTTCCCTATGGCTGGACCTGGTGATGGCAGTTGTCTACTCACTGGTGCCTCCAGCAGTGAATCCCCTCATTTACAGCATGAGGAACCAGGAGCTCCAGGATTCAGTGTGGAAACTGATAACTGGACGTTTTCAATAACAAACAACAACAAATTGTCATTGTCTGCATAGAAGTTATAGTGTAACTCATTGCAGGCTCAGCCATTCTTATTTTCTTGCTGTTGTGGTGGTGGTGTTTTGTGATAATGTTCTCATCCCTTATTCACTGCCTGCCTCTTTTTTCTGACTGTCTATGGAAATGAGGAGCCATTTTCTCTCTGTTTAAAAAAAAAATAAAGGGCCCTGCACTGTTTTGTTTTGTTTTGTTTTCCCCCTGAGATCTCCTTTTAAGGCCTTTTTGGAGCTGGAGGGACAGTTTCTGTCTGCATTAGTGGAGAGGAGCAGAGTCCCAGCCTGGCAGCGCTGCCAGGCAACAGCAGCCCTTGGTCTTCCAGAGCTGTTCTCGTTCCACTTCCACACTCTCCTTCTCATCCCTTGTGTTGGTGCAAGGCCTGAGTGCTCTGGCAGCTTGGTCACCGTCCTGCTGTGTGTCAGTCCTGTGAGCGCAGGCAGGGACAGGCAATGGGCACTGCTGTGACAGAGCTGGCCTCCGTAACAGTGCTTCTATGAAGAAAAGTGATCTTCTTAAGGCAGTGCCTGGAGGCTTAGGTCTTCTTGCAAAGTTTCTGTCAAGAACATGTACAAGAATGTGGCCCACAGATGAAACACCATTGTGCAGCTGCACAGTGTGTGTGTGCAGGGCTGGGCACACAGCAGTGTCCTCTCACAGCCAGGCCTCCTGCCAGAGACCTGCAGGACCAGCAGAGCAGGGGCTGGGCTGTGCCATGTGCACTGGACACCCCTTGGGAAGGAGCCTCAGGTCAATCACCATGGGCTGGCCCCTCACAACCACCATTTCCTGCACTGGCCTCCCACCCACAGAGGTTGTTCTTCCCTCCATGGAGGGACACTGAATGAGTAGTTCAGCAGTTCGTGTTTGCTTTGTACAGATGAATTGTGAGCATGCACGTCATGTACTTGAGGTGACATGAAGCCGAGTGATCACAAACACCATCAACTATTCCTTAGGGTTCCATGAAGGCCTGTGGGACAGATAAGATCTTGAGGTCACTTGGTGTTGGAAGTAACATCCCATTGTTAACTGCCTGAATGCAGCACTGGGATGTGCTTCCTTCAAGCGAGCTCCTTGTGTCCATTCTTCCTGCCATGGGACAAGTCAGATGAGTGCAGAGCAGGGTGACACACCACAGGGCTCAGGTGTCTTCTGCCCTTTGGGAGTGGCAACAGGAGGCCAGAGGGACACTATGACTCCTGCCTCTTTGTGTAAAAGGGACAGACTCTGTCTCTGAGCATCCCTGGGTGCATAAGGAGTCCATGAGGCTAGCTCAGATGTTGACACCTGACAGAACCCTGACATTTCTGTGTTTGACTACAGGAACAAACCCCATTTGACCAGTGAGATTCATCTCAGCTGCCTTGGACAGACTCATTGCACGTGTTCTTGTCTGCTACGTCACCCTTCCCATGATTCCGGATTGTGCTCTCAAAAGTGCCATAGAAACCAGAATGGTGCTGGGGTCCTTAAAAAACGCAGACCTCAAACCCATCTTCAAGAAGAGCAGAAATAGGAACTGGGAGAGTTACAGGCTGGTCACCCTACCTCCCTCCCTGGGAAAGGGATGGGACATGTCCTCCTACACCCATTTCCTGGAATGTGAAGGACAAGGAAGGGATTGCTTGACCCAAATGGACAGGGGAAAGAAAGGCATGTTGTGTACAGGGTGCTTGCAAGGCCTCAGCCATGGTGTCCTTCTGGGCAGAGTGGTGCTGATGGGGCTAAAGAAGTGGATGCTGGGTGGGATGCTGAACCATTAAGCCCAAATATCATGAGTGGTACAAAGTCCTCCATGCAACCAGTTGTGAGTGTCATCTCTCAGTGACTGGCACTTGGACCAACACTGTTGAACATCTTTATTCTCCCCCTCTAAGATGTAACAGAGTGCACTTTCATTGCCTTTGAGGATGATGCAAACCTGGGTGGAGGCCTTGAGCAACCTCACTTGGTTGACCCCGCCCTGAGCAGGAGGGTGAGACAAGATGAGTGAGACAAGGGCTCTCTTCAAACCTGAGTTTTTCTGTGATTTGAAAGAATTTTTGCCTTGGAGAGGTTTCTGGAGAGACAATAGGTAGAAGAATAGTAGAAAAAAAAGGAAGGCAAAAGGGGAGATATAGAAGGTGTTAACAGAAATACAGCAGTTCCAGAGAAGAGTGCTTTTCATGCACATTGTTAGTAGAAAATATATTTGATGAATTTGAACAAAGTGAGGAAGCCAGATGGGTGTCTACAGCCTGCAGGGAAAGAGCGGCAGGTCTAGGACTGCGTAGAACATGCTTCAGTCTTGGTCAGGTCCTGGCGGCTAAGGAGGGAGATGGATGGGTGCTGGTATTATGAGGTCAGTTGTGTCTCAGAATCTCATAACCCAGTCAGAAGCGTGTGGCTGTGAAGGGGACATGGAGATCAGTTCTGTCTCTGGAGGTGACAGGCCAGCAGTAGGGACATGGCTGGGAAAGAACCTCTGCCAAGGTACCCACAGGCCCTACCCAGGAAGAGGCCTTGGAGATGCGTTGTCATGTCCATCCCACCTGAGAACATGACGGGACAGCAGCAGGAACATGGTCGTGTCTGTCAGAGAAGCTGAAAGGCCAACAGCAGTCACAGGATTTAGAAGATCGTGGTGAAGTTACTTCTCTCTGGTCAGGTAAAAAACCACAAGAAGCCTAACAGGTTGGGTTCCCTGCATGAAGGGCAGTTTCTTAGATGGTCGTGCTCTCCTTGGAAGTGGGAAGAAGCAGGGAAGAGTCAGAAAGTGCAACTTGGGAGGTGAGGACTGGATATCAGGAGGAAGAAATGTGACTGGAAGGGCAGGGCTGTGGTGCAAGAGGTCACGCAGAGGGAGCTGGATCAGCCCATGGCTTTGTGTTCCAAAGAACAGCCAGTGAGGGTGCAGACACATCAGTGAAGGGACAGAAATGCTGGGCTGAGAGCAGGTGGGGAAGCGAGATGGGTGTCTGCAGCCTGCAGGGAAGGAGGGGCAGGGATAAGACGGTGTAGAACAGCCTGTGATGGAGATGGCAAAGGGTGCTGGCAAGACTGGAAGGGACCAACAGAACCCAGGTCTCTGTCCCCTTGGCCATGGCAGTTGTCTGTGCCACTGAGGCCTAGGAGAAGACATGTTGTCCTCATGGCACTGGGGCCTCGTTGCCTCCTTGCAGCCCCATGGGCAAGCTGGAAGTTGTTGTACCAGTGCTGTCCTTCCCTCGGCCTTGCACACCCACATCCCACGGTCCCAGGAAGAGCCCTGAGCCGTGTGTGAGGGACAGGATCCCCCTTCCCTTTGCCTGGAGGTCATGGCTTCTCCTTTCTGCTTCAGAAAGCAAGCCAAGAGGTTTCTCAACATCAGAGCTGAAGAGAAGACTAAAAGGAGACCTCATGGTGGCTACAGCTTCTTCACAAGGGGAGAAGGAAGGGAAAGTACTGGTCTCTTCTCTGTAGTGACCAATGTGAGTACCAAAGGGAATGTCAGGAAGATATGCCAGGGGAGGGTCATGTTGGACATGACGAAAATGTTCTTCACCCAGAGGGTGCTGGACACTGGAACAGGCTCCCCAGGGAGGTGTCATGGCCCCAAGCCTGCCAGTGTTCAAGAAGAGACCGGACAACGTCCTCGGACACATGGTGTGAACTGTGGGCTTGTCCTGTGCAGGGACAGGTGTTGGACTTGATGATCCTGTGAGTCCCTCAGATCAGGAGATTCTATGAAATACTAAGTCAAATGTCCATGTATTCATTGTACAGATGAGTTGTAAACATACACATCATGTGCATGTCCACTGTGTACATGTGGTGACATGAACCCAAGTGAGCACAAATGCTATCAGCTATTGCTTGGGGTGCCATAAAGGTCAGTGGGACAGAGATGGTGTTCAGGAATCTCTTCCAGCCTATGTTATTGTATGATTCCATGAATCTTTTCCTTGGAAAGCTCTTTCAATACAGAATAGACAGAGGCAGAAGAAAAAAAAAAAAGGCAGAAGCAGAGATATAAAACACACCAGTGTAAATACAGCAGCTCCTCTGAGGAACATTTCTCCACTCAAACCCTTGATAGGAAATCTATTAGATAAATTTGATGAAAGCAGCTTAGTTTTACCTGCTCACACACTGGACCACAAGGAGGGTGATGGCTGGGTACGACGCCATGTGCTCAGCTGTGTCTCAGGAACTCATAGGCCAGTAGGAAGCCAATGGCTGTGGAGGGGACTGTGAGGTCACTTGTGCCTCTGCAGGGGATAGGGCAACAGCAGGAACATGGCTGGGAAAGGGACTGGGAGGTCACACATACGAGACAAGCAATCGGGCCCAATCAGCATGATTTATGAAAGGGAGGTCCTGCCTCACCAACCTGATCTCCTTCTATGACAAGGTGACCGGCTTAGCAGATGAGGGAAAGTCTGTTGTGGGGGAGTGAATCCGCCACACAGGCTGTGGATGTTGTGTACTTAGACTTGAGTAAAGCCTTTGACACTGCATCCCACAGCATCCTCCTGGAGAAGCTGCAGCTCATGGCCTGGATGGTGTATCTGCGATGGATAAAGAACTGGCTGGAGGGCCGGGCCCAAAGAGTTGTGGTGAATGGTGCCAAATGCAGTTTGGGGCCAGTCACGCGTGGTGTTCCCCAGGTCTCCGTTTTGGGGCCAGTTCTGTTTAATCTCTTTATCAATGGTCTGGACAAGAAGATCAAGTTCACCCTCAGCAAGTTTGCAGATGACACCAAATTGGGTGGGCGTATTGATATGCTGGAGGGTAGGAAGGCTCTAGAGAGGGATCTGAAGCTGCCAGTTCATTGGGCTGAGACCCATTGTCTGAGGTGTAACAAGGCCAAGTGCCAGGTCCTGCACTTAGGTCAAAACAACCCCCTGCAACACTACAGGCTTGGGGAAGAGTGGCTGGAAAGCTGCCTGGTGGAAAAAGAAATGACAGGGTTAGTCGACATCAGCTGAACATGAGCCAGTGTGTACCCAGGTGGCCAAAAAGGCCAATGGCCTCTTGGCTTGTATCAGGAATAGTGTAGTGGGCAGAACCAGGGCAGCAATCATCCCCTTGTTCTCGGCGCTGGTGTGGCTGCAACTCACATCCTCGGTTGAGTTTTGGGCCCCTCACTATAGGAAAGACCTTGAGGTGCTGGAGTGAGTGCAGAGGAGGGTGACAAGGCTGTTGAGGGTCTGGAGCGCAAGTCTTCTGAGGAGCAGCTGAGGGACGCAGGGGTGTTTAGCCGGGAGAACAGGAGGCTGAGGGGAGACCTTTCGATATCTAAAACTATCTGAAAAGAGGCTGTAGAATGAAGGGTGTTGGTGTTCTCCAGAGTAGCAAGTGATAGGATGAGAGGAAATGGCCTCAGCTTGTGCCAGAGAAGGTTCAGAATTCGTATTAGGAAACATTTTTTCATGGAAAAGGTTGTGAAGCAGTGGAACAGGGTACCCAGGGCAGTGGTTGAATCACCATCCTTGTTCCTTACAACAGCTTCTAGGAGGATCTCTTCCATGTTCTTTCAAGGTACAGGTAAGAGGCTGACAGGTCAGTATTTTTCAGGGTCCTCCTTTCTACAGCAGAGGAGACAAACACTGCCACACAGTGCAGCTCGGAACGTGGAGACTGGGCATGAGGAGGAAGAAATATCACTCAAAGGGTAGTGCTGTGGTACAAGAAATCATCCAGAAGGAGCGTGAGATCAATCCACTTCCTTGTGTTTCAAGGAACAGAACATGAGAGTGGAGACGCATCAGTCAATGTATGGATATAGCAGGGTGAGAACAAAGGGAGGAAACGAGATAGGTGTCTGCAGCCTGCAGGGAAACAGAAGCAGCTGTGGGACAGTGTAGGACAACCTGTGGTGGAGATGGCAAAGGGCACTGGCAAGGCTGGATGTAACCAAGAGAACCCAAGTCTTTGTCTCCTTGGCTATGGCAATCATCATGTTGTCCTCAGGCACTGGGGGCACCTCATGGCCTCCTTGCACACCCCCAGGAAGGCTGGGAACTGTCACACCATTGTCCTTCACTCAGCATCACACAGCCCACATCCCCCTGCCCCAGGAAGAGCCCTGAGCAATGGGTGAGGGACAGGATCTGCCTTCCCAGGGGCTGGGGGTCAGGCCTTGGCCTCTCTGCTTCATCCAACAAAACCAGGGTTTTCTCAGCACCTCAGCTGCCTGCACATGACCCTTTGTTTATCTGCCATCATGGCCTCCAATTCTCTGCTCTAACGAGTCCCTGGGAAGGCTTTGCTGGTACTTGTCCTCGGTGGAACTCATTAATACTTCAAGGTACTTAGTACTTTTTTCTTCTGACTTTGACTTCTGGTAAGGTTTGTGCAATCTCCTCTCAGCACCTGAGCTTCAAGGACTCGGTACCAAATATACCATGGGGCTCATTACACGGAACAAAGCTCTAAGAAACCATGTCTCTTCTTGTAACGTCCTTCTAGTCATGTAGAGTTAATTGGAGAAGTTTCCTAGTCTAGTTATGGAGAACGATTTCAAAAACCTTCTAATAGAAATGACTTTTTTTGGTTTCAGGGTATTGGTTTTTTTTTTTTTTAGTGTGGAGAAGAGGTGATTACAGCATTATCTGATATTGTTCCAGGGTCTCTGCTAAGGAGGTCTGGACTGGTTGGAGAAGCTGTCCCTTGAGGTCTGACACTGTGTGGACAACTTGCTCCTCACCTCCCCAACCCCATCATTTCTCTCATTGGCCACCTGGCACTTGCATCCCTTTTCCTTACACCAGACTTCTCCACTGCAGGCTGCAGCTGGATGTTCGGGGCAGAGCTGAAGTAGCTCAGCTGGGAGAGCATCAGACTGAAGATCTAAACGCCCCTGGTTCATCCCTGGCCTTCGCAATGATTTTCTCCCTTTGACATCTGCGGAGCCCATCTGCCTTCTTCCATCCTGCCCTGGCCCTCCTTGCGCCTCCAGCTCTTGCCACAGCACTGCCCATGCCCTGTACCTGCAGATCTGTGGGTCAGAAGGAGCCTTCTTCTTGCACCACAAGTTCCCGCCTCTCCCTGGGCAGGAATCTCTATTCAGTGCTTTTCTGGGGTGATCTCCAGCTGTCCCTCCTTCTAATCAGCAATCAGGATCTCTGTTTCGTGAGGCCTCTGCAAAGACCCTGTCTCTCTCCTCTTTGTCATTCTCGATGGTGCACAGACTGCTCCCCTCATACACCTCCTTCCCTGGACCTCAGTTCCCAGACCGGAGCATCCTGACCACCGTCCCACCCAGTCCCAGGGCTGGGCACTCTCTGGAGCTGAGGTGTGAGTCGCAGCATCCTCTGTCTGGAGGTTTGTCACAGCTGGGCCTCTGATGTGCCAAGGACAGCTGGCAAAGCCGTGCTGAGGTTTGTCCCCTGGGGAGCGTGGGCACCGGTGTTGTTCAGTCACACGCTGTCCTGAGCAGAGTTTTGTGCCTCCCCGCTTTGCCCTCCTGCTGCAATGTTTGATGAATCACAGACACGCTCCTCTCTGGGCATCAGCAGGGAGATACAAGCACAGGGGAATCTGTCTGAGGCCCCACATGAACATCCCTCTGCATCAGTTCCTCCCTGCTGCCAGGGCACAGGTCAGGACAGAAATACCAGCAGTGGCTCCCCTGGGGTCTAGCTTGGAAGTCACCAGCCGTCACACTGGGACTCCCAAACAGCCCCAGCTCTACCACTGAATGTCATTTTTACTTTTACTTGCATTTCCTGAGCACTGCACAAGTTGCTGTGCTCTCCATCCTCTCAGCCCAGAGCCAGGGCTCACAGCACAAGTGTCTCAACTGTCCCCCGTTTCCATACCCAAATATTCCAGGGAAGTTGGGCTTTTGTTGTGACTGAGAACAACTGAGAGGAGAGGGACAGACTGCCCAAGCAAAGTTACTGTCTTTTCAGCTTTGAGAATGAGCTTGAAAATATTTGTCTGCAGGGGTAGTGCCTGCATGACTGTCACTGCTCCAAAAGAGTCCTTCTAGGTTGTTGCTGAGCAAGAACAGGAGAGTCATTGATGAAGACGGGCTTCGGGGACCCATGTGCCTCCTGACCATTGCGGGAGGAGATCTGTGGGCCATCATCACCTCTGGGGCCATCTGGAGTTTATAGGGCACCTTGACCACCTTAGGGTTCAATTCTGCGGGGTCACAGCCCAGGACTTACCCTGATTGGCAGCTCTGTCATGGCCTCTGCGCTGTGGGACCAGCCTGGCCCAGGCAGGGCCTGGGGGAAAGAGCAGCTGGGAGATCTTGGGGTGAAGAAATGGGCACTGGGGTGCATCATGGCACCTATTAGAGAGCCATTTTGACTAGAAACTGCCTGTGGCAAAGCAGGATGGGAACGTCTCTGTCAGCAGGATTATTCCACAGGGACCACGGGCTCTGGCAGCCCCACAGCCTGACCCCAAACCTGTTGTCCCTGAGACAAACCCCTTCCCCACCGCCATGTCTTTGTTCTCTGCTGCCCCTGATCAAACTCAGGAAGATTTCCTGATGCCTGGGCAGACACAAACCAGATCCCGGCTAAAGTCCACTGAGACTTTTAATGAGAACAAATATGATGCACAGTGTAAAAACAGGGAAAAAATGGAGGAAACTCTGGGCTGTTTCTGCTGCCCATGGGCAAAGGGAGACAGTTCCCCGGTGCTCACGGCTCTCCCAGCTGCACAGACCTCTCCTCCCTCCCGGCTGCACCCACCTGCACAGCAGGGATGGGCTCTCCTGGCCGGGGGCTCAGGGATTGCTGTGCACCCAGCTCTGTCACAGCCTTTGTGTCCTCACGAGGATGTGCCAGAGAGATCTCTTCAGCATTATCATAGCCCATGCTCCCCGGGGACAGGGACGAGGTGTCTCCTTCAGCTCCAGGGACCCCAGCACTTCTCTGGGAGCACAGGCTGCCCCCTGCAAGCAGCAATGCAGGACATTGCAGTTCACCCCATGGGGTCTGTGCACCACATTCCTCCCTGCTCCTCACCACATTCAGCTCCTTCTTCCACCCTCCAGTCCCTCCATGGGAAACTCCTGGGGCAGGATTCCCCTTCCCAAGAGGTTTAGGTCTCAGTACAGCAGCAACTAGGGTGTGAGCAGGGATGGCACCCCAGGAACCAGCAGCGCTGAATTTCCCTCTTACCTCTGGGTGCATCCCTGGGTCCTGCTCCCTCCTCTGGCACCCTGGGCGTTTCCCAAGCTCCCTGTCCAGGGCCATCGTCCTCCTCAGGGTGAGAAACCTCCCTGGCATCATCATAGCCCTCTGCTGGGTCATCCCCATGCAGAACAAGAACATCTGAAAAGAGAGGGGAGCTGGTGACAGTGAGAAGATACATCCTGCAGAGCAGAGGATGGGAGGCACTGGTGTTGGCAGCAGCACAGGAGACCCTCAGGTCCTCCCCATCTGACAGTGAGACTCAGTGACACCTCTGTCCATCACTTGTCTGCAGGCAGATCAGCCCCTTCCTGCTTCATTACCTGGTGCTGATCCCAGACCATCCTCCTCCTCACGGTACCCAGGGTAGGGCTGCAGCCGGGTCAGGGACTGCTCTGAAGAGGAGCCTGCAGAGATGCGCAGCGGGTGTTATGGAGCGAGCCCACTGACCTGGTTCGTGGCCAGTGCTGCTGGGGAAGGGGGACCCACAGAGCTGGGGCTGCATGGGGAGGAGGGCTGGGAATTCACCCTGTTCCCCTGGGACAAGCTCTGTCTCAGGGGTGCTCCCAGAGCTGCCCCAGGACAGCTCATCCCTCACTGGTCAAGTGGGGTGCAGAGGCAGGAAGAGAGGGGCTGTCCAGCTGCGATCAGCAAAGCTGGTTGGGAGGCAGCTCCTCTCCCGGGCCCAGGACCTGGGTGCTCTCCCCACAGACCACACAGCCCCAGCACTGCAGGGACCACGGGCTGGGGGCTTCAGAGGATCAGCCCTGGGGTGGGGCCAGGGGAAAGGGTCCTGCAGATGTGCCCACACCCACCTGAGCGACCAAACCTCGCCTGCTTCTCCTGCACTGGGCTGTAACCGATCTCCTCGTACACAGCCTCGGGGAAGAGCTCCTGGGCTGTCCTGGAGCCTGGAGACAGAGGCAGGGCTGGCACAGGGACAGGCAGAGAGGCTATGGGACCCCACTGTGCTCCCCCAGACCTGTTCCTTGGTCCAGCCCAGGACTGCTCCAACAGCACAGCCCCACTGTGCTGTCCAGGAACAGCTGCCACATCCCCAGTGAGGGCCACATCACTGTGGAGATGATCTGGGGCAGCATCACACCCTTGGAGACAGCGCCCAAGCCCCTCTGGCCCCTGGGTCATCCCCCCTTGTCTGACCCCAGAGCAGCTCACATGTTTCCTCTCCACCTGGAGCTGACCCCTGTCTGCCCCATGAGTCCATAGTAGGGCCCCAGCCTTACCAAGGGCAGGCAGGGCTGGGCAGAGGGTCAGCCTGGGGCCTGACACCGTGGAGATGGGCCCTGCTGCTCTGTGTTCCTCCTGTCTTGTTGTTTGCCCCAGGGCACCCTCCAGCACTACCCAGAGCACTGCCAGCCTTGGCCACCTCCACCAGGATAACATCTCCTCCAGGATAACATCTCCCCAGGACAACATCTCCCACAGGATAACATCTCCTCCACGATAACATCTCCCACAGGATAACATCTCCCAAAGGATAGCATTTCCCCCAGGATAACATGTTCCCTGGTCCTGCTCTGCCATTTCTCTCCTTGCCCCATCTCTTGCTCCCACCACCTCTCGGCTCTCTCCACCCCTTGCTGCTGGTGCCCGATGGCCAGACAGTCAATGAGGTGCGTGGAACAGGTGGCAGCACACAGTCTCATCCCCTCAGCTCTGCTTGTGCCCCTTACTGACCCCCCGCAGCACCCACAGCCCTTCCAGGAGGCATCACTGGGACCTCTGTGGAAGGACCCACCTCTGCGCCCAGCCCTGGCTCTGAGCACTTGCCCGGCCAGCAGGGCCAGGAGCAGGCAGAGAAGGGCCCCCAGGATGATGCAGATGATGACGGGCACTGAGATCCTCCCATTGACAGCCGGACGGCCCCGGGTGGGATCTGCATGGGCAAGAACATGGAAGAACAGCACCAGCCTTGGGAGAGGTGGAGGCAGCACCAGTCCTGACCCCCATCACACAAGGCAGCAGGGAGTGGAGGGCCCAGGGGGAGAGTGATGGAGAAGCTTCCACCCTGCTGAGTGAATTACAGCCCTCCTCAACCCCCACACAAACACCCCAGTGCCTCCTCCTGGGAGTTTCACACTCCAGCAAGGAGCCCCTTCCACCCAACTGTGGGTCAGAGTCTGGCCCTGGGATACCCAGCCCTGGGGGGAGGACAAGTTACCTGCTTGGGGTGGGGATGCTGCTGTCCTGGGTGCAGCTGCAGAGGAGGAAAAGGAGAGCTGGGCTGAGAGGGTGGGAGTGCACGTACCAGGAGCCTTCCCTCCACACACCCATGTGTGTCTGTAGGTGTCCCTGACACATCCCAGCCAAATTGCCCCTCCTGTAGTGCTAGAAAGGGACCCAGGACAGGGCCCGTGGCCTCTGCTCTGGGTGGCAGGCAGGGTGGCACAGGCAGCCCAGGGGATGGCCCTGGAGCTGCAGGGCCCCACGGGCAGTGGCCCAAGGACATCCAGTTCCACCGAGGCTGCTCCCTGCGTGGCACCAGGCTGCTGCACCCCACAGGAACATTCCTGCTCTCGGGAGCTCAGGGGCTGTGCCAGGACCAAGTGGGTGAAAGGCCTTCCCCAGCTCCCTGCCAATACCCGAGCAAGGGGTCCCAGCCCCAGCTCACCCGAGCAGCGCACGGCAGCATCTTCCTTATGCCGGCAAGCACGTCCGTCCCCAGGCCGGGCCCAGCAGTCCTGCAGAGACGACTCCGTCCCCCGGCACTCCACCCGCTCCAGCCAGATGGGGCCTTGCCCCACCCCAAAAGCAGCCTCACGCAGGGCAGACACCGCGGGGCCACAGCCCAGCTGCCTGCACGCCACCTGGGCATCCCGCATGTCCCAGGAGTCATCGCACACTGTCCCCCAGGAGCCGTGATGCCAGAGCTCCACTCTGCCCGAGCACCCGTCCTCGCCTCCCACGGCACGGATCTTCTCCCTGTCTGGAGAAGGCAAAGAGCTGCCATGGCACTCAGACAGCAGAGCCCTGCCAGGCAGGAGGAGCACACAGAGGAGCAGCTCCCTACCTGTGCAGCTGGTGGAGTTGGGGCACGGGGCCAAAGGCTCTGGGGGCATTTCTGGGCGTCTCCCTGAGGAAGGAAACACTGTGGTGAAGGGGCTGGCTTGGGGATTGTGCAGAAGAGAGCGGGGCTGAGCTCTGCTCGTGCCTGTGTGTGCCATCTTGGTCACAGAGCAGCAGGGGGTGTCCATGGAGGGGAGGCTCCTCTGAACCCCATCTGGTCTCTGCTGAGACCTCACTTGGAGATGTCACTGCCTCCCCCAGGCACTGCTGGGTGGCAACTGCTGCTGGACGTGTGGAGCTCTGGGAACTGTGGTCACGTTTGTGCCACCAGCAGCAGAAGAGTCTGACATGGAAATGAAAACCCCTCCAAGCTCTTTCTCTGCATTTGGCTGTGCCCAGAGGGGAGCAGAAGCTGGGGTGACACCGATCCCCAGTGGCTCAGAATTACCATTGCAGGTGATGTAGGTCTCATCTCGCAGGTCATCGCATGACTGTGGGTCCCAGGGAGCAGAGGGACACTGCCAAAAAGAGTTGTTTTTCTCCCCACACTGCACGTAATCCAGCCAGGCAGGGCCAGACACCCTGCCATAGGGCAGGCCTGTTTCCAGGGATCCTCCGTCCCCACAGCCCAGCTCCTTGCACGCCAGCGACACCGTGTCAGGAGTCATCGCGTTGGAGCAAACACTCCTCCACGTCCCGTTGTAGAAAACCTGCAGGCGCCCGGAGCAGCCGTCACTGTTCTCCAGCCTCAGGGCCACGAACTCTGGGAGGAAAGGCAGCAAGAGGAACAGGCTGGTCTGGGGCTGTGGGAGCCAGGACGCCTCTGCGCTCCCCAGGCCCCCAGGCAGGCAGGGCAGGGCCAGCAAGTCCCCCTTGCAGCCAGGGCAGAGAGAAGTCCCTGGTGGACACACAGCCCTGCTCTCCCCACTCACCCTGGGGGACAGCTGAGCTCCCCAGGGACCCCAGTGGGACTGAGGGCACCCGTGCATGGGTGTCCATAGGCCGGGCTCAGGCAGGGGCTCAGCCAGGGACAGCCTTGGCCATGCCCGGCTTTCCCTGCATCCCAGCCTCCCTGGGAACCATCCCAGCACATCTCCCAGCACAGACCTGAGCAGATGACGCCCGCGTCCTCTTTGTGCCCGCAGTCGTGCTGCCCCCAGGGCCCGGCAGCGCAGTCCCAGAGAGCAGCTTCGGACCCAGAGCAGTTCACACCGTCCAGCCAGATGTGCCCGGAGCCTTCCCCGAACCGAGCGGAGCCAGCCGCCTCCACCGGCCCTCCACAGCCCAGCTGGTGGCAAACGACGGCGGCATCAGACAGGTCCCAGCCATCGTCACAGACGGTCCCCCAGCTGCCCTGGTAGTAGATCTCCACTCTCCCTGCGCAGCGCCCGGACCCGTTCACCAGCCGGACCCACCGGCTCCCTGCAGTGGGGAGAAACCCCAGGTGCTGTCAGGGGGTGGCTGCCCCCCACCCCATCATACGGGGGCTCATGCAGCACCGCTCACCCCAGCAAATGACTCCCACGTCCTCCACAACCCCTCCCAACAGCAAACTCCCGGGCAGGGAGGTGTTGCAGAGGGTCAGGCTGGCCTCGTGCCCTGCGCACCGGACCCCTCGCAGCCCCACGGGGCCCGTCCCTCGCTCAGGCTTTGGGGGGTTGTAGGCTTTTTCTGCCTCTCCACACCGCAGCTGCCGGCACACCACGCTGGCCTCCTGCACGTCCCACTGGTCGTCCAGGACTCTGCCCCACGTCCCGCGCTGGAAGATCTCCACTCGCCCGTCGCACCGGCTCCCTCCGCCCACCAGCCGCAGGGACGCAGAGTCGGCTGGGCCTGGGGACAGCAGAGGAGCCACAGCCATCAGCGGCACCGGGCAGCACGGCAGCCTCCAGGGAGGAGGGCAAGGGGGGATTGTCCGACCAGACAGGACAAGATTGAGCCCTGTGCTGACGAGAAGCCAGGGCAAAGCCCAGGCCCTGTCTGCAGCTCACAGCCAGGCCTGCTGCTGCTGGGTGGTGGGATGAGGCTCTGCAGGGCTCTCTGTGGGGATGGGATGTGGCTGTCTGCAGCCACAGGGATGGAGCAGAGCCCCACCGACCTGTCCTGGGCTCATGCTATGGAACACAGGCCTGGCAGTGGTGCTGGGGCCTGAGGCGCTGCCCTGGGGACAGGTGTCTGCCTCTGTTCAGACCTCAGCTCTCCCAGAGCAGAGCGGTCAGTGTGAGCAGGGAAAGCCCCCCAGGGATCCTCCAGGGAGAAATTCAGCCTGGTGCTGCCATGGGACCCAGCTTTGGGTGGCCATGTCTCCCACAAAGGGAAGTGGAGCTAATGCACCATTTTCCCAGCACTCACCTGAGCAAATGACAGCAGCGTTGTTCCCGTGGGAGCACGGGGAGGCCCCCAGGGTGGTCACTGGGCACTGTCCCAGGTGGGCTTCAGTCCCGTCACAGTGGAACGAGTCTCTCCAGACAGGGCCAGTTTCTCTCCCAAAATACTCTCCTCCAGGAATGGACTCAGCAAACCCACAGTGGAGTTGATGACACAGAACGTGGGCATCAGAGAGATCCCAGCGGGAGGCACAGAGGGTTCCCCAGGTCCCCAGCACCTGGACCTCCACCCTCCCTGCACAGGCTGTGCTGCCGTTCACCAGCCTGAACGCTGTGTACTCTGGGGACAGAGGAGGAGAGAGGGTGGGTTGGTGCTTTTGTAGCCTCGGTAGCCAGTGGAGAGTCCAAAGGGACAGATGCCTTTCTTCTTGTGCATGGTTTTCATGCTGCAGACAGTACAATGATCCCTCCTGTCCTACACCCACCCAGCCTGGTTCTTGCTCTGTTCGCAAGCCCTGGCACAGCCCCAGTGTTCACCACCCCACCCTTTGTCCTTACGTGTGCAGCTGACAGCAGCGCTGTTCATCTGGGTGCAGGCCTGGTCCCGGGAGGACCCCGTGGGGCAGGAGGACAGGAGGGACTCATTCCCCACACACTGCAGCTCTCCATCCCACACGGGACCAACCCCTTCTCCAAAGTGACCTCCTCCAGACACAGGCAGGGCCAGACCGCACTGCAGCTCCCTGCAGACCACCTCAGCAGCTTTGGGGCCAAAGTGGGAATCACAAACAGTTTTCCACTGGTCCCCATCACTGATCTCCACACGTCCTGAGCAGCGGCTCCTCCCTTCCACCAGGTGGAAAAATCCTGGAAAAATACACCAAACAACCTGGGAATTCCCAGAGCCCTCTGTCAGTTACATGCCCACATCCCTCATCACCTCCGAACAAGCCGTGGCCAAAGTGCCCATTGCACATGCCAGAGGAAGCTGTTGGGGAAGGGCTGGTGCCAGAAACACATCCAAGACTCCTCCTCCCCTTGTCTACATCACAAGAGCACCTGAGGTGTGTGTCTGCCACACACTCACAGCCACAGGTGCTGCTCACACAAAGGGCTCCCACACAAGCTCCTCTGTGCTGCCTGGCACGGTCCCCCCAGCACCGCAGCCGTGTGAGCAGTTGGGGTCCAGGAGAACTGGCCCGGATGATGACAAAGATGCAGCTGCTCAGCCCCTGCAGAGCTTGGGCCAGGCAGGACCATCATCACCTGCGTACAAACAGAAGCTCCTTCTGATCCCAGGAGTGTTCCTGGGGTGTTGGGAGGTTCCTTTTAGGTGGGAGATGTCCCAGAGCACAGAAATGGAGCAACTGTTATCATGGCTGGCGCTCTCCAGAGCCCTCCGCTGCCTGCTCGAGGGGGATGTTCTCATCCAGGGACACCGTGCTCTGCCCAGGGGTGCACAGGTCCCAGGCCAATGGCCAGGCAGGGGGCAGGAGACCCGCATGTCCCCCTGGCCTCACGCTGCCTCAGAGGGTGACAGCAGCACAGACGAGAGTCATTAAGTGCTGGCAAAGACTCTCTTTCATGGGTCAGTGTGGGGAGCTGTGGGCAGGCAGGAGGGGTTGGGCAGCTTGTCAGCGCTGCCTGCATGGGGTCCTGTCCCCACAGGGATGTCACAGCTTTCCCCAGGGACCAGTTACACCAGCTATGACAGTCCCAGCTCAGCAGCATGACTGGCCACACTAGGCCCAGATCTACCATGTTTGTTTTTTGCTGAGAGCACCGACATGTCACTTCTTGCATCCCAGCCCCAAAGTTAGGTAATAGGCTGACCCCTTACCTGAACACGTCACTCCAGCATCAAAAATGTGAATACAGTCATGTTCGCCCCATCCTGCATGTTTGCAGTCAGACAGGGAAGATTCGGTGCCATTACAGCTGACGTCATCCATCCAAATGGGGCCAGATCCTGCCCCAAAGTGTCCGTACTGAGGAGCTCCAACAGCAGACCCACAGCCCAGCTGCTTACAAACCACTGCTGCATCGTTCATGTCCCAGTAGTTACCACACACAGTCCCCCACTGTTCATGCTGTTTCACCTCCACTCTCCCAGCACAGCGCCTGCCACCATCCGCCAGCCTCACCTCCGCAGCACCTTCAAACACTGACACAGGACCAGTCAGATCAGCGTCAAGCCCCAGCACTGTGGGTGTCAGGGTGGGAGACCCCTCCCCTTCAGGCTGTCCCCAATATGGTGCAGAGGTCCTTTGTATCCCCACGGGCTGAGCAAGGCCGGGGTGACCAGCTCCAGCTGTCCTGGGACATTTGTGACCCCAGAGCTTTCAGCACGTCCTTCTACCATAACAGACCCTTCAAGCTGCCCCTGGCTCAGACTCACCTAGAGCACCCACTCCTCTCAGGCCAGCACCCTGGGAAGAGACCTGTCCCCAGGGATTCCCAAGCTCCCGCTCCTGTTTCTCCAAGGGTCCCCAGCTGCTATGGACCACAGTCTGCCCTGGGCACCTCCCACATCATAATCTCAGGCCTTTGTGTATCCACTGTGGAGCAACGTGTTGATCCCAGGGAGCCCTCCCAGCCCATGGCCCCTCTTTGTCCTTGGGCGTCAGCCCAGCCCTGCCCTTGTCTATGATCCCAGGAAGGTTATGCCTCTGCCAGCCTGTGGGAACAGATGCCCCAGTTCCCTTGTCTCCACAATCACAAACTGTCCCCTCCTCAGGCCGGAGCTCACCCCAGGGTTCAACACCCCACCCCGAGTCCTTACGTGTGCAGCTGACAGCAGCGCTGTTCATCTGGGTGCAGGCCTGGTCCCGGGAGGACCCCGTGGGGCAGGAGGACAGGAGGGACTCATTCCCCACACACTGCAGCTCTCCATCCCACATGGGACCAACCCCTTCTCCAAAGTGACCTCCTCCAGACACAGGCAGGGCCACGCCGCACTGCAGCTCCCTGCAGAGCACCTCAGCAGCTTTGGGGCCAAAGTGGGAATCACAAACAGTTTTCCACTGGTCCCCATCACGGATCTCCACACGTCCTGAGCAGCGGCTCCTCCCTCCCACCAGACGGACGAATCCTGGAAAAAAAACAGTAACAACATGGGAGTTCCCAGAGCCATCTGTCAGTTACATGCCCTCATCCCACATCACCTCTGAGCAAGCCGTGGCCAAAGTGCCCATTGCACACCCCAGAGGAAGCTGTTGGGGAAGGGCTGGTGCCAGAAACACATCCAAGACTCCTCCTCCCCTTGTCTACATCACCAGAGCACCTGAGGTGTGTGTCTGCCACACACTCACAGCCACAGGTGCTGCTCACACAAAGGGCTCCCACACAAGCTCCTCTGTGCTGCCCGGCACGGTCCCCCCAGCACCGCAGCCGTGTGAGCAGTTGGGGTCCAGGAGAACTGGCCCAGATGATGACGAATCTGCAGCTGCTCAGCCCCTGCAGAGCTTGGGCCAGGCAGGACCATCATCACCTGGGTGCAACCAGAAGCTCACTCTGCTCCCAGGAGTGTTCCTGGGTGTTGGGAGGTTCCTTTTAGGTGGGAGATGTCCCAGAGCACAGTAATGGAGCAGCTGTTATCATGGCTGGTGCTTTCCAGAGCCCTCCCCTGCCTGCTCAAGGGGGATGTTCTCATCCAGGGACACCGTGCTCTGCCCAGGGGTGCACAGGTCCCAGGCCAATGGCCAGGCAGGGGACAGGAGACCCGCATGTCCCCCTGGCCTCACGCTGCCTCAGAGGGTGACAGCAGCATGGACGAGAGTCAGTAAGTGCTGGCAGAGACCCTGTTTCATGGGTCAGTGTGGGGAGCTGTGGGCAGGCAGGAGGGATTGGGCAGCTGGTCAGCACTGCCTGCATGGGGTCCTGTCCCCACAGGGCTGTTACAGCTTTCCCCAGGAATGTCTCAGGACCACTCTGTGCATGCGATGATATAGAATAAGCAGCCAAATTCAAGCAACTGCCAAGCTCCTAAAGCCTCACAGAGCCAGAACACGCATCCGAGCCCTGGGGTTGGGCAGCGAGGGGCCGTGTGCTGCCTGCTCCTCTGCCCAGGGTCCAGCGCTCGTGCGCTCTGAAAAGTCCCTCCAAGGCCATTGATGTACACATGTCCCTGAGGGGGAACAACCCAGCGTGATCAGCCCTCTCATGCTCTTCCTCCAAGGTGTGGGGTGCCGGCATGTCCTCCCATGGTGTTTCCAGCTCAGGGATCCTCAGCCGTGTTGGCTGGAAACTGGCAGAATGAGTGGGGACCAACAGAGACGAGCAGACACTCCAGAGCAGGATGGAAGATTCATGTGCAGCCCAAGACACCAACTGAGGTGGGGCTGAGAGACTGTGGCAGGGTTAGTTCTGCCTGGGGTAGGTTCCTTCTGGGCTTTCCCAGGGACTGGGAACATGAGCAATGACAGTCCCAGCTCAGCAGTCGGACCAGCATCACTGGCACATTCTCTGGCTCATGCTTTTTGTTCCCTGAGGGCACAGCCAGGTGCCTTCCCCCATCGCAGCCCCAACAGTGAAGAACAGGCTGACCCCTTACCTGAACATGTCACTCCAGCATCAAGAATGTGAATACAGTCATGTTCGCCCCATCCTGCATGTTTGCAGTCAGACAGGGAAGATTCGGTGCCATTACAGCTGACGTCATCCATCCAAATGGGGCCAGATCCTGCCCCAAAGTGTCCGTACTGAGGAGCTCCAACAGCAGACCCACAGCCCAGCTGCTTACAAACCACTGCTGCATCGTTCATGCTCCAGTAGTCACCACACACAGTCCCCCACTGTTCATGCTGTTTCACCTCCACTCTCCCAGCACAGTGCCTGCCGCCATCCGCCAGCCTCACCTCCACAGCACCTTCAAACACTGACACAGGACCAGTCAGATCAGCGTCAAGCCCCAGCACTGTGGGTGTCAGGGTGGGAGCCCCCTCCCCTCCAGGCTGTCCCCAATATGGTGCAGAGGTCCCTTGTATCCCCACGGGCTGTGCGAGGCTGGGGTGACCAGCTCCAGCCCTGCTGGGTCATTTATGGACCCTAAGTTTTCGGCACATCCTTCTACGCTAATAGACCCTTCAACCTGCCCCTGGCCCAGGCCCACCTAGAGCACCCACTCCTCCCAGGCCAGCACCCTGGGAAGAGACCTGTCCCCAGGGATTCCCAAGCACATGCTGCTGCTTCTCCCAGGGCCCCCAGCTCTCCTGGACCAGTCTTCCCATCTCCCACATCATAATCTCAGGCCTTTGTGTATCCACTGTGGAGCAACATGCTGATCCCAGGGAGCCCTCCCAGCCCATGGCCCCTCTTTGTCCTTGGGCGTCAGCCCAGCCCTGCCCTTGTCTATGATCCCCAGGAACATCACGCCTTTGTCAGCCTGTGGGAACAGATGCCCCAGTTCCCTTGTCTCCACAATCACAAACTGTCCCCACCTCAGGCTGGAACTCACCCCAGTGTTCACCGCCCCACCGAGTCCTTACGTGTGCAGCTGACAGCAGCGCTGTTCATCTGGGTGCAGGCCTGGTCCCGGGAGGACCCCGTGGGGCAGGAGGACAGGAGGGACTCATTCCCCACACACTGCAGCTCTCCATCCCACATGGGACCAACCCCTTCTCCAAAGTGACCTCCTCCAGACACAGGCAGGGCCGCGCCGCACTGCAGCTCCCTGCAGACCACCTCAGCAGCTTTGGGGCTAAAGTGGGAATCACAAACAGTTTTCCACTGGTCCCCATCACTGATCTCCACACGTCCTGAGCAGCGGCTCTTCCCTTCCACCAGACGGACAAATCCTGGGAAAAAAACACCAAAGAAACTGAGAGTTCCCAGAGCCCTCTGTCAGTTACATGCCCACGTCCCTCATCACCTCCGAGTAAGCCATGGCCAAAGTGTCCATTGCACATTCCAGAGGAAGCTGTTGGGGAAGGGCTGGTGCCAGAAACACATCCAAGACTCCTCCTCCCCTTGTCTACACCACCAGAGCACCCGAGGTGTGTGTCTGCCACACACTCACAGCCACAGGTGCTGCTCACACAAAGGGCTCCCACACAAGGTCCTCTGTGCTGCCCGGCACGGTCCCCCCAGCACCGCAGCCGTGTGAGCAGTTGGGGTCCAGGAGAACTGGCCCAGATGATGATGAAGCTGCAGCTGCTCAGCCCCTGCAGAGCTTGGGCCAGGCAGGACCATCATCACCTGGGTGCAACCAGAAGCGCACTCTGCTCCCAGGGGTGTTCCTGGGTGTTGGGAGGTTCCTTTTAGGTGGGAGATGTCCCAGAGCACAGAAATGGAGCAGCTCTTATCATGGCTGGCACTTTCCAGAGCCCTCCCCTGCCTGCTCGAGGGGGATGTTCTCATCCAGGGACACCGTGCTCTGCCCAGGGGTGCACAGGTCCCAGGCCAATGGCCTGGCAGGGGACAGGAGACCCACATGTCCCCCTGGCCTCACGCTGCCTCAGAGGGTGACAGCAGCACGGACGAGAGTCAGTAAGTTCTGGCAAAGACCCTGTTTCATGGGTCAGTGTGGGGAGCTGTGGGCAGGCAGGAGGGGTTGGGCAGCTTGTCAGTGCTGCCTGCATGGGGTCCTGTCCGCACAGGGCTGTCACAGCCCCAGGGATGTCCCAGGACCAGCCTGTGCATGCAGTGATACAGAAGAAGCAGCCAGAGTCAAGCAGCTGCCAAGCTCCTAAAGCCTCACAGAGCGGGACCACACAGCCAAGCCCTGGGGTTGGGCAGCGAGGGGCCATGGGCCGCCTGCTCCTCTGCGCAGGGCCAGTGCTCATGCTCTCTTAAAACTCCCTCCAAGGCCATCGATGTACACATGTGCCTGAGGGGGAACATCCAGCGTGATCAGCCCTCTCATGCTCTTCCTCCAAGGTGTGGGGTGCCAGCATGTCCCCCCATGGTGTTTCCAGCTCAGGGATCCTCAGCCTTGTTGGCTGGGAACTGGCAGAATGAGTGGGGACTGACAGAGACCAGCAGACACTCCAGAGCAGGATGGAGGATTCATGTGCAGCCCAAGACACCAACTGAGGTGGGGCTGAGAGACTGTGGCAGGGTTAGTTCTGCCTGGGGTAGGTTCCTTCTGGGCTTTCCCAGGGACTGGGAACATGAGCAATGACAGTCCCAGCTCAGCAGTCAGACCAGCATCACTGGCATGTTCTCTGGCTCATGCTTTTTGTTCCCTGAGAGTACAGCCAGGTCCCTTCCCCCATCCCAGCCCCAAAGTTAGGTAATAGGCTGACTCCTTACCTGAACATGTCACTCCAGCATCAAAACTGTGATCACAGTCATGTTCACCCCATCCTGCATGTTTGCAGTCAGACAGGCCAGATTCGGTTCCATTACAGCCGATATAACTCATCCAAATGGGGCCAGATCCTGCCCCAAAGTGTCCATACTGAGGAGCTCCAACAGCAGACCCACAGCCCAGCTGCTTACAAACCACTGCTGCATCGTTCATGCTCCAGTAGTGACCACACACAGTCCCCCACTGTCCCTGGTGTTTCACCTCCACTCTCCCAGCACAGCGCCTGCCGCCATCCGCCAGCCTCACCTCCGCAGCACCTTCAAACACCAACACGGGATGAGTCAGGAGAGCACCGAGCCCCAGTGCTGCAGGTCTGGGGGAACCTCCTGCCCGCACTGAATCAGATGTACCAGGGTGGGAGCCCCCTCCCCTCCAGGCTGTCCCCAGAGCAGTGCGAGGGTCCCTTCTGTCCCCACAGCTGTGCAAGGCTGGGGTGCCCACGTCCAGCACTGCTGGGTCATTCTCCATCCCACCACACAAGGCACCTCTTCCCACCCAAAAGGCCACCTGTCCCCCACCCATGCCCACCCACACACTGCCCAGCCCTGCACTGGGCACCTGCTGCCCCCAGACCAGCACCCCCTGAACAGCCCCGTGTACCCAGGGCTGCAGCTTCCCCTGCAAACCACCTGCCCCAGCACCATCCAAACCCGGCCCAGCCCCAGGGCTTTCCCTGTTCCCACTGAGACCACCAACAGGATCACACATCCCCTCCTCTCCTGGTGTCAGCCCAGCCCCTGCACTGGGCCTGGTCCCCCAGGAAGGACGTCTCCCTACTGCAGAAGTCCCCATCCTCTTCTCTCTGCGGGGCACAAACTGCTCTCGTGGGGTCAGGGCTCCCCTGGAACAAGGGGTGCTGAGCAGCACACAAACCCTCTGGGGCACCCCAGAGGTTGGCAGTGGCCTGGGGATCTCTGGGTGCTGCCATCACCAGTGAGGCCACCACTGGCTCCAGAGGCAGAGTGCTGGGAACAAGGGGGTCCAAAATGGTACCCCAGGACAGGGTGTCTGTGAATCCAGCCAGGCACAGGCTGCCCTGAACACTGGAGCCATGGAAAGGGAGATACTCTCTACCACCGAGACAGGCACAGGGAAGGGCACAGGCTCCATGGATCTGAGCACCTTCTGCCCCTTGTCTCAGCAGCACCTGCAAAGAAACCCCATTCCCAGACAGATCCCCATGACCACACTGGTACCCGCTGGCCCTGGGCGGTGGGACAAGGGAGTCAGCACTTACCCCTGCACAGCTGGACCCAGAGGAGCAGCCACAGCGTCTGAGGGGACAGGAGTCCCTCTGTGCCCATCCTGAGCCTCCTGCCCTGATGGCGCATCCCTCTGTGCCGCACTCCCTGCCGCAGCTCCAGGGACTCGTGGGAACAATGATGACGGGAGGGCAATATATCTCTGCAGATGTTCCCCAGCTACAGGAGGAGCCAATCGAAGCAGCAGCACCTTTTTAGACATTATCGGGAGCTATCTCCCCTCGAACACAGCCCAGTCCTCCAATGAACTTCTCCAGCGCCATTCATGACCATATATGAGGGACGGCTCCGCTGCAGGTGTCTCATCACTGTGCTGGTGGAACGTCACAGGACAGGGCTGGTTGTAGTGGGGCAAACAATTTTTTACTCCTTGAGCCCTGTGGTGGGGACCAGGAGCACCGAGCATGTCCTGTGACAGACTATCCAAGAGCTCGAGGTAGAGAGCGTCCAAACACTGCTGTGCTATAAGACCCATGGGGCTGCGACTGCACCGGGGCTGTGTCAGGAAGGGAAGGAAACAGCCCCTGTGACAGACCCCACTGTGCTGGGAGCAGCAGCTGGGAAAGGGCCTTAGCCCAGGGCAGAGCCCCATCCCAGGAGCGCTGGCTCACCCACCGCTCCCTGGAGAGCCCACGGAAGGTCCCTCGCAGGAGCTGGAGCTGGGACACGTCCCTGTCCTGGCAGCAGACGTGCAGCCCAGGGGCTCAGACGCGTCCCTGCCTGTCAGTGTGTCACCGAGGGGCCGTTATTCCCCACGGGTGGATCAGAGCTGCAGCCTGCAGGTGCACAAACCACAGCCCCCGCGCTCCCCCCGCGGCGCCCGGGCAGGAAGTCTGTGGTTTCCTCCGGGCGCCGTGCCCGGGCACATCCCTGCGGTGCCCCCGAGCCACCCCCACCCCGACGGCTGCAGCCAGGGCTGCAGGGGCTGCTCCTTCGGCCTCGCAGACACGGGGCCGGGCAGCTCCGGTACCTCGTGGGGACCCTGTGACAGCACATGGATGGTCTGCACCGAGCTCCATGGCCATGGGGTGTCACCAGTGACGTGAGCACTGCACCCTCCTACTGCCAGTGCTGTGTGTGCATGGGTTATACTGACAGTGACCTCACAGCTCCTGCTGCCACCGCTGTGTGCTCATTGGTTATACTGACAGTGACCTCACACCTCTACTGCCACCGCTGTGTGCTCATTGGTTTTACTGACAGTGACCTCACACCTCTACTGCCACCGCTGTGTGCTCATTGGTTACACTGACAGTGACCTCACACCTCTACTGCCACCGCTGTGTGCTCATTGGTTATACTGACAGTGACCTCACAGCTCCTACTGCCACCGCTGTGTGCTCATTGGTTACACTGACAGTGACCTCACAGCTCCTACTGCCACCGCTGTGTGCTCATTGGTTACACTGACAGTGACCTCACACCTCTACTGCCACCGCTGTGTGCTCATTGGTTATACTGACAGTGACCTCACGGCTCCTACTGCCACCGCTGTGTGCTCATTGGTTACACTGACAGTGACCTCACAGCTCCTGCTGCCACAGCTGTGTGCTCATTGGTTATACTGACAGTGACATCACACCTCCTACTGCCACCGCTGTGTGCTCATTGGTTATACTGACAGTGACATCACACCTCCTGCTGCCACAGCTGTGTGCTCATTGGTTATACTGACAGTGACATCACACCTCCTACTGCCACCGCTGTGTGCTCATTGGTTATACTGACAGTGACCTCACACCTCTACTGCCACCGCTGTGTGCTCATTGGTTACACTGACAGTGACCTCACAGCTCTACTGCCACCGCTGTGTGCTCATTGGTTACACTGACAGTGACCTCACACCTCTACTGCCACCGCTGTGTGCTCATTGGTTACACTGACAGTGACCTCCCACCTCCACCGCCACCGCTGTGTGCTCATTGGTTACACTGACAGTGACCTCACAGCTCCTGCTGCCACCGCTGTGTGCTCATTGGTTATACTGACAGTGACCTCACAGCTCCTACTGCCACCGCTGTGTGCTCATTGGTTACACTGACAGTGACCTCACACCTCCACCGCCACCGCTGTGTACTCATTGGTTACACTGACAGTGACCTCACAGCTCCTACTGCCACCGCTGTGTGCTCATTGGTTACACTGACAGTGACCTCACAGCTCCTACTGCCACCGCTGTGTGCTCATTGGTTATACTGACAGTGACCTCACAGCTCCTACTGCCACCGCTGTGTGCTCATTGGTTACACTGACAGTGACCTCACACCTCTACTGCCACCGCTGTGTGCTCATTGGTTACACTGACAGTGACCTCACACCTCTACCGCCACCGCTGTGTGCTCATTGGTTACACTGACAGTGACCTCACACCTCTACTGCCACCGCTGTGTGCTCATTGGTTATACTGACAGTGACCTCACACCTCTACCGCCACCACTGTGTGCTCATTGGTTACACTGTCACACGTGTGTGTGCAATCTATGGACTTCTGCTGACAATGGCTCCAAAAAGCTGAATTTGGGTGGGGTATAAATATGTTTTTGTGACATCAGGAGCACCCAGACGAGCCATGTGTCTGTTCCTGGCCCATCTACTACTCAGCCACTGGTGATGTCGTAATATCTATGTCTGATATGGGCCTGCTCCTGGCCTGTTGGCTATTCAGACACCAATGACCACAAAACCACCTACATGAACTATGGGCCTGCTCCTGGCCTGTTGGCTATTCAGACACCAATGACCGCAAAACCACCTACACATGCCATGGGCCTACTCCAGGCCTGTGAGCTACTCAGGGGTGACTGACTCAGACACCTGGTGACCTCCCCAGCACCTGTAAGGACGTGCACCTGGTCCTGGCCCATCAGCCATTCAGCCAGGACTGACATCACAAGTACATCCCAAGCCACGTTTCTCCCTCTTGCCTTCAGCTCCTCAGGCACCAGTGACCTGACCACGTCACATCCACCCACTTGCTGTCTGCTCGCCTGCGAGACACAAAGGCACAAGTGACCTCACAAGCTGTGACACAAACTGTGTGCCTGCGCTGGGCCTGTCAGCTGCTCGGGTGTCAGTGACCTGCAACCACTTACACAATCGCTGAGTCAGCTCCTGGCCTGTGATCTACTGAGACACCAGGGACCTCACCCGCACAACCTATTTGCTCTGTGCACATGTTGGGGGTGACCCCATCTGGCAGCGCCCACCCAATCACTTGCTCGATTTCCAACAGCGGGATGGGGGAGGGAACTGGAAGGGCAAAAGCAAGAAAGAATATCTCATGGGTCAAGATAAAGACAATTTAATAAGTGGAGAAGTAATCACTCACAGCAGGAGATATATATGCTCAGCCTGTCTCTGAGCAAAGGATGTTCTGAAGAACACACCTGCCTCCTCAGTTCTATTGCTGACCATGACGTCATATGGTGTGGAATATCCCTCTGGTCAGTTGGGGTCAGCTCTCCTGGCTTTGTCCCCTCCAGCCTCTTGCCACCTGCAGCCTCCACACTGTTAGGGCAGAGGGAGAAACAGCAAAGGCCTTGAGGCTGTGCCAGTGCTGCTCAGCAACCGCTACAACATGAGTGTTGTCAAAGCTGTTCTGGGCACCATCAGTGGAGGCTGTGAACAAGAAAATTAGCTCCATCCCAGGGAGTACAATTTCCACCCCTTATTCCACACCACATGCACCCTGCTCAGGTCCTACAGTGTTCAAGACATTTACATCCACCACCACCTCCTTCCCCACCCCTTGACATCACACACGCAGCACACTGGGTTTGGTTGGTGTGGCTCAGGTGGACCTGGGCAAGTCCCATCACACTCCTGACTTCTCCCCTCACTCAGTCAGAGCAGTTTGGAACATTCAATCATGTTATGAACCTAAGGACAAGGAAACCTATTTATCACCAGCCTGCACCCCACAGTGGCCTTACAAGCAGCTGGGAGACCCACACGACCAGGGGGGTGCCTCTTTTTGCACCTCAACATCCGATTTGTGGTTTATGGGTTTATTGGCGACTTCTTCTGCTTCACGTTGTCTATTTTGAGATCCCCTTCAGGTCTTTTCCGAATTTTCCCCATGCACATGTTCTTCTGAAATTGACATTTTGTCCTGGGTTTCCATGTTCACAGACAGTTTGCCTGTGTCTCGCAGCACCCAGAAGAGCTCAGAGTCTGTCCCAGTAATCCCGCACAGCCCATCCTGCTGGTCTGGGCTGGGATGCGGGGGCCATACAGTCCAGCCCACAGGACTGGGCTTTTCTTTGTATGTGAAAGGATCTGTGCTGAGGGCCCCTCAGTGGCCTCCTGGGGGAGGACATAGCCCTTGGGCATGATCCAGCTTGTCTGTGTCCTCCCCACCTGATTGAAGTTCCTCCCCAGACATCTGTGGGCTGCTTCTGCACCAGGTAAAGTGGGGGATGTCGACCCATCCTTATACTTTTCTTTCTACTCTCATTTCAAATCTAGTTCTTCATTCCATTAGATCTTATTAAAGAAGGCATTATCCATTTTATATGTACGTTATAATGGCTATGTATATTTAATTTCTCTGGTTTTATACATACGTATATATCTATATATGATGTGTATACTCTTATATACATGTACAGAGGCATATATACATTTTAAATACCATATTTATTCATAAATAAAACAAAATAAAATAAAATAGAATTAAAAAAAATACTGGCTGCTCATGGCTTGGACAGGCATACTCCTTGCTGGGTAAAGAACTGGCTGGAGGGCTGGGCCCAAAGAGTTGTGAACAGAGTCAGATCCAGTTGGTGGCTGGTCATGAGTGGTGTTCCTCAGGGCTCAGTATTGGGGCCAGTTCTGTTTAATCTCTTTATCAATGATCTGGACAATGGGATCAAGTGCACCCTTAGTAAGTTTGCAGATGACACCAAGTTGGGTGGGAGTGTTGATCTGCTGGAGGCTGGGAAGGCTCTACAGAGGGATATGGACTGGATGAAATGATGGGCTGAGGCCAGTTGCCTGAGGTTCAACAAAGCCAAGTGCCAGGTCCTGCACTAAAGTCATAACACCACCAGGTAACACTACAGGCTCGGAGAGGAGCAGCTGGAAAGCTGCCTGGTGGAAAAGGACCTGGAGCTGTTGGTCGACAGTGGCTGAACCTGAGCCAGCAGTGTGCTCAGGTGGCCAAAAAAGGCCAATGGTATCCTGGCTGGTATCAGCACTAGTGTGACCAGCAGGACTAGAGAAGAGATTGTTCCCCTGTCCTGGCCACTGGTGAGGCTGCAGCTCGAATCCTGGGGTCAGTTTTGGGCACCTCACAGCAAGAAAGACTTTGAGGTGCTGGAGTCTGTTACGAGAGGGACAACAAAGTTGATGAAGGGTCTGGAGCACAAGTCAGATGGGGAGCGGCTGAGGGAGCTGAAGCTGTTTAGCCTGGAGAAAAGGAGGCTGAGGGGAGACCTTATTGGTCTCTGCAACTACCTGAAAGGAGGTTGTAGTGAGGTGTGGGTCAGTCTCTTTTATCCAGGTAACAAGTGATAGAACAAGAGGAAATGGCCTCAAGTTGTGCCAGGGAATGACTGGGTATTAGAAAAGATTTCTTCATGAAAAGGGTTGTTGGGCATTTGAACTGGCTGCTCAGGGAAGTAGATGAGTCACCATCTCTGGAGGGTTTTAAAAGACATGTAGAAATGGGGCTTAGGGACATGCTTTAGTGGTGGACTTGGCAGTGTTGGGTTTATGCCTGGACTCTATCATCTTAAAGGTCTTTTCTGACCTACGTGATTCTATGATTCCATTATTCTATTATTTTATGATTCTTCTGTGCTTGTACCTACACACAAATACAGATTTTCTCATATAAAAAGACAGATGACAGATATCTGATAAGATCAGTGCAAATTTGGCCATCCCAAATGGGCACATTACACTGAAGCTTTTTACCCTGCTTTTCTCCATCAGGCAAGTGTCGCCAAAACCTCAGAGTGGGATTCACTCTGTGCCAAGAGTAAGAAGTGGCATGGACAGTTATTGGCAGGGAGCTTTTGGGGCCCTGGGCTGTGTAAGACAAAAATAAAATGTTTCGAATGCTGTTAGGTTTCCATATGATGGAAATGTTGAGAACATTTTTTTTGTTTTAAGCAATAAAAAATAGAATGAAAGATGTAGAGTGAAAGACAAGTCTTATTGCAGATTTAGGCTTCAAATATATCTGGTGTTGTTAACCTCCTTCCTTTGTTTTGCCTTGTTTTACTATACTGATCTCTGGGGGATTTTATGTTCTGCCTTTGTTTGCAAAGGCAAGTGATCATAACACTGGGATGGGATGCAGTTACAGGGACAGGGGTGGGTGGTGCCAGTGTAGGTGCCCTGGGACCCTCTGCCCAGGCTCCAGCTGCAGCTTCCGAGGGGCTCTGGTCTCCAGCGAGTCCTCTGTGACAACGACCAGTCCAGACCTGGACTGCAGAGACACTGGCTCCTCTGGAGGTGGCCCTGGATACTTGTGGTCAGGCAATGGAGCGCGCCCTGAAAATGCGAGACATTTGCACACGTCTTTAAAAGCAGGAGCAGGAAATCATCAGCTGAAAACATTAAATACCTTAAATAAAATATCAGTGTTTTCCCTTGAGATCAAAATGAGGCTTTTCAGCATGTGCATTTAGAGCAAGAGGAGAACTTCTCATCTTCCACTAGATTTGCCTTGCCAGCACTCTCTCTGTTAGGCTGTGCATCTGATTTCCCTCATCTTTCATGTATTTCCACCCATCCTAACTAAACTGACCATGTCTGAAGTCACATTTCCAGCAACTAATCTACACACAAGCACTTGCGATTGCTCTCTGGATTTCCCTTCCCCTTACTCTTTGATCACTCAGACATCTCTCAACAATCCAGTTGCTGCTTTCAGCTTCAAGGAGGTAAAAGCTTCCTTGTCTTTCGGTAGTCTGTCTAATTCTGTCTTTAGCCAACTCTTTTATTGTGTTTATTTTGTAATTCATTTCTGCCTAAAATATTTTCTCATGGTTATGCCTTGTGAATGGTGAATCTCATTGGTGGCAGTTTGTCCTTGGCATACAGTTGAGGAGTGTGCTTTCTTTTAATCATGAATCTTATCAGTTTTATTTTGTTTGTTCAAAAGGAAAGAAAAGTCCCTCTTTGCCTGTGTGCAGCCAGGTCTCTAAGGAGAGCAGGTGGGAGCTGGTGCAAAGGAGCTGGAACATCCAGCTGCAGCCTGCAGTGGAGAAGTCTGGTGTAAGGAAAAGGGATGCAAGTGCCAGGTGGCCAATGAGAGAAATGATGGGGTTGGGGAGGTGAGGAGCAAGGTTGTCCACACAGTGTCAGGCCTCAAGTGTCAGGCCTTCTCCAACCAGTCCAGACCTCCACAGGAGAGACCCTGGATCGATATAATACTGATAGAATATTTTCTTTAAACGGAAAAATTAATGAAATACACCCTTTAAAATAGAAAGACGCTTTTATTAGAAGCTTTTTGAAATCTTTCTACATAGTTACACCAAGAAAACTCTCTAATTCACTGTACAAGAGTAGAAGACAATTACAAGAAGAGACATGGTTTCTTAGAGCTTTCTTCAGTGTAATGAGCCCCATGGTGCATTTGGTGCTGAGCCCTTGAACCTTGCCAGAAGTCAGAGTCAGAAGAAAAAAGTACTATGTACCTTGAAGTATTAATGAGTTCCACTGAGGGCAAGTACCAGCAAAGCCTCCCCAGGGACTCGTTAGAGCAGAGAATTGGAGGCCATGATGGCAGATAAACAAAGGGTCATGTGCAGGCAGCTGAGGTGCTGAGAAAAGCCTGGTTTTGTTGGACGAAGCAGAGAGGCCAAGGCCTGACCCCCAGCCCCTGGGAAGGCAGATCCTGTCCCTCACCCATTGCTCAGGGCTCTTCCTGGGGCAGGGGGATGTGGGCTGTGTGATGCTGAGTGAAGGACAATGGTGTGACAGTTCCCAGCCTTCCTGGGGTGTGCAAGGAGGCCATGAGGTGCCCCCAGTGCCTGAGGACAACATGATGATTGCCATAGCCAAGGGGACAAAGACTTGGGTTCTCTTGGTTACATCCAGCCTTGCCAGTGCCCTTTGCCATCTCCACCACAGGTTGTCCTACACTGTCCCACAGCTGCTTCTCTTTCCCTGCAGGCTGTAGACACCCATCTCATTTCCTCCCCTTGCTCTCACCCTGGTGTTTCCGTACATTGACTGATGTGTCTGCACTCCCATGCTCTGTTCCTCGGAACACAAGGTGGTGGACTGATCTCACGCTCCTTCTGGATGATTTCTTGTACCACAGCACTACCCTTTGAGGGTGGCAGTGTTTCTCTCCTCTACTGTAGAAAGGAGGACCCTGAAAACTACTGACCTGTCAGCCTCTTACCTGTGCCTAGGAAGAACATGGAACAGATCCTCCTAGAAGCTCTGCTAAGGAACAAAGAATGGTGAGTCAAGCACTCCCTGGGCAGCCTGTTCCACTGCTTCACAACCTTTTCCATGAAAAAATGCTTCCTAATACCAATTCTGAACCTTCTCTGGCACAACCTGAGGCCATTTCCTCTCATCCTATCACTTGCTACTCAGAAGAACACCAACACTCTTCATGCTACAACCTCTTTTCAGATAGTTGTAGAGAGGGAAAGGTCTCCCCTCAGCCTCCTGTTCTCCAGGCTAAACACCCCCAGGTCCCTCAGCTGCTCCTCAGAAGACTTGTGCTCCAGGCTCTCAACAGCCTTGTCCCCTCCTCTGCACTCACTCCAGCACCTCAGGGTCTTTCCTAAAGTGAGGGGCCCAAAATTGAACCAAGGATTCGACTTCTGGCCTCACCAGCGCTGAGTACAAGGGGATGATCGCTGCCCCGGTTGTGCCTATTACACTATTCCTGATAGAAGCCAAGAGTCCATTGGCATTTTTGGCCACCTGGGTACATGCTGGCTCATGTTCAGTCACTGTCGATCAACACCCCCAGGTCTTTTTCCACCAGGCAGCTTTCCAGCCACACTTCCTCAAGCCTGTAGTGTTGCATGGGGTTGTTATGACCCAAGTGCAGGCCCTGGCACTTGGCCTTGTTACACCTCAGACAATTGACCTCAGCCCAATGAACCAGCAGCTCCATATCGGTCCGTAGAGCCTTCCTACCCTCCAGCAGATCAACACTCCCACCCAGCCTGGTGTCATCTGCAAACATACTGAGGGTACGCTCGATGCCCTCATCCAGATCATTGATAAAGAGATTAAACTGGCCCCAATACTGAGCCCTGGGGAACACCACTCATGACCGGCCGCAACTGGATTTGGCTCCGTTCACCACAACTCTGTGGGCCCAGCCCTCCAGCCAGTTCTTTATGCATCGCAGATACACCATCCAGGCCATGAGCTGCAGCTTCTCCAGGAGAATGCTGTGGGATACGGTGTAAAAGGCTTTACTCAAGTCTAAGTACACAACATCCACAGCCTGTGTGGCGGATTCACTCCCCCACGACAGACTTTCCCTCATCTGCTAAGCCGGTCACCTTGACATAGAAGGAGATCAGGCTGGTCAAGTAGGACTTGCCTTTCATAAATCATGCTGATTGGGCCCGATTGTTTGTCTCGTATGTGTGACCTCCCGGTCCCTTTCCCAGCCATGTTCCTGCTGTTGGCCTATCCCCTGCAGAGGCACAAGTGACCTCACAGTCCCCTCCACAGCCGTTGGCTTCCTACTGGCCTATGAGTTCCTCAGACACAGCTGAGCACATGGCATCGTACCCAGCCATCACCCTCCTTGTGGTCCAGTGTGTGAGCAGATAAAACTAAGCTGCTTTCATCAAATTTATCTAATAGATTTCTTATCAAGGGTTTGAGTGGAGAAATGTTTCTCAGAGGAGCTGCTGTATTTACACTGGTGCATTTTATATCTCTGCTTCTGTCTCTTTTTTTTTTTTCTTCTTCCTCTGTCTATTCTGTCTTGAAAGAGCTCTCCAAGGAAAAGATTCATGGAATCCTAGAATGACATAGGTCGCAAGAGACCCCTGAACACCATCTCTGTTCCATTGACCTCTATGGCACCCCAAGGAATAGCTGGTAGTGTTTGTGCTCACTTGGGTTCATCTCACTGCATGCACACAATGGACATGCACATGATGTGTATGTTTACAACTCATCTGTACAATGAAAACATGGACTTTTGATCTAGTGTTTCATAGAATTCTGGAACCTTCTGAGTTGGAAGGGGTGCACAAGGATCATCGAGTCCAACTCCTGTCCCTGCACAGGACAACCCCACAGTTCACACCATGTATCTGAGGACGTTGTCCAGTATCTTCTTGAACGCCGTCAGGCTTGGGGCCGTGACACCTCCCTGGGGAGCCTGTTCCAGTGCTCCAGCACCCTCTGGGTGAAGAACCTTTCCCTCATGTCCAGCCTAAACCTCCCCTGGCACATCTATCTTCCATTCCCTTGGGTTGTGTCATTGGTCACCAGAGGGAAGAGATCAGTAGCTACCCTTCCTTCTCCCCTTGTGAGGAAGCTGTAGCCACCATGAGGTCTCTTTTTAGTCTTTTCTTCAGCTCTGATGCTGAGAAACCCCTTGGTTTGCTTTCTAAAGCAGAAAGAAGCCATGACCTCCAGGCAATGGGAAGGGGGATCCTGTCCCTCACACACAGCTCAGGGCTCTTCCTGGGACCGTGGGATGTGGGTGTGCAAGGCCGAGGGAAGGAAAACACTGGTACAACAACTTCCAGCTTCCCCTTGGGGCTGCAAGCAGGCAACGAGGCCCCAGTGCCAGGAGGACAACACGTCTTCTCGTAGACCTCAGTGGCAGAGACAACTGCCATGGCCAAGCGGACAGAGACCTGGGTTCTGTGGGTGCCTTCCAGCCTTGCCAGCTCCCTTTGCCATCTCCATCACAGGCTGTTCTACACGGTCCTACACCTGCCCCTCTTTCCCTGCAGGCTGCAGACATCCATCTCGCTTCCCCACCTGCTCTCACCCCAGCATTTCTGTCCCTTCACTGATGTGTCTGCACCCTCACTGGCTGTTCTTAGGCAGAGGTTCTTTCCCAGCCATGTTCCTCCTGCTGGCCTGTTACCTCCAGAGACACAACTGACTTCACTATCCCCGCACAGCCACATGCTTCTGACTGGATTATGAGTTTCTGAGACACAACTGACCTCATAATACCACACCCATCCATCCCCCTCCTTAGCCCCCAGGACCTGACCAAGGCTGAAGCATGTTCTACACAGTCCTACACCTGCCCCTCTTTCCCTGCAGGCTGTAGACACCCATCTGGCTTCCTCACCTTGTTCAAATTCATCAAAGAGATTTCCTACTAACAATGTGCATGAAAAGCACTCTTCTCTGGAACTGCTGTATTTCCGTTAACACCTTCTATATCTCCTCTTTTGACTTTCTTTTTTTTTTTACTATTCTTCTTCTACCTATTCTCTCTCCAGAAACCTCTCCAAGGCAAAAAATCTTTCAAATCAGAGAATAACTCAGGTTTGAAGAGAGCCCTTGTCTCACTCATCTTATCTCACTCTCCTGCTCAGGGCAGGGTCGACCAGGTGAGGTTCCTCAAGGCCTCCACCCAGGTTTGCATCATCCTCAAAGCTGCTGAAAGTGCACTCTGTTACATCTTAGAGGGGAAGGATAAAGATGTTCCACAGTGTTGGCCCAAGTGCCAGTCACTGAGAGATGACACTCACAACTGGTTGCATGGAGGACTTTGTACCACTCATGATATTTGGGCTTAATGGTTCAGCATCCCACCCAGCATCCACTTCTTGAGCCCCATCAGCACCACTCTGCCCAGAAGGACACCATGGCTGAGGCCTTGCAAGCACCCTGTACACAACATGCCTTTCTTTCCCCTGTCCATTTGGGTTCCGCAATCCCTTCCTTCGCCTTCACATTCCAGGAAATGAGTGCAGGAGGACATGTCCCATCCCTTTCCCAGGGAAGGAGGTAGGGTGACCAACCTGTAACTCTCCCAGTTCCTATTTCTGCTCTTCTTGAAGATGGGTTTGAGGTCGGCATTTTCTAAGGACCCCAGAACCATTCTGGTTTCTATGGCACTTTTGAGAGCACAATCCGCAATCATGGGAAGGGTGACGTAGCAGACAAGAACACGTGCAATGAGCCTGTCCAAGGCAGCTGAGATGAATCTCACTGGTCAAATGGGGTTTGTTCTTGTAGTCAAACACAGAAATGTCAGGGTTCTGTCAGGTGTCAACATCTGAGCTGGCCTCATGGACTCCTTATGCACCCAGGGATGCTCAGAGACAGAGTCTGTCCCTTTTACACAAAGAGGCAGGTGTCACAGAGTCCCTCTCGACCTCCTGTTGCCACTCCCAAAGGGCAGGAGACACGTGAGCCCTGTGGTGTGTCACCCTGCTCTGCACTCATCTGACTTGTGCCGTGGCAGGAAGAATGGACACAAGGAGCTCGCTTGAAGGAAGCACATCCCAGTGCTGCATTCAGGCAGTTAACAATGGGATGTTACTTCCAACACCAAGTGACCTCAAGATCTTGTCTGTCCCACAGGCCTTCATGGAACCCTAAGGAATAGTTGATGGTGTTTGTGATCACTCGGCTTCATGTCACCTCAAGTACATGATGTGCATGCTCACAATTCACCTGTACAAAGCAAACACAAACTGCTGACCTACTCATTCAGTGTCCATCCATGGAGGGAAGAACAACCTCTGTGGGTGAGAGGCCAGTGCAGGAAAAGGTGGTTGTGAGGGGCCAGTGCATGATGATTGACCTGAGGCTCCTTCCGAAGGGGTGTCCAGTGCACACGGGCACAGCCCAGCCCCTGCTCTGCTGGTCCTGCAGGTCTCTGGCAGGAGGCCTGGCTGTGAGAGGACACTGCTGTGTGCCCAGCCCTGCACACACACACTGTGCAGCTGCACAGTGGTGTTTCATCTGTGGGCCACTTTCTTGTACATGTTCTTGACAGAAACTTTTCAAGAAGACCTAAGCCTCCAGGCACTGCCCTAAAAAGATCACTTTTCTTCATAGAAGCAGTGTTACGGAGGCCAGCTCTGTCACAGCAGTGCCCATTGCCTGTCCCTGCCTGCGCTCACAGGACTGACACACAGCAGGACGGTGACCAAGCTGCCAGAGCACTCAGGCCTTGCACCAACACAAGGGATGAGAAGGAGAGTGTGGGAGCGGAACGAGAACAGCTCTGGAAGACCAAGCTCTGCTGCTCCCTGGCAGTGCCATCACACGAGAGCTCTTTTCCCTTACACCCATGCACACAGGAACTCTCCCTGCAGATCCGAAAAAAAGGCCTTGGAGTTAGGATGCCAGCAGAAGAAAAATTGCTGAAGGGCCCTTTCTTTTGCTTAAACACACAGAGCACGATTCCTCATTGACACAGCCACTCAATGAGAAAAGAAAAGCAGGTAGTGAAATAAAAATGGAATTACAATAGTATCAGAAGAAAAAAAAGACAAAAGAGACAAAAAATGCTGCACACAGGACGAATCTGCAATGAGTTAGACTATAAATCCTATGTAGAAGAAAACAGAGACAGTTTATAGCTTCAGAAGAAATCCAGTCATCAGTTTCCAGAGGGCATCCTTGAGCTCCTGGTTCCTCATGCTGTAGATGAGGGGGTTCACTGCTGGAGGCACCACTGAGTACAGAACGGCCATCACCAGGTCCGTGGATGGGGAAGAGATGGAGGAGGGCTTCAGGTAGGCAAACATGGCAGTACTGACAAACAGGGAGACCACGGCCAGGTGAGGGAGGCACGTGGAAAAGGCTTTGTGCCGTCCCTGCTCAGAGGGGATCCTCAGCACAGCCCTGAAGATCTGCACATAGGAGAAAAGAATGAAGATAAAACAGCCAAATGCTACTAATACACTAACCACAAGAAGCCTGACTTCTCTGAGGTAGGAGTTTGAGCAGGAGAGCTTGAGGATCTGGGGGATTTCACAGAAGAACTGACCCACAGCATTGCCGTTGCACAGTGGCAGTGAAAATGTATTGGCCGTGTGCAGCAGAGCATAGAGAAACCCAGTGGCCCAGGCAGCTGCTGCCATGTGGACACAAGCTCTGCTGCCCAGGAGGGTCCCGTAGTGCAGGGGTTTGCAGATGGCAACGTAGCAGTCATAGGACATGATGGTGAGGAGATAATACTCTGCTTCTATCAAGAAGGTAAACAAAAAGAGCTGTGCAGCACATCCTGTGTAGGAGATGGCCCTGGTGTCCCAGAGGGAATTTGCCATAGATTTGGGGAGAGTGGTGGAGATGCAGCCCAGGTCGAGAAGGGAGAGGTTGAGCAGGAAGAAGTACATGGGGGTGTGGAGGTGCTGGTCACAGGCTATGGTGGTGATGATGAGGCCGTTGCCCAGGAGGGCAGCCAGGTAGATGCCCAGGAAGAGCCAGAAGTGCAAGAGCTGCAGCTCCCGTGTGTCTGCGAATGGCAGGAGGAGGAACTGGGTGATGGAGCTGCTGTTGGACATTTGCTGCTTTTGGGCATATGGGCTCTGTTCAAAAAAAGAAAAAGCAACATGAAATTAGGACAGAGTCCTCTGAGCTAAGCCACACGATTTTTCATAGGCATCACCCCTATTTAAATGCATTTCCTTTCTCTGATGTGTTATGGCTGAGCGTGCGGTGAGGAGCAGGACCTTTGCCCGTGTGCTGCCAAGCAGCCAGCTTTGCTCTGCTGCAGTGGGGACATGGGGGGAGCTGGTTTGTGACACCTCTGACGTTCTCAAAGAATGGCAGATACAATCTACCTTCAGTCAAAAACCTCAATATCTGTGCTCATGACTCTCAAAGTCTTGGGCTGCAGAGGAGACAATTAGCATGTTTTTATAAATATTTGATCTGTGTTTTTTAATTTTCCACCACCACATCAGGTGATTGGGGTTTTTTAGGGGTAGAAAGCCTCATTTCTGTGATTGAAAATGTGAAGAGTCTTGAGGCGGGACAGGCAAAAAGGCTCAGCTTTCTCTGGCTCTGTGCAGTCAGACAGCAGATGTGTCCATCAGGATTTTACTCATCTGTCCAGCTTTAATGGAACTGTGCAATATCTGCACTCATGATTCTGTAGAGAGTGGGCTGCAGAATAGAGACATAGCATGTCTTTATAAATATTTCATCTGTATACTTTATTTTCCGCCACCATATCTGATAAGGGGGAGAAATCCTAATTTTTATGACGGAAAATGTGAAAAGTCTTGAGAGAGGGCAGGCAAAATGGCTCAGTTTTCTGTGGCTCAATGCTTAGTCCGGAGAGCAGCAGTGTCCATCAGTCTTTTACTCATCTGTCCTGTGCTTTTGCTTGTGCTACCTTGAAAATGACATCAGACAAAAATTAATCTAATTAATACAAAAAACTGGACTCATACTGGAGCAGGGGAGCCCTGTCTGAAAGGGCAGAACTGCAAACTCTTCTCTGTCCCAGCCCAGAGGTGGAGATGTGATGGAGAGAGCAGGACACGACCCCTCACCCAGAGAAGCAAAGGACTCTGGCAGGAGAGTGCAGACCCCAAGGAAAGGCTCAGCACTCCTGGCATCCTACAGCAGAGCTGGGCCTTTCTGGGGGCAGCTGGTGAGCCCAGCAGGACAGGCAGAGCAGAGTCAGGGCTCCTGGAGATGGGATGTGCTAAAGGGACAGTCCGATCATTGCCCAGCAGACAACCCCCAGCAGCCACCTGCAGAGCAGGAGCAAAAGAGCTCCTGACCAGCCCCTGCTCTGCTGCCTGGAGCTGTCCCTGCCTGCAGCTGTGTCTCTGTGCCCAGGTCTCCTCCTGTCAGTGTCACAGACCCCATCCCAGCCGCTGTGTGCTCAGCTCTGCCCTGCAGACCCCTCCCAGCAGCCGGGCACTGCCCAGGGGCAGCTCTGTGTGGGCCGGCTCTGATGGGAACATCAGACCAACAACAATGAGCATGGAAAAGTCATCCTCATGCTGTCTGTAAGCCAGGGTGTGTTTAGTTCAGATACTCACAGGTTTATTCACTGCTAAGACTCACAGATTTGGAATTTCAGTGCATCCTCCTGAACTGAGACATTAATTTCTGTGTCCTATTGCTCACCCAGAAAACTCAGAGTAGGTGTTTGATGGTACAAGATCCTTCTCTTTCAGGTAGCCCCTGCCTTGCTGTGCTTCTTAAAAAGTAGCCTGGCAGATGTCCTTTCGCGATGTGGAGCTGTTAGCAGCCCTGACACACACAGCGCTCTCTCAAGAACAGAAGGACCCTGCACTGACCTGACACAGATTTTTCCTTCCACGCAGAACTTCTCCCCACACAATCACAGGGATCTCCATGGGCAGGCTTAGTGCTGACCCTGACCAGCAGTGGAGTCCTTGAGCTGATACACAGCCCACGGGGTGCAGGGACCCTGCTCTGAAACACAGCTCTGGGCACCGGTATTTGAAATTTCTGCACAAGAGCCCGCTCTTTCAGATACCACAAGCTGCGTTTGTGCCAGATTTAGAGGAGGCCTCCAGGAGCTACAGCTGTATTGCCCTGCACCCAGAGACTTACCGTGTCAAGGGCTGCAAAGATTTCTCCTCCAGTGAGCTCTCAGTCATCCTCCCCATCCTGACCACCTTTAATCTCTCTCTGCCTTGCTCATCTCCCTGAGATCCCCAGGCAGAGCCCTCAGCCCTGCTGCGCTTTGCAGAGGAGCTGCTCCTGGGCAGAGCTGTCTCTCTGCAGCGCTGCCGCTTGCCATGAGCTCCCTCTGTCCCAGGAGCCCAGCCCAGCTCAGCAGCACAGGAGCAGCCCCAGGCACTTTAATGACCCCTCTGGTGGCTTTGGTGCTGAGTCCATGAGCCTCACAGCCTGAGAGGAATTGAAGAAACTTCTCAAGAAGTCAAAGTCAGATTCTAACTCCAAAGTTTCTTGTAATATGAATGGGTCCCACTGAGGGACACGACTGAGAAACTGTCCCAGGGTCTGGGTAGACCAGAAAACTGGAGCCAGAGATGGCAAGTCACAAAAAGCAAAGTACAGGTGGCTCTGAAGCTGAGTACACCTGGATGTGTTTCATTAACCAAAGGGCCAAGCCCTGACCCCCAGACCCTGGGAAATCAGATCCTGTCCCTCCCACGTTGCCCACGGCTCTTCCTGGGACACTGTGATGTGGGGCTGTGCAAGGCCAAGGGCAGGACTATGGTCCCACACCTCCCAGGTTCCTGGCTGGGGACAAGCAGGCCATGAGGGCCCCTGTGCTGTAAGGACAAGGTGTCTCCTCACAGACACTAGAGGTGGAGACAACGGCCATCGCTAAGGGGAGAAGGAGCTCATGTCTGTTGTGGGCTTTCAGCCTTTTTACATCCCTTGACCATCTCCACAACAGCCTGTCCTATGCTGTGGCATCACCTGCACCTCTTTCCCTGCAGACTGGAGACATCCCCCCTGCTACCCCACCTTGCTCTTGTCTGAGCATCTTCCTTCCTTTGCTGAGATCTCTCTGTCCTCCCCAGCTGTTCCTTGAAGCACAAAGCCTTGGGCTGATGCAGACTGCCTCTGGGTGACCTGCTCCACCACAGCACTGCCCTTCCACTCACATTCCTTTCTGCTCATGTCCAGCCTGGACCTCCCCAGCTGCACTTTGTGCCTTGATTTCATTCCTATTCTGTTTCCCACTATGAAGAAAACCTCCACCATCTCTGAAAACACCCTTCAAGCACTCTCAGGCTTCTCGCCTGTTACTGCAGTGTCCCCAGCACTGCTCACTTCTCCTTGTTCAATTTCAGAACTTTCTGATGGGCGAATCCCAGATTTTCTCTAAGGTCTGGACTCTCCCTGGATGGAAGCTCCATTTGCTAAGCTGTTAATATTTGCATATGGATGGTTTATCCTGACGAGGGTGTCTCTCCTAAGACGACAGCATGAGGAGTTACAGGACACAGAGAGTGGAATTTTGCCTTCATGTGGGAGAGCATTTGGAATGCATGGAGACAATGTCAGCTGAATGTTGAGGAGTCAGCATGAGAGGGCAGAACAACATGGGCAATGTTGTGGTGACTGGACATCAGCTACAGGTTCGCTGATCGGGAAGAGGAATTAGATGAGGCCTCCAGACAAATGAAAGAAGCCTCATGTTTCCAGGGCAGTGTCCTTGTGGCAGACCTAAGATATCCCAATATCTGCAAGGTATCAGCCATCCAGAAGGGGTATGGAGCTCATTGACAACATCTTCCTGACACGGGTGACCGAGGAGTCAGTGAGGTGAGGTGCCCTGTGGGACTTCACACTTACAAAGCAGAAAGAGTTGGTCAGGGATGTAACAGTCAGGGATGAGAAAGTGGAGTTGAGGCTCCTGGAAGATGATAACAAGGCAAAGAGCAGGATTTCAGGAGAGCAGGCTTTGGCCTGCTGAAGGATCTACTTGGGTCCTATGGGATATGACCTTGGTATCTGCAGCATTTTTTCTCTCACATTTCCTCCCTTCTCTCTCCCACCTGTGGTTGTGTAGCATTTTTTACCCTTTCTCAAATACAATATCACAGAGGTGCTGCCAGCATCACTGAGTGGCGCAGGTTTGTCAAGGAGTGGGTCCATCTTGGAGCCAGCTGAAATCAGCTCTGTCTGACGTTGGTCAAACTCCTGTTGTCTTCTCAGATAGGTGACAACTGTAGCACACCCACCCTCACCCCCAGTTCCAAGACTTTGCCATGTAAACCAAATACGGGGTGACCATGTTTTGGGTGTTACAAACTACTTGATCATGGAGAAGAAATGGAAAAGATCTTCTGTCAGCAACCTGAAGAAATGCACCAGTCAATGAGTAGGTTCCTATGGGGAACTCTAATTGCCCTGACATCACTGGCTGGGAAAAGCTGCAGGTGCCAACACTCCAGAGGATCTTGGGCCAACTTCTTAGCATAGCTGCCTGGTGGGCCAACAAGGGCGATGCTCACCTGGATCTGGAACTGGGAAACAAGGAAGAGCTGGTGAGGGATGTGAACATCAGTGTCCACCTTGGCTGTGGTGACCAGGAAACAGTGGGGTGCCAGGCACCAGAGGGGAGGGAGGAAGGGCAGCAGCAGAGCACAGGCTGGTGGACTCCAGAGAAGAAGACTTTGACATACTAGGAGACAGCAGCCGATAGAGGTGGTGACATGGAAGTCTGATGGGTGAAGGAGCTCAGGAAATCTGAGAAGCCTTGCAGGACAGCCTTGTGCTCCAGAGGAGTGTGATTCCTCTTGAGCTGCCCTGCATCAGGCATCCACTTTCCTACACATATTGTTTTGTCTTCATCAGAAAATGCTCCAGATCAATAAGATACCGCCTCTTCTGGAAATGGAGAGGAGGGAGACAGGGCAAGGCAATAGAAGAAGTACTGATGTATTGCTATTTATTATGGAAATGCTCTCTGTTTGGCTATTCCTGAAATCTCCCTAATCATCAACACCAGACTTGAAGCCTCTAGGAAAATGATGCACAGAGCCTTGGCTTGTAAGGGCATTTTGGATGTTAATGAGCCCTCTGCTGCCATGATCCTGAACTGCAGCTACTGAAAGAATGAACAAACCTCTGATGAAGTAAAAGGCAGAAGTAGAACTCAAGTTTCTGAGGGTGTTTGGGACCCCATGAAGGGCCAGCACTGACACAGCTGTGAAGGAAACAACCAGTCGAGGTCCCTGTCCCTGGAGGCTGGTGAAGGAAAGACTTGAAGACACTGGTTACAGGTGGTGAGGGCAATGTGGAGGTGGCTCTGATGCCATGTCAGCCCTCGATGCTTGTTTATCTCCAGAATGGCTGAGCCCTGACCCCTGGGGCTTGGTAAGTATTTCTCAAATGTTTTTCAGGGATTTGCCTGTGGTCAATGTGAGTGTTTTGTGTTTTGGGGGTGTGTTTTATGTCAAGTGCTGTTGCTTTTACTGCAAGGCTCTGGTTTGCTCTGGAGTTGGAAATGCCTGGGAGTTCCTCACGTCTCGTCCAGCTTCTTTCATACACCTGGCAATGGTCACCAATCACCTCAATGTCCCAGTGTCAAACTTGCTTGAATCCTCTCTTTGGATCCATATCCCATCACTGCAGGAGGTTCATGCATCCACCAGGTTCATGGATGTTTCCTGAGGTCCATCCAAGTGTGGGCAGTGTAAGAGAGGAGCAGAGCAGGGTCAGCTCATGGGCCATGGCTGAGCACAGCCACCCCCAGCAGCAGCCATTCCCCATCTCCCAGGCACAGCCATGCCCACAAGATGGCAATGTCACTGCCATATATGATTAGCCCAAGAGAGGCCTTTCTTCCTTCCATGTTCCCAGGAAAATCTTCCTCCTATTCCTCCTCCACCTGCACACATCAACTGCTTTCCATTTCTGGGCTCAGACATGGCTGTAAGGGTTCACTAAACCATCAGCCATCTCATTGCTTCTCCCTGACATGCCCTGACCCTCTCCCACGCCTACACATGGCCAATCTCTGCTGCTCAGGGCCTCCCACTCTCCAGAAGAGACCTTGAGCTTCTTGGTTCTTCCTGCTGCTTATTAGAAACTTCCTCACTCTCTCCAGAGTTCATGGTGAACTTTCTTGTCCTAACAGCCCCTTTATGACCATGGCTTACTAAACGGTTGTCTTTTTATGATCATTGGTGCAGAAAGGGTAGTCACAGAAAAGCACCCAATATGTCAAAACTGATGCTGAGTGAAATGCCGTAAAGACCTGATGAGTTACCCCCATTGCTGTGTCTCTCCTGGAAGGAGTCTGTCCTGAGAAGGGGATCCAGCTTCTGCCCCTCTCTGCAGAGGCACATGAGCAGTGTCCGTGCACCTGGGGACACAAAGGGTGACTTTTGCCAGACCACCCTTCATCTGAACCACTTAGATGTGTACTTATAGATGGGGTATCATGCTTTATACTGCAAACAGCTATTTAATTTGCACTGCCAGTGGGGCTACCACTGATGCAGAGTGAAATGTGGGAGATAATTATATTGAGGCAGATTAATATTTCTTCAAATTTTTTTTTGTACTGACACTCTTAGAGAAATTACACAAACACTTGAAGGATTATTCATGCCTTTTAACATGATTATCCACAGAAGACCCAACAGATTTGCATCTCAAGAAACTGGATGCCAGAGTCGAAGGGAAGGATGGCTTAGGCTCTGTCCTGGGATCTAGGAAACTGAAACGTGCTCCCATCTCCCCAACACCCTGTCCTCCTCACTGAGGGGTTCTGAGACATTCTGCCAATGAGGTCTGAACTCACTGGCATGACAAGTATCTTATGTCTAACTGCACTTAATGGTGTCCTGCCAGCTCAGGATTTTATCTTCCATCCCTGGAAGTATTTAAAAGATGTGGAGATGTGTTACTTAGGGATATGGTTTAGTGGTGGCCTTGGCAGTGTTTGATTTACGGTTGCACTCCATGTTCTTAAGGGTCTTTTCCAGCCTAAATGATTCTATGATCCCATGATTCTATGATTCTATGATTTGGGTTGAAACCATTTCAATTCCCATCACGTGCATCTTCCCTCAGAGGCTGCTGTTGTGTGGCACAACTGTCCTGGCTCTCCAGGCAGGTTGGGCACTGGTTTGGTGCCTGCATTGGAAGTTTTCCCCTTCCTGGGGTAAAAGACTCTTGATGGTGACTTTGATGTCTGGCTGATGTGCAGACTCTGTACATGGATGCTGACACCTCTTGAGCAACCTGCTCTAAAAGGATTAAGGAGTTGGGCATGAGGAGAGCAAAAAAAAGGAGACCCTGGGTTGGGGCAAATGAAAAGGGATGCAAAAGTTGTGGTCCGGCATGCTTCGGGTACTTGTAAAGCAGCCCTGCACCTCATGTGAATTATTTCTGTGGTCAGGGAGAACTTGAGAGCTCTCCCTAAATGGAAAATACAAAGGGGAAGGAAGGACAGCATCATCCAGGCTCAAAGGGAGCTTGGGAGGTGTCTTGACCAACCTCCTGCGCAAAGGAGGGTCAGACCAGATTACTCAGGGCTTTATCCAAACACATCTTGGACACTTTCTGGGACAGAGTGAGTGCACATGCCTGGGAAACAGCTTCCAGTGCTTGACTGTCCTCATGACTGCAAAGCTTCTCCCTTCCTATAGCACCTTTCCAAGTCCAACCATCCAGATTGCTTTTTACTCATTGACTTACACACTGACACAGACCATAATATCCTAACTTGGACACTCTAATATTGCAGGGGATGATGATGAATGTCTTCCTGACTTCCAGGTAACAGACCATCAATGTTCTCCCCGCAACCAACAATCCTGTCCTTTCCTCACAGAAAGCAAAGAGGGTGGACAGGCACAATGTACCCTGGGTAAACCCCATCACCTTCTCTTTCAGACACCCAGAAATGGGGTCCCAGTGGACATGCTCTGGGGCACAGTTTTGAGTTCCCCTGCTCATCTGTTGGCCATTTTTGAAAAGTGCACACACTGCGTGAGAGCTGCCAGTGGTCAGGGAGTCCCCCCATGTCCATGAGCTTTCAGAGATGGTGGAGAGTGGCCTCCCTGTGACATGGTCCTGCTGTCTCAGCTCCTGGGATGCTGCCCCTCCTGTCCCATGGACTGGTCAGGATTGTGTTAGTTCCAGTGACCCCTGACTTGATCCCCATCCACTGCTGGTTGTTTTCCTCCAGATTCCTGTCTCATGTCACAGTGGCCTGAGAGAACATGCTGGTGAAGATGGAGGACAAGAGGACACAGAGACTCTCACCTCTTTCTCTTACTAAATTCATCAGTGGCCACACGGTGTCTTTGTTTCTCCTTTAACTGTTCCTGAAGTAGGAACAGCTCATTATGTGGCTCTTGAATATCCTTACAGGTCTAGACTGAGTTTTCATCTGGACTGTTGCTATGCTTGGAGGCTGCTGTCCTTGAAGACCAGATGAACTGACTTCTGCCACCCTGCCTTGGCAGTTTATTCCATCCGTGTCACAGCTCTGTCTGCAACACTGACAGCTCCAGCTCCCCCAGTCAGGTCCCTGGCTGAGGCCATTGCCTCACATCTGGGCTGAACCACCCCAGCTGTGGCACCAGCCCAGCTCTGACCTGTCACAAGGAAACCTGGTACCAAGTGTGCAAGACTCCATGTGTGCAAAGGCTTTGCTTCAGAACAGAGACATGACATGGCCAGAAGATTGCTGAATGTCTTTCTAACCCAAGGACTACAAACACAAAATAAAATACCGAAACTCATTCAACTGGAGATATTCTTCTCTCTAGCTTGGAGAGTTTAGATCTTTGCTGTAACCTTCCTGGTGTCCTGTCTAATGATGGGACAACAGAAGATGATTCTCATGCCCAGATTCTAATATGAAAAATACTACTGCAGGAAGGAATTGTCTCTGTAGAGGTGAGAGAAGAAACAGCACTGATTACTTCACACTGTTTCATGGGACGTTCCCCTGGAGCCCCAGGAATACCAGAAGGGAGCCCAGAGGGGACAGAGAAAGTGCCACCTTGGGCTGCTCCTGTGCTGCTGAGCTGGGCTGGGCTCCTGGGACAGAGGGAGCTCATGGCAAGTGGCAGCGCTGCAGAGAGACAGCTCTGCCCAGGAGCAGCTCCTCTGCAAAGCGCAGCAGGGCTGAGGGCTCGGCCTGCAGCACCGAGGGGATGGAGCCAGGCAGATAAATTTTATAGACAATCTGGGGTGGGAGGACAAAGCTCTCGCTCACTTGGAGAAAAATCTTCACAGCCCTTAGCATGGTAAGTCTCTGGCTCCAGGGCAATGCAGCTGCAGTTCCTGGAAAGATCTCCTAAGCTGGTACCTCTAACAGTTTATGAGACTTTTCAGGAGGAGTCTCTCAGTGTCTCTAATATTGAGGAGGACGTGCTTCAGAGCTTCCCTGCTGCACCATCAGGGGGACAGGACATGACGGCTGCCTTCTCCCAGGGATGGTTGTAGAGATGTGCATCTGGGTGAGCACCCAGGGGTGCCCAGGGCTGTCCTGCAGGGCAGGGTCCCTGCACCCCAGGGCTGTGCCGGGGCAGGGACTCTGCCGCCCGCCAGGGTCAGCGCTCAGCCTGCCCGGGGAGATCCCCATGGTGCTGTGGGAAGAAGCTGTGGGCAGAAGAAGCGACCGGTATCAGGGCAGAAAAGGTGCTTCTGCTGTGGAGAGTCCTCTGTGGGTCAGGGCTACTCACAGCTCCAGATCACCCCCAGCGTTTTTCCAAAGGGATGCCCTAAGGACAAGATCAATGCGAGGACTACCAGAAAGATAAGGAGCTTTCCTGACCCTGTCTTTTTAGTTTCCTATCGCAAGGGGTGGGGGGGTGCAGGAAAGGATAAAATGAAAATGAGCCCTCATGCTTAAAAAAGTCACTGAGATTCCTGAACTGCAGTTTCGAGTGATCAGTACATCTGCCAGAAGGCTCATAACATCCCTTCACCACCCCTCTGCCTCTGGACAGCACCTGCATCACCTTTGCTGGACCCATAAGCTTCAATCTGACCTGTCCTGTTTCCCAACCTGCAAACAGGATGATGCCCCCAGGCAGTGCCCTGCAAACAGGCAGGTTTCCGTAGGGCCAGGGTGAGGGCGCAGAGGGTGGGATGGGGTCTGTGAGCACTGACAGGGAAAAGACATGGACAGGGAAACACCTCCCAGCGGGAGAATCTCCAAGCAGCAGGGAAAAGATCAGAAACGAGAGGAAACTAATCCCAGAATTGTTATGGGAGGGAGAACAGAGAAAACTCTGGATGATCCCCTGCAGTGCAGATCCCTCCTATGAGCAGCCCCCTCGCCTCCTCTCCCACCCAGCAAAGCCTCTGCCCTCAGGGCCGGGGGCTCCAAGGCATGAAGCAGCTCCTGTGCAGCCAGAGCTCCAGTTCCCTCTGCAGAGCACAGGGGCTGAGAGCAGCTGCCCGGCAATGCTGGTGTGTGGGAGGTGGCTGCACAGCTGGGGAAGGGTGACGCTGTCTGAGTGCCCGGCTGCCTCTGCCCTGGCCTCTCTCACACCCACCCTCACCGCAGTTTCCTTCTTGCTCCGCTGCTCTGGGTCACGGTTGTTGTGATCTTGTTCTTGCTGTCAGGCTCTCTGGGGATGGGAGTTTCAGCTGCAGAGTCACAGCCTGATCTTGTGGGCCCTTTCCTGCAGCTGTGTCCATGGGAACACCTGTCCCAGCTTTCCTCTGACATGTGGGGTGTGGGCAATGCAGTCTGTGGGTCTGGGAAATGAGCTGAGTCTCCCTTAATCAAATGCCATCATTAGGACATTTGCTATCTCCTTGAGGTTTCCATCCAAGCTGTGAGCTCCCCACCAGGATGCAAACCTGTGCTATAACACCTTAGTGTTATCTTAAGCCCCATGGAGAAACACAGAGATGCTACAACAGCGAAAATGCCGTTGGGTTTGTGAAATGAGCCATGTGTGTCCTGGGCTAAACGTGGGGTGCTGAGACCTTAGGAAAGGGTGAGACATGTCGTTGTCTGATGTGGGTCCGTCTGCTCTCAGCAGTGCCTGGTGGTTTTTCAGGGTAACATGGCAGTGTGATCAGCCTCCATCTCAGAAAGGTGCCAGCCCAGGGCAGCTGGAGCAAGACAGAGGGACAGACCAGGTCCCCTTAATCTGCACTGACCCACAGACATGGAGCAGAAATGCTGAGAGTTTCTGAGATAGAAGAACATTCTCCAGGGCAATTGCAGGAAGCTGTAAAAACCCCAAAATCTCAAACTGCCTTGTGTAATCATGGTTCCTTATCACTGGGAGAGCAGATGCTGACAGGCCCTCCTGCAGCAGGAACGGTTCCATCTGACACAGCTGATCCCCAGGTCTGGCCCCTGCCCCCGTTCCCATGACCCCCTGCTGCAGAGCAGGGCTGACTCCTGGGCAGCCAGTGGGCACAGATCCTGCTTCTCACGGCACCTCCAGCCAGCACCACCCAGGGCTCAGCCACGGAGCTGAAGGAAGGTCTGGAAAAGGACAAGGGGGTGTGGAGCAGGGGGAGGGTGCATAAGCAATGGCTTTGATTTTGCTCAGAGAAGTCTCCCCTAACTTGCCACTGTCTTTTGCTCCTGTGACAGTACTCCATACCCATCGGAAGCAAATGTCCAACAGCAGCTCCATCACCCAGTTCCTCCTCCTGCCGTTTGCAGACACACGGGAGCTGCAGCTCTTGCACTTCTGGCTCTTCCTGGGCATCTACCTGGCTGCCCTCCTGGGCAACGGCCTCATCATCACCACCATAGCCTGTGACCAGCACCTCCACACCCCCATGTACTTCTTCCTGCTCAACCTCTCCCTCCTCGACCTGGGCTCCATCTCCACCATTCTTCCCAAATCCATGGCAAATTCTTCGTGGGATACCAAGTCCATCTCGTACACAGGATGTGCTGCACAGCTGTTCTCATTTGCCTTCTTGGCAGTAGCAGAGTATTGTCTCCTCACAGTCATGTCGTACGACCGCTACGTTGCCATCTGCAAACCCCTGCACTACGGGACCCTCCTGGGCAGCAGAGCTTGTGTCCACATGGCAGCAGCTGCCTGGGCCACTGGGTTTCTCAATGCTCTGCTGCACACGGCCAATACATTTTCACTGCCACTGTGCAAGGGCAATGCTGTGGACCAGTTCTTCTGTGAAATCCCCCAGATCCTCAAGCTCTCCTGCTCAAACTCCTACCTCAGGGAAGTTGGGCTTATGGTGGTCACTGTTTCTTTAGCTTTTATGTGTTTTGTTTTCATTGTGCTGTCCTATGTGCAGATCTTCAGGGCTGTGCTGAGGATCCCCTCTGAGCAGGGACGGCACAAAGCCTTTTCCACATGCCTCCCTCATCTTGCTGTGGTCTCCCTGTTCATCAGCACTGGTTCATTTGCCTACCTGAAGCCCCCCTCCATTTCCTCCTCATCCATGGACCTGGTGGTGTCTGTTCTGTACTCAGTGGTGCCTCCAGCAGTGAACCCCCTCATCTACAGCATGAGGAACCAGGAGCTCAAGGATGCCATGGGGAAACTCATATCTTAGTGTTTTCTGAAGCAATAAACTGTTGATCTGCCTGTACAAAGGAGTTTTAATGGAGCTAATAACAGGCCCAGCCTGTCATCTGGATTTTCTGTTGTTATTGGTTGGTTTTTTATTGTGATGATTTTGTCATCCCCTTTCTAATCCACTGTCGGCTTTTCTTTTATAACCATTGGTTGTGTAAATGTGGCACAGTACTCTCCTTCTCTCCAAACAAAATAAAGGTTCCTGCAGTGATTTGTTTTTCACTATGTCCTTCCTGCAAGGCCTTTTTGGAGCTGCAGGGATTGTTCCTTTGTGCATGGGAGGACGGGAAAAGAGTCCAGCATTGCAGCACTGCCAGGGAACACCAGCACTTCATTTTCCAGAGCTGTTCTCGTTCCACTCCCACACTCTCCTTCTCATCCCTTGTGTTGGTGCAAGGCCTGAGTGCTCTGGCAGCTTGGTCACCGTCCTGCTGTGTGTCAGTCCTGTGAGCGCAGGCAGGGACAGGCAATGGGCACTGCTGTGACAGAGCTGGCCTCAGAACAGCATTCCATGAAGAACGCTGATCTCCTGAGGGCCGTGCTGGAAGGTTTAGGTCTTCTTTCAAAGCTTTTCTCAAGAACATGCCCAAGGAAGCAGCCCACAGATGAAACACCGTTGTGCAGCTGCACAGTGTGTGTGTGCAGGGCTGGGCACACAGCAGTGTCCTCTCACAGCCAGGCCTCCTGCCAGGGACTTCAAGACCAGCAAAGCAGGGTCCATTCTGTGCCCATGTTCATTGGACACCCCACAGAAGATGCCCCAGGGCATCATCATGCGCTGGCCCTTCACAACCACTATTTCCAACCCTGGCCTCTCACCCCAGCTCACAGAGGCTCTTCTTCCCTCCATGGATGGACACTCACTGTTTACGTTGTATTGATGAGATGCGAACATGCACATCATTCACGTGAGTTGACGTGAACCCGAGTGAGCACAAACACTATCAGGTGTTCCAGGGGATTCCTGAAAGCCCGTGGGACAGTGTCCTGATGTCACTTCATGTTGGGAGTAACATCCCATGGGAAAACACGTGAACGCAGCATTGGGATGTGCTTTCTTGAACCGAAATCCCTGTGTCCGTTCCACATGACGTGGGACATTTCAGATGAAGACAGAGCAGGGGGACACACTTTAGGGCTGAGGTACCTCCCGTCGCTTGGGAGTGGCAACAGGAGGTTTTCATTGAACCGATGAGCCGTTAGCATGCACATCATGTGTGTGAGGTGACAGGAACCCGAGGTGAGATGAGCCCAAGTGAAAAATAACCAGACATTCCTTGAGCTTCCATGAAGGCCTGTGGGGCAGACGGTGTCTAGAGGTCACTTCATGTTGGATGTTACATACCAGAGGAATCTGCCTGGATGCAGCACTGGGATGTTTATGTGCTCAAATCGTTAGTAGGATTTACATTTGATAACTTCCCTAATACAAGCATACATTCATCTGGTCAGGTCCTGGGCCATAGGAGGTTGATGGATGGGCATGGTGTGTTATGACATCAGCTGTGTGTCAGTGTCTCCTAATCCAGTCAGAAGCGTGTGGCTGTGAAGGGGACTGTGAGGTCAGTTCTGTCTCTGGAGGTGACAGGCCAGCAGCAGGGACACGGCTGGGAAAGAACCTCTGCCTAAGTACCTACAGGTCCCACCCAGGAAGAGGCCTTGGAGACGGATTGTCATGTTCATCTCATCTGAGTACATGATGGGACAGCAGCAGGAACATGGTCGTGTCTATCAGAGAAGCTGAAAGGCCAGCAGCAGTCCTGGGATTTAGAAGATCATTGTGAGATTACTTCCCTCTGTTCGAGTGCAAGATGACAAGAAGACTAACAGGTTGGGTTCTCTGTTTGATGGGCAGTTACTCAGGTGGCTGAGCGTTCCTTGGTAATGGGAAAAAAAAAGAAGAGGGAAAAAAAAGTCATGAAGTGCAGTTTGGAAGGTGAGAACTGGATATCAGGAGGAAGAAATGTCACTAGAAGGGCAGTGCTGTGATGCAAGAGGTCACCCAGAGGGAGCTGGATCAGCCCATGGCTTTGTGTTCCAAAGAACAGCCAGTGAGGGTGCAGACACATCAGTGAAGGGACAGAAATGCTGGGGTGAGAGCAGGTGGGGAAGCGAGATGGGTGTGTACAGCCTGCAGGGAAGGAGGGGCAGGTGTAGGACCGTGTAGAACAGCCTGTGATGGAGATGGCAAAGGGCGCTGGCAAGGCTGGAAGGGACCAACAGAACCCAGGTCTCTGTCCCCTTGGCCATGGCAGTTGTCTGTGCCACTGAGGCCTAGGAGAAGACATGTTGTCCTCATGGCACTGGGGCCTCGTTGCCTCCTTGGAGGCCCAATGAAGAAGCTGGAAGTTGTTGTACCAGTGTTGTCCTTCCCTCGGCCTTGCACACCCACATCCCACGGTCCCAGGAAGAGCCCTGAACCGTGTATGAGTGACAGGATTCCCCTTCCCATTGCCTGGAGGTCATGGCTTCTCCTTTCTGCTTCTGGCTGTCTGAAATCACCTCCCTGTCCTCCTTGTCCTCCTTGTGCTTTAGCACAGCTTCTGGGAGGATCTGTTCCATGATCTTCCCAGGCACAGGTAACAGATTGACAGGTCAGTAGTTTTCAGGGTCCTCCTTTCTACAGCAGAGGAGAGAAACACTGCCACACAGCGCAGCTTGGAATGTGGAAACTGGACATGAGAAGGAAGAAATGTCACTCAAAGGGTAGTGCTGTGGTACAAGAAATCATTCAGAAGGAGCATGAGTTCAGTCCACCACCTTGTGTTTCAAGGAACAGACCATGAGAGTGGAGACACATCAGTCAATGTATGGAAATACCTGGGTGAGAGCGAGGGGAGGAAGCAAGATGGGTGTCTGCAGCCTGCAGGGAAACAGAAGCAGCTGTGGGGCAGTGTAGGACAACCTGTGGTGGAGATGGCAAAGGGCACTGGCAAGGCTGGATGTAACCAAGAGAACCCAAATCTTTGTCCCCTTGGCTATGGCAATCATCATGTTGTCCTCAGGCACTGGGGGCACCTCATGGCCTCCTTGCACATCCCCAGGAAGGCTGGGAACTGTCACACCATTGTCCTTCACTCAGCATCACACAGCCCACATCCCCTGCCCCAGGAAGAGCCCTGAGCAATGGGTGAGGGACAGGATCTGCCTTCCCAGGGGCTGGGGGTCAGGCCTTGGCCTCTCTGCTTCATCCAACAAAACCAGGCTTTTCTCAGCACCTCAGCTGCCTGCACATGACCCTTTGTTTATCTGCCATCATGGCCTCCAATTCTCTGCTCTAACGAGTCCCTGGGGAGGCTTTGCTGGTACTTGTCCTCGGTGGAACTCATTAATACTTCAAGGTACTTAGTACTTATTTCTTCTGACTTTGACTTCTGGCAAGGTTTGTGCAATCTCCTCTCAGCACCTCAGTGAGTTTCAAGGACTCAGCACCAAATGCACCATGGGGCTCATTACACTGAAGAAAGCTCTAAGAAACCATGTCTCTTCTTGTAATTTCCTTCTACTCTTGTACAGTGAATTAGAGAGTTTTCTTGGTGTAACTATGTAGAAAGATTTCAAAAAGCTTCTAATAAAAGCGTCTTTCTATTTTAAAGGGTGTATTTCATTAATTTTTCCGTTTAAAGAAAATATTCTATCAGTATTATATCGATCCAGGGTCTCTCCTGTGGAGGTCTGGACTGGTTGGAGAAGGTCTGACACTTGAGGCCTGACACTGTGTGGACAACCTTGCTCCTCACCTCCCCAACCCCATCATTTCTCTCATTGGCCACCTGGCACTTGCATCCCTTTTCCTTACCCCAGACTTCTCCACTGCAGGCTGCAGCTGGATGTTCCAGCTCCTTTGCAGCAGCTCCCACCTGCTCTCCTTGGAGACCTGGCTGCACACAGGCAAAGAGGGACTTTTCTTTCCTTTTGAACAAACAAAATAAAACTGATAAGATTCATGATTAAAAGAAAGCACACTCCTCAACTGTATGCCAAGGACAAACTGCCACCAATGAGATTCACCATTCACAAGGCATAACCATGAGAAAATATTTTAGGCAGAAATGAATTACAAAATAAACACAATAAAAGAGTTGGCTAAAGACAGAATTAGACAGACTACCAAAAGACAAGGAAGCTTTTACCTCCTTGAAGCTGAAAGCAGCAACTGGATTGTTGAGAGATGTCTGAGTGATCAAAGAGTAAGGGGAAGGGAAATCCAGAGAGCAATCGCAAGTGCTTGTGTGTAGATTAGTTGCTGGAAATGTGACTTCAGACATGGTCAGTTTAGTTAGGATGGGTGGAAATACATGAAAGATGAGGGAGATCAGATGCACAGCCTAACAGAGAGAGTGCTGGCAAGGCAAATCTAGTGGAAGATGAGAAGTTCTCCTCTTGCTCTTAATGCACATGCTGAAAAGCCTCATTTTGATCTCATGGGAAAACACTGATATTTTATTTAAAGTATTTAATGTTTTCAGCTGATGATTTCCTGCTCCTGCTTTTAAAGACGTGTGCAAATGTCTCGCATTTTCAGGGCGAGCTCCATTGCCTGACCACAAGTATCCAGGGCCACCTCCAGAGGAGCCAGTGTCTCTGCAGTCCAGGTCTGGACTGGTCGCTGTCACAGAGGACCCGCTGGAGACCAGAGCCCCTGGGAAGCTGCAGCTGGAGCCTGGGCAGAGGGTCCCAGGGCACCTACACTGGCACCACCCACCCCTGTCCCTGTAACTGCATCCCAGCCCAACGTTATGATCACTTGCCTTTGCAAACAAAAGCAGAACATAAAATCCCCCAGAGATCAGTATAGTAAAACAAGGCAAAACAAAGGAAGGAGGTTAACAACACCAGATATATTTGAAGCCTAAATCTGCAATAAGACTTGTCTTTCACTCTACATCTTTCATTCTATTTTTTATTGCTTAAAACAAAAAAAATGTTCTCAACATTTCCATCATATGGAAACCTACAGCATTCGAAACATTTTATTTTTGTCTTACACAGCCCAGGGCCCCAAAAGCTCCCTGCCAATAACTGTCCATGCCTCCTCTAACTCTTGGCACAGAGTGAGTCGCACTCTGAGGTTTTGGCGACACTTGCCTGATGGAGAAAAGCAGAGTAAAAAGCTTCAGTGTAATGCATTCATTTTGGATGGCCAAATTTGCACTAATCTTATCAGATATCTGTCATCTGTCTTTTTATATGAGAAAATCTGTATTTGTGTGTAGGTACAAGCACAGAAGAATCATAAAATAATAGAATAATGGAATCATAGAATCATGTAGGTCAGAAAAGACCTTTAAGATGATAGAGTCCAAGCATAAACCTGACACTGCCACGTCCGCCCCTAAACCATGTCCCTAAGCCCCATGTCTACACGTCTTTTAAAACCCTCCAGGGATGGTGACTCATCTACTTCCCTGGGCAGCCAGTTCAAATGCCCAACAACCCTTTTCATGGAGAAATCTTTTCTAATACCCAATCATTCCCTGGCACAACTTGAGGCCATTTCCTCTTGTTCTGTCACTTGTCACCTGGACAAAAGAGACTGATCCACCCCTCACTGCAACCTCCTTTCAGGTAGTTGCAGAGACCAATAAGGTCTCCCCTCAGCCTCCTTTTCTCCAGGCTAAACAGCTTCAGCTTCCTCAGCCGCTCCCCATCTGACTTGTGCTCCAGACCCTTCATCAACTTTGTTGTCCTTCTCTTAACTGACTCCACCACCTCAAAGTCTTTCTTGGCGTGAGGTGCCCAAAACTGACCCCAGGATTCGAGCTGCAGCCTCCCCATTGGCCAGGACAGGGGAACAATCTCTTCTCTAGTCCTGCTGGTCACACTAGTGCTGATACCAGCCAGGATACCATTGGCCTTTTTTGGCCACCTGAGCACACTGCTGGCTCAGGTTCAGCCACTGTCGACCAACAGCTCCAGGTCCTTTTCCACCAGGCAGCTTTCCAGCTGCTCCTCTCCGAGCCTGTAGTGTTACCTGGTGGTGTTATGACTTTAGTGCAGGACCTGGCACTTGGCTTTGTTGAACCTCAGGCAACTGGGCTCAGCCCATCATTTCATCCAGTCCATATCCCTCTGTAGAGCCTTCCCAGCCTCCAGCAGATCAACACTCCCACCCAACTTGGTGTCATCTGCAAACTTACTAAGGGTGCACTTGATCCCATTGTCCAGATCATTGATAAAGAGATTAAACAGAACTGGCCCCAATACTGAGCCCTGAGGAACACCACTCATGACCAGCCACCAACTGGATCTGACTCTGTTCATAACTCTTTGGGCCCAGCCCTCCAGCCAGTTCTTTACCCAGCAAGGAGTATGCCTGTCCAAGCCATGAGCAGCCAGTATTTTTACTTTTTTGTTCTATTTTATTTTATTTTGTTTTATTTATGAATAAATATGGTATTTAAAATGTATATATGCCTCTGTACTTGTGTATAAGAGTATACACATTATATATAGATATATACGTATGTATAAAACCAGAGAAATTAAATATACATAGCCATTATAACGTACATATAAAATGGATAATGCCTTCTTTAATAAGATCTAATGGAATGAAAAAGTAGATTTTAAATGAGAGTAGAAAGAAAAGTATAAGGATGGGTCGACATCCCCCATTTTACCTGGTGCAGAAGCAGCCCACAGATGTCTGGGGAGGAACTTCAATCAGGTGGGGAGGACACAGACAAGCTGGATCATGCCCAAGGGCTATGTCCTCCCCCAGGAGGCCACTGAGGGGCCCTCAGCACAGATCCTTTCACATACAAGGAAAAGCCCAGTCCTGTGGGCTGGACTGGACGGCCCCCACATCCCAGCCCAGACCAGCAGGACATGCCGTGCGGGATTACTGGGTCAGACTCTGAGCTCTTCTGGGTGCTGCAAAACACAGGCAAACTGTCTGTGAACATGGAAACCCAGGACAAAATGCCAGCTTCAGAAGAACATGTGCATGGGGACAATATGGAAAAGACCTGAAGAGGATCTCAAAATAGACAACGTGAAGCGGAAGATGTTGCCAATGAACCCATGAACCACAAATTGGATGTTGAGGTGCCAAACAGAGGCACCTCTCTGGTTGTGGGGGTCTCCCAGTTGCCTGTAAGGCCACTGTGGGGTGCAGGCTGGTGATAAATAGGTTTCCTTGTCCTTAGGTTCATAACCTGATTGAATGTTCCAGACTGCTCTGAGTGAGGGGAGAAGTCAGGAGTGTGATGGGACTTGCCCAGGTCCACCTGAGCCACACCAGCCAAACCCAGTGTGCTGTGTGTGTCATGTCTGGGGTGGGGAAGGGGGTGGTGGTGGATGTCAATGTCTTGAACACTGTAGGACCTGAGCAGAGTGCACATGGTATGGAATAAGGGGTGGAGATTGTACTGCCTGGGATGGAGCTAATTTTCTTGTTCACAGTCCCTGCTGATGGCGCCCAGAACAGCTTTGACAACACTCATGTTGCAGCAGTTGCTGAGCAGCACTGGCACAGCCTCAAGGCCTTCGCTGTTTCTCCCTCTGCCCTAACAGTGTGGAGGCTGCAGGTGGCAAGAGGCTGGAGGGGACAAAGCAAGGAGAGCTGACCCCAACTGACCAGAGGGATATTCCACACCATATGACCTCATGGTCAGCAATAGAACTGAGGAGGCAGGTGTGTTCTTCAGAACATCCTTTGCTCAGAGACAGGCTGAGCATATATCTCTCCTGCTGTGAGTGATTACTTTTCCACTTAAGTTGTCTTTATCTTGACCCATGAGATACTCTTTCTTGCTTTTGCCCTTCCAGTTCCCTCCCCCATCCCGCTGCTGGGGATTGAGCAAGTGATTGGGTGGGCGCTGCCAGATGGGGTCACCCCCAACATGTGCACAGAGCAAATAGGTTGTGCGGGTGAGGTCGCTGGTGTCTCAGTAGATCACAGGCCAGGAGCTGACTCAGCGATTGTGTAAGTGGTTGCAGGTCACTGACACCCGAGCAGCTGACAGGCCCAGCGCAGGCACACAGTTTGTGTCACAGCTTGTGAGGTCACTTGTGCCTTTGTGTCTCGCAGGCGAGCAGACAGCAAGTGGGTGGATGTGACGTGGTCAGGTCACTGGTGCCTGAGGAGCTGAAGGCAAGAGGGAGAAACGTGGCTTGGGATGTACTTGTGATGTCAGTCCTGGCTGAATGGCTGATGGGCCAGGACCAGGTGCACGTCCTTACAGGTGCTGGGGAGGTCACCAGGTGTCTGAGTCAGCCACCCCTGAGTAGCTCACAGGCCTGGAGTAGGCCCATGGCATGTGTAGGTGCTTGTAACGTCACTGCTGCCTGAGCAGTGATAGGGCAGGAGCAGGCCCACAGTTTGTGTAGGTGGTTTTGCGGTCAATGGTGTCTCAATAGCCAACAGGCCAGGAGCAGGCCCATAGTTTGTGTAGGTGGTTTTGCGGTCATTAGTGTCTGAATAGCAATTAGGCCAGGAGCAGGCCCATAGTTCATGTAGGTGGTTTTGCGGTCAATGGTGTCTGAATAGCCAACAGGCCAGGAGCAGGCCTATAGTTTGTGTAGGTGGTTTTGTGGTCAATGGTGTCTGAATAGCCAATAGGCCAGGAGCAGGCCCATAGTTTGTGTAGGTGGTTTTGTGGTCATTGGTGTCTGAAGAGCCAACAGGCCAGGAGCAGGCCCATAGTTCATGTAGGTGGTTTTGTGGTCATTGGTGTCTGAATAGCCAACAGGCCAGGAGCAGGCCCATATCAGACATAGATATTATGACATCACCAGTGGCTGAATAGTAGATGGGCCAGGAACAGACACATGGCTCGTCTGGGTGCTCCTGATGTCACAAAACCATATTTATACCCCACCCAAATTCAGCTTTTTGGAGCCATTGTCAGCAGAAGTCCATAGAGTGCACACACTCGTGTGACAGTGTAACCAATGAGCACACAGCGGTGGCGGTAGAGGTGTGAGGTCACTGTCAGTGTAACCAATGAGCGCACAGCGGTGGCAGTAGAGGTGTGAGGTCACTGTCAGTGTAACCAATGAGCACACAGCAGTGGCGGTAGAGGTGTGAGGTCACTGTCAGTATAACCAATGAGCACACAGTGGTGGCAGTAGGAGCTGTGAGGTCACTGTCAGTATAACCAATGAGCACACAGCGGGGGCAGTAGGAGCTGTGAGGTCACTGTCAGTGTAACCAATGAGCACACAGCGGGGGCAGTAGGAGCTGTGAGGTCACTGTCAGTGTAACCAATGAGCACACAGCGGTGGCAGCAGGAGCTGTGAGGTCACTGTCAGTGTAACCAATGAGCACACAGCGGTGGCAGTAGAGGTGTGAGGTCACTGTCAGTGTAACCAATGAGCACACAGCGGTGGCAGTAGAGGTGTGAGGTCACTGTCAGTGTAACCAATGAGCACACAGCGGTGGCAGTAGGAGCTGTGAGGTCACTGTCAGTGTAACCAATGAGCACACAGCGGTGGCAGTAGAGGTGTGAGGTCACTGTCAGTGTAACCAATGAGCACACAGCAGTGGCAGTAGAGGTGTGAGGTCACTGTCAGTATAACCCATGCACACCCAGCACTGGCAGTAGGAGGGTGCAGTGCTCACGTCACTGGTGACACCCCATGGCCATGGAGCTCGGTGCAGACCGTCCATGTGCTGTCACAGGGTCCCCACGAGGTACCGGAGCTGCCCGGCCCCGTGTCTGCGAGGCCGAAGGAGCAGCCCCTGCAGCCCTGGCTGCAGCCGTCGGGGTGGGGGTGGCTCGGGGGCACCGCAGGGATGTGCCCGGGCACAGCGCCCGGAGGAAACCACAGACTTCCTGCCCGGGCGCCGCGGGGGGAGCGCGGGGGCTGTGGTTTGTGCACCTGCAGGCTGCAGCTCTGATCCACCCGTGGGGAATAACGGCCCCTCGGTGACACACTGACAGGCAGGGACGCGTCTGAGCCCCTGGGCTGCACGTCTGCTGCCAGGACAGGGACGTGTCCCAGCTCCAGCTCCTGCGAGGGACCTTCCGTGGGCTCTCCAGGGAGCGGTGGGTGAGCCAGCGCTCCTGGGATGGGGCTCTGCCCTGGGCTAAGGCCCTTTCCCAGCTGCTGCTCCCAGCACAGTGGGGTCTGTCACAGGGGCCGTTTCCTTCCCTTCCTGACACAGCCCCGGTGCAGTCGCAGCCCCATGGGTCTTATAGCACAGCAGTGTTTGGACGCTCTCTACCTCGAGCTCTTGGATAGTCTGTCACAGGACATGCTTGGTGCTCCTGGTCCCCACCACAGGGCTCAAGGAGTAAAAAATTGTTTGCCCCACTACAACCAGCCCTGTCCTGTGACGTTCCACCAGCACAGTGATGTGACACCTGCAGCGGAGCCGTCCCTCATATATGGTCATGAATGGCGCTGGAGAAGTTCATTGGAGGACTGGGCTGTGTCGGAGGGGAGATAGCTCCCGATAATGTCTAAAAAGGTGCTGCTGCTTCGATTGGCTCCTCCTGTAGCTGGGGGACATCTGCAGAGATATATTGCCCTCCCGTCATCATTGTTCCCACGAGTCCCTGGAGCTGCGGCAGGGAGTGCGGCACAGAGGGATGCGCCATCAGGGCAGGAGGCTCAGGATGGGCACAGAGGGACTCCTGTCCCCTCAGACGCTGTGGCTGCTCCTCTGGGTCCAGCTGTGCAGGGGTAAGTGCTGACTCCCTTGTCCCACCGCCCAGGGCCAGCGGGTACCAGTGTGGTCATGGGGATCTGTCTGGGAATGGGGTTTCTTTGCAGGTGCTGCTGAGACAAGGGGCAGAAGGTGCTCAGATCCATGGAGCCTGTGCCCTTCCCTGTGCCTATCTGGGTGGGAAAGAGTATCTCCTTTTCCAGGGCTCCAGTGTTCAGGGCAGCCTGTGCCTGGCTGGATTCACAGATACCCTGTCCTGGGGTACCATTTTGGACCCCCTTGTTCCCAGCACTCTGCCTCTGGAGCCAGTGGTGGCCTCACTGGTGATGGCAGCACCCAGAGATCCCCAGGCCACTGCCAACCTCTGGGGTGCCCCAGAGGGTTTGTGTGCTGCTCAGCGCCCCTTGTTCCAGGGGAGCCCTCACCCCACGAGAGCAGTTTGTGCCCCGCAGAGGGAAGAGGATGGGGACTTCTGCAGTGGGGAGACGTCCTTCCTGGGGGGCCAGGCCCAGTGCAGGGGCTGGGCTGACACCAGGAGAGGAGGGGATGTGTGATCCTGTGGATGGTCTCAGTGGGAACAGGGAAAGCCCTGGGGCTGGGCCGGGTTTGGATGGTGCTGGGCAGGTAGTTTGCAGGGGAAGCTGCAGCCCTGGGTACACGGGACTGTTCAGCGTGTGCTGGGCTGGAGACAGCTGCTGCCCAGTGCAGGGCTGGGCAGTGTGTGGGTGGGCATGGGTGGGGGGCAGGTGGCTGTTGGGGAGGGAAAAGGTGCCTTGTGTGGTGGGATGGAGAATGACCCAGCAGTGCTGGACGTGGGCACGCCCAGGCTTGCGCAGCTGTGGGGACAGAAGGGACCCTCGCACTGCTCTGGGGACAGCCTGGTGGGGAGGGGGCTCCCACCCTGGTACATCTGATTCAGTGCAGGCAGCAGGTTCCCCCAGACCTGCAGCACTGGGGCTCGGCGCTCTCCTGACTCATCCCGTGTTGGTGTTTGAAGGTGCTGCGGAGGTGAGGCTGGCGGATGGCGGCAGGCGCTGTGCTGGGAGAGTGGAGGTGAAACAGCATGAACAGTGGGGGACTGTGTGTGGTTACCACTGGAGTATGAACGACGCTGCAGTGGTTTGTAAGCAGCTGGGCTGTGGGTCTGCTGTTGGAGCTCACCGGTACGGACACTTTAGGGCAGGATCTGGCCCCATTTGGATGGATGATGTCGGCTGTAATGGCACCGAATTTGCCCTGTCTGACTGCAAACATGCAGGGAGGGGCGAACATCATTGTGATCACACTTTTGATGCTGGAGTGACGTGTTCAGGTAAGGGGTCAGCCTGTTCTTCACCTTTGGGGCTGTGATGGGGGAAGGCACCTGGCTGTACTCTCAGGGAACAAAAAGCATGAGCCAGAGAACGTGCCAGTGATGCTGGTCCAACTGCTGAGCTGGGACTGTCATTGCTCATGTTCCCAGTCCCTGGGAAAGTCCAGAAGGAACCTACCGCGGGGTGAATTAACCCTGCCACAGTCTCTCAGCCCCACCTCAGTTGGTGTCTTGGGCTGCACATGAATCCTCCATCCTGCCCTGGAGTGTCTGCTGGTCTCTGTCGGTCCCCACTCATTCCGCAAGATCCCAGCCAACAAGGCTGAGAATCCCCGAGCTGGAAAAACCATGGGGGGACATGCCGGCACCCCACACCTTGGAGGAAGAGCATGAGAGGGCTGATCACGGTGGGTTGTTCCCCCTCAGGGACATGTGTACATCAATGGCCTTGGAGGGACTATTCAGAGAGCACGAGCGTTGGGCCATGGGCAGAGGAGCAGGCGGCACATGGCCCCTCGCTGACCAACCCCAGGGCTCGGCTGTGTGGTCCCGCATTGCCAGGCTTTAGGAGATTAGCAACTGCTTGACTCTGGCTGCTGCTTCTGCATCACTGCATACACAGGCTGGTCCTGGGACATCCCTGAGGCTGTGACAGCCCTGTGGGGACAGGACCCCATGCAGGCAGTGCTGGCTCTGCAGGGGCTGAGCAGCTGCAGTTTCATCATCATCTGGGCCAGTTCTCCTGGACCCCAACTGCTCACACGGCTGCGGTGCTGGGGGGACCGTGCCGGGCAGCACAGAGGAGCTTGTGTGGGAGCCCTTTGTGTGAGCAGCACCTGTGCCTGTGAGTGTGTGGCAGACACACACCTCGGGTGCTCTGGTGGTGTAGACAAGGGGAGGAGGAGTCTTGGATGTGTTTCTGGCACCAGCCCTTCCCCAACAGCTTCCTCTGGGATGTGCAATAGGCACTTTGGCCACGGCTTGCTTGGAGGTGATGTGGGACGTGGGCATGTAACTGACAGAGAGCTCTGGGAACTCCCAGTTTCTTTGGTGTATTTTTCCAGGATTTTTCCGTCTGGTGGGAGGGAAGAGCCGCTGCTCAGGACGTGTGGAGATCCATGATGGGGACCAGTGGAAAACTGTTTGTGATTCCCACTTTGGCCCCAAAGCTGCTGAGGTGCTCTGCAGGGAGCTGCAGTGCGGTCTGGCCCTGCCTGTGTCTGGAGGAGGTCACTTTGGAGAAGGGGTTGGTCCCATGTGGGATGGAGAGCTGCAGTGTGTGGGAAATGAGTCCCTCCTGTCCTCCTGCCCCACGGGGTCCTCCCGGGACCAGGCCTGCACCCAGATGAACAGCGCTGCTGTCAGCTGCACACGTAAGGACTCAGGGTGGGGTGGTGAACCCTGGGGTGAGTTCCGGCCGGAGGAGGGGACAGTTTGTGATTGTGGAGACAAGGGAAATGGGGCATCTGTTCCCACAGTCTGACAAAGGCGTGATGTTCCTGGGGATCATAGAGAAGGGCAGGGCTGGGCTAATGCCCAAGGACAAAGAAGGGCCATGGGCTGGGAGGGCTCCCTGGGATCAATATGTTGCTCCACAGTGGATACACAAAGGCCTGAGACGATGATGTGGGAGGTGCCCAGGGCGGACTGTGGTCCAGGGCAGCTGGGGACCCTGGGAGAAACAGCAGCGGGTACTTGGGAATCCCCGGAGACAGGTCTCTTGTCAGGGTGCTGGCTGGGGAGGAGTGGGTGCACTAGTTGGGTCTGGGCCAGGGTCAGGTTGAAGGGTCTGTTATGGTAGAAGGAAGCGCCGAAAACGTTGGGGCCATAAATGGCCCAGCAGGGCTGGAGCTCTTCACTCCAGCCTTGCACAGCCCATGGGGATACAAGGGACCTCTGGCAACATATTGGGGAAGTCTGGAGGGGAGGGGACTCCCACCCTGACACCCACAGTGCTGGGGTGTGACGCTGATCTGACTGGTCCTGTGTCAGTGTTTGAAGGTTCTGCAGAGGTGAGGCTGGCGGATGGCGGCAGGCGCTGTGCTGGGAGAGTGGAGGTGAAACAGCATGAACAGTGGGGGACTGTGTGTGGTGCCTACTGGAGCATGAACGATGCAGCAGTGGTTTGTAAGCAGCTGGGCTGTGGGTCTGCTGTTGGAGCTCCTCAGTACGGACACTTTGGGGCAGGATCTGGCCCCATTTGGATGAGTGATGTCGACTGTAATGGCACCGAATCTGCCCTGTCTGACTGCACACATGCCAGATGGGGTGAACATTACTGTGAGCACAATCTCGATGCTGGAGTGACGTGTTCAGGTAAGGGGTCAGCCTGTTCTTCACCTTTGGGGCTGTGATGGGGGAAGGCACCTGGCTGTACTCTCAGGGAACAAAAAGCATGAGCCAGAGAAAGTGCCAGTGATGCTGGTCCAACTGCTGAGCTGGGACTGTCATTGCTCATGTTCCCAGTCCCTGGGAAAGTCCAGAAGGAACCTACCCCAGGGTGAACTAACCCTGCCACAGTCTCTCAGCCCCATCTCGGTGTCTTAGGCTGCACACGAATCCTCCATCCTGCCCTGGAGTGTCTGCTGGTCTCTGTCAGTCCCCACTCATTCTGCCAGATCACAGCCAACAAGGCTGAGAATCCCTGAGCTGGAAACGCCAAGAGGGAACATGCCGGCACCCCACACCTTGGAGGAAGAGCATAAGATGGCTGGTCACGCTGGGTTGTTCCCCGTCAGGGACATGCGAATCTTGATGGGGGCACTTTTCAGGAACTTTTATTTCTTTGCTGGACCCTGGGAAGAGGAGCAGGCGGCACACGGCCTCTCGCTACCCAACCCCAGGGCTCGGCTGTGTGGTCCTGATCTGTAGAGGCTTTAGGGTCTTGGCAGCTGCTTGACTCTGGCTGCTTCTTCTGCATCACTGCATGCACGGGCTCGTCCTGAGACATCCCTGGGGCTGTGACAGCCCTGTGGGGACAGGACCCCACGCAGGCAGTGCTGACCAGCTGCCCAACCCCTCCTGCCTGCCCACAGCTCCCCACACTGACCCATGAAACAGGGTTTTTGCCAGCACTTAGTGACTCTCGTCCGTGCTGCTGTCATCCTCTGAGGCAGCGTGAGGCCAGGGGGACATGCGGGTCTCCTGTCCCCTGCCTGGCCATTGGCCTGGGACCTGTGCACCCCTGGGCAGAGCACGGTGTCCCTGGATGAGAACATCCCCCTCGAGCAGGCAGGGGAGGGCTCTGTACAGGCACCAGCCATGATAGCAGTTGTTCCATATGTGTGCTCTGGGACATCTCCCACCTAAAAGGAACCTCCCAACACCCAGGAACACCCCTGGGAGCAGAGTGCGCTTCTGGTTGCACCCAGGTGATGATGGTCCTGCCTGGCCCAAGCTCTGCAGGGGCTGAGCAGCTGCAGCTTCATCATCATCTGGGCCAGTTCTCCTGGACCCCAACTGCTCACACGGCTGCGCTGCTGGGGGGACCGTGCCGGGCAGCACAGAGGAGCTTGTGTTGGAGCCCTTTGTGTGAGCAGCACCTGTGGCTGTGAGTGTGTGGCAGACACACACCTCAGGTGCTCTGGTGGTGTAGACAAGGGGAGGAGGAGTCTTGGATGTGTTTCTGGCACCAGCCCTTCCCCAACAGCTTCCTCTGGGATGTGCAATGGGCACTTTGGCCACGGCTTGCTTGGAGGTGATGTGGGACGTGGGCATGTAACTGACAGAGTGCTCTGGGAACTCCTATGTTGTTTGGTGTATTTTTCCAGGATTTTTCCGTCTGGTGGGAGGGAAGAGCCGCTGCTCAGGACGTGTGGAGATCAGTGATGGGGACCAGTGGAAAACTGTTTGTGATTCCCACTTTGGCCCCAAAGCTGCTGAGGTGGTCTGCAGGGAGCTGCAGTGCGGTCTGGCCCTGCCTGTGTCTGGAGGAGGTCACTTTGGAGAAGGGGTTGGTCCCATGTGGGATGGAGAGCTGCAGTGTGTGGGGAATGAGTCCCTCCTGTCCTCCTGCCCCACGGGGTCCTCCCGGGACCAGGCCTGCACCCAGATGAACAGCGCTGCTGTCAACTGCACATGTAAGGACTCGGGGTGGGGTTTTGAACACCGGGGAGAGCTTCTGCCTGAGGATGGGACAGTTTGTGATTGTGGAGACAAGGGAACTGGGGCATCTGTTCCCACAGGCTGTCTGAGATGTGACCTTCCTGGGGATCATAGACAAGGGCAGGGCTGGGCTGATACCCAAGGACAAAGAGGGGCCATGGGCTGGGAGGGCACCCTGGGATCAACATGTTTCTCCACAGTGGATACACAAAGGCCTGAGATGATGATGTGGGACGTGCCCGGGGCAGACTGTGGTCCATGGCAGCTAAGGACCCTGGGAGAAAAAGCAGCGAGTGCTTGGGAATCCCTGGGGACAGATCTCTTCCTAGGGTGCTGACCTGGGAGGAGTGGGTGCTCTAGGTGGGTCTGGGCCAGGGTCAGGTTGAAGGGTCTGTTATGGTAGAAGGATGTGCTGAAAGCTCTGGGGTCACAAATGTCCCAGGAGGGCTGGAGCTGGTCACCCCGGCCTTGCTCAGCCCGTGGGGATACAAAGGACCTCTGCACCATATTGGGGACAGTCTGGAGGGGAGGGGGCTCCCACCCTGACACCCACAGTGCTGGGGCTTGACGCTGATCTGACTGGTCCTGTGTCAGTGTTTGAAGGTGCTGCGGAGGTGAGGCTGGCGGATGGCGGCAGGCGCTGTGCTGGGAGAGTGGAGGTGAAACAGCATGAACAGTGGGGGACTGTGTGTGGTAACTACTGGGACATGAACGATGCAGCAGTGGTTTGTAAGCAGCTGGGCTGTGGGTCTGCTGTTGGAGCTCCTCAGTACGGACACTTTGGGGCAGGATCTGGCCCCATTTGGATGGATGACGTCGGCTGTAAAGGCACCGAATCTGCCCTGTCTGACTGCAAACATGCAGGATGGGGTGAACATGACTGTGTTCACGTTCTTGATGCTGGAGTGACATGTTCAGGTAAGGGGTCAGCCTAATACCTAACTTAGGGCCTGGGATGCAAGAAGTGACATGTCGGTGCTCTCAGCAAAAAACAAACATGGTAGATCTGGGCCTAGTGTGGCCAGTCATGCTGCTGAGCTGGGACTGTCATTGCTGGTGTAACTGGTCCCTGGGGAAAGCTGTGACATCCCTGTGGGGACAGGACCCCATGCAGGCAGCACTGACCAGCTGCCCAACCCCTCCTGCCTGCCCACAGCTCCCCACACTGACCCATGAAACAGGGTCTTTGCCAGCACTTACTGACTCTCGTCCGTGCTGCTGTCATCCTCTGAGGCAGCGTGAGGCCAGGAGGACATGTGGGTCTCCTGTCCCATGCCTGGCCATTGGCCTGGGACCTGTGCACCCCTGGGCAGAGCACAGTGTCCCTGGATGAGAACATCCCCCTCGAGCAGGCAGCGGAGGGCTCTGGAAAGCGCCAGCCATGATAACAGTTGCTCCATATCTGTGCTCTGGGATATCTCCCACCTAAAAGGAACCTCCCAACACTCAGAAACACCCCTGGGAGCAGAGTGCGTTTCTGTTTGCACCCAGGTGATGATGGTCCTGCCTGGCCCAAGCTCTGCAGGGGCTGAGCAGCTGCATCTTTGTCATCATCTGGGCCAGTTCTCCTGGACCCCAACTGCTCACACGGCTGCGGTGCTGGGGGGACCGTGCCGCGCAGCACAGAGGACCTTGTGTGGGAGCCCTTTGTGTGAGCAGCACCTGTGGCTGTGAGTGTGTGGCAGACACACACCTCGGGTGCTCTGGTGGTGTAGACAAGGGGAGGAGGAGTCTTGGATGTGTTTCTGGCACCAGCCCTTCCCCAACAGCTTCCTCTGGGATGTGCAATGGGCACTTTGGCCACGGCTTGCTTGGAGGTGATGTGGGACGTGGGCATGTAACTGCCAGAGGGTCTGGGAACTCTCAGTTTCTGTGGTGGTTTTTTTTCCAGGATTTTTCCGTCTGATGGGAAGGAAGAGCCGCTGCTCAGGACGTGTGGAGATCCGTGATGGGGACCAGTGGAAAACTGTTTGTGATTCCCACTTTGGCCCCAAAGCTGCTGAGGTGGTCTGCAGGGAGCTGCAGTGCGGCGTGGCCCTGCCTGTGTCTGGAGGAGGTCACTTTGGAGAAGGGGTTGGTCCCATGTGGGATGGAGAGCTGCAGTGTGTGGGGAATGAGTCCCTCCTGTCCTCCTGCCCCACGGGGCCCTCTTGGGACCAGGCCTGCACCCAGATGAACAGCGCTGCTGTCAGCTGCACACGTAAGGACTCAGGGTGGGGTGTTGAACACTGGGGCTGTGCCAGGGGTCTGGGAACAGAGGAAGGACCAGGCTGGGTGGGTGTAGGACAGGAGGGATCATTGCACCGTCTCCAGCACAAAAACCGTGCACAAGGAGAAGAAAGGCATCTGTCCCTTTGGACTCTCCGCTGACTACCAAGCCTACAAAAGCACCAACCCACCCTCTCTCCTCCTCTGTCCCCAGAGTACACAGCGTTCAGGCTGGTGAACGGCAGCACAGCGTGTGCAGGGAGGGTGGAGGTCCAGGTACTGGGGACCTGGGGGACCCTCTGTGCCTCCCGCTGGGATCTCTCAGATGCCCATGTTCTCTGTCGTCAACTCCACTGTGGGTTTGCTGAATCCACTCCTGGAGGAGAACATTTTGGGAGATACACTGGCCCTGTCTGGAGAGACTCGTTCCACTGTGACGGGACTGAAGCCCACCTGGGACAGTGCCCAGTGACCACCCTGGGGGCCTCCCCATGCTCCCACGGGAACAACGCTGCTGTCATTTGCTCAGGTGAGTGCTGGGAAAATAGTGCATTAGCTCCATTTCCCTTTGTGGGAGACATGGCCACCCAAAGCTGGGTCCCATGGCAGCACCAGGCTGATTTTCTCCCTGGAGGATCCCTGGGGGGCTTTCCCTGCTCAGACTGACCGCTCTGCTCTGGGAGAGCTGAGGTCTGAACAGAGGCAGACACCTGTCCCCAGGGCAGCGCCTCAGGCCCCAGCACCACTGCCAGGCCCGTGTTCCATAGGATGAGCCCAGGACAGGTCGGTGGGGCTCTGCGCCATCCCTGTGGCTGCAGACAGCCATATCCCATCCCCACAGAGAGCCCTGCAGAGCCCCATCCCACCACCCAGCAGCAGCAGACCTGGCTGTGAGCTGCAGACAGGGCCTGGGCTTTGCCCTGGCTTCTCGTCAGCACAGGGCTCAATCTTGTCCTGTCTGGTCGGACAATCCCCCCTTGCCCTCCTCCCTGGAGGCTGCCGTGCTGCCCGGTGCCGCTGATGGCTGTGGCTCCTCTGCTGTCCCCAGGCCCAGCCGACTCTGCGTCCCTGCGGCTGGTGGGCGGAGGGAGCCGGTGCGACGGGCGAGTGGAGATCTTCCAGCGCGGGACGTGGGGCAGAGTCCTGGACGACCAGTGGGACGTGCAGGAGGCCAGCGTGGTGTGCCGGCAGCTGCGGTGTGGAGAGGCAGAAAAAGCCTACAACCCCCCAAAGCCTGAGCGAGGGACGGGCCCCGTGGGGCTGCGAGGGGTCCGGTGCGCAGGGCACGAGGCCAGCCTGACCCTCTGCAACACCTCCCTGCCCGGGAGTGTGCTGTTGGGAGGGGTTGTGGAGGACGTGGGAGTCATTTGCTGGGGTGAGCGGTGCTGCACGAGCCCCCAGATGATGGGGTGGGGGGCAGCCACCCCCTGACATCACCTGGGGTTTCTCCCCACTGCAGGGAGCCGGCGGGTCCGGCTGGTGAACGGGTCTGGGCGCTGCGCAGGGAGAGTGGAGATCTACTACCAGGGCAGCTGGGGGACCATCTGTGACGATGGCTGGGACCTGTCTGATGCCGCCGTCATTTGCCACCAGCTGGGCTGCGGAGGGCCGGTGGAGGCGGCCGGCTCCGCTCGGTTTGGGGAAGGCTCCGGGCACATCTGGCTGGACGGTGTGAACTGCTCTGGATCCGAAGCTGCTCTCTGGGACTGCGCTGCCGGGCCCTGGGGGCAGCACGACTGCGGGCACAAAGAGGACGCGGGCGTCATCTGCTCAGGTCTGTGCTGGGAGATGTGCTGGGATCCTGGCTCTTGGAGAGGCTGGGATGCAGGGAAAGCCGGGCATGGCCAAGGCTGTCCCTGGCTGAGCCCCTGCCTGAGCCCGGCCTATGGACACCCATGCACGGGTGCCCTCAGTCCCACTGGGGTCCCTGGGGAGCTCAGCTGTCCCCCAGGGTGAGTGGGCAGAGCAGGAGAGTGTGTCCATCAGGGACTTCTCTCTGCCCTGGCTGCAAGGGGGACTTGCTGGCCCTGCCCTGCCTGCCTGGGGGCCTGGGGAGTGCAGAGGCGTCCTGGCTCCCACAGCCCCAGACCAGCCTGTTCCTCTTGCTGCCTTTCCTCCCAGAGTTCGTGGCCCTGAGGCTGGAGAACAGTGACGGCTGCTCCGGGCGCCTGCAGGTTTTCTACAACGGGACGTGGGGGAGTGTTTGCTCCAACGCGATGACTCCTGACACGGTGTCGCTGGCGTGCAAGGAGCTAGGCTGTGGGGACGGAGGATCCCTGGAAACAGGCCTGCCCTATGGCAGCGTGTCTGGCCCTGCCTGGCTGGATTATGTGCAGTGTGGGGAGAAAAACATCTCTTTTTGGCAGTGTCCCTCTGCTCCCTGGGACCCACAGTCATGCGATGACCTGCGAGATGAGACCCACATCACCTGCAATGGTAATTCTGAGCCACTCGGGTCCGGTGTCACCCCAGCTTCTGCTCCCCTCTGGGCACAGCCAAATGCAGAGAAAGAGCTTGGAGGGGTTTTCATTTCCATGTCAGACTCTTCTGCTGCTGGTGGCACAAACGTGACCACAGCTCTCAGAGCCCCACACGTCCAGCAGCAGTTGCCACCCAGCAGTGCCTGGGGGAGGCAGTGACATCTCCAAGTGAGGTCTCAGCAGAGACCAGATGGGGTTCAGAGGAGCCTCCCCTCCATGGACACTCCCTGCTGCTCTGTGACCAAGATGGCACACACAGGCAGGAGCAGAGCTCAGCCCCGCTCTCTTCTGCACAATCCCCGAGCCAGCCCCTTCACCACAGTGTTTCCTTCTTCAGGGAGACGCCCAGAAATGCCCCCAGAGCCTTTGGCCCCGTGCCCCAGCTCCACCAGCTGCACAGGTAGGGAGCTGCTCCTCTGTGTGCTCCTCTTGCCTGGCAGGGCTCTGCTGTCTGAGTGCCATGGCAGCTCTTTGCCTTCTCCAGACAGGGAGAAGATCCGTGCCGTGGGAGGCGAGGACGGGTGCTCGGGCAGAGTGGAGCTCTGGCATCACGGCTCCTGGGGCACAGTGTGCGATGACTCCTGGGACATGCGGGATGCCCAGGTGGCGTGCAGGCAGCTGGGCTGTGGGCCCGCGGTGTCTGCCCTGTGTGAGGCTGCTTTTGGGGTGGGGCAAGGCCCCATCTGGCTGGAGCGGGTGGAGTGCCGGGGGACGGAGTCGTCTCTGCAGGACTGCTGGGCCCGGCCTGGGGACGGACGTGCTTGCCGGCATAAGGAAGATGCTGCCGTGCGCTGCTCGGGTGAGCTGGGGCTGGGACCCCTTGCTCGGGTATTGGCAGGGAGCTGGGGAAGGCCTTTCACCCGCTTGGTCCTGGCACAGCCCCTGAGCTCCCGAGAGCAGGAATGTTCCTGTGGGGTGCAGCAGGCTGGTGCCACGCAGGGAGCAGCTTCGGTGGAACTGGATGTCCTTGGGCCACTGCCCGTGGGGCCCTGCAGCTCCAGGGCCATCCCCTGGGCTGCCTGTGCCACCCTGCCGCCACCCAGAGCAGAGGCCACGGGCCCTGTCCTGGGTCCCTTTCTAGCACTACAGGAGGGGCAATTTGGCTGGGATGTGTCAGGGACACCAACAGACACACATGGGTGTGTGGAGGGGAGGCTCCCTGGTACGTGCACTCCCACCCTCTCAGCCCAGCTCTCCTTTTCCTCCTCTGCAGCTGCACCCAGGACAGCAGCATCCCCACCCCAAGCAGGTAACTTGTCCTCCCCCCAGGGCTGGGTATCCCAGGGCCAGACTCTGACCCACAGTTGGGTGGAAGGGGCTCCTTGCTGGAGTGTGAAACTCCCAGGAGGAGGCACTGGGGTGTTTGTGTGGGGGTTGAGGAGGGCTGTAATTCACTCAGCAGGGTGGAAGCTTCTCCATCACTCCCCCCCAGTGCCCTCCACTCCCTGCTGCCTTGTGTGATGGGGGTCAGGACTGGTGCTGCCTCCACCTCTCCCAAGGCTGGTGCTGTTCTTCCATGTTCTTGCCCATGCAGATCCCACCCGGGGCCGTCCGGCTGTCAATGGGAGGATCTCAGTGCCCGTCATCATCTGCATCATCCTGGGGGCCCTTCTCTGCCTGCTCCTGGCCCTGCTGGCCGGGCAAGTGCTCAGAGCCAGGGCTGGGCGCAGAGGTGGGTCCTTCCACAAAGGTCCCAGTGATGCCTCCTGGAAGGGCTGTGGGTGCTGCGGGGGGTCAGTAAGGGGCACAAGCAGAGCTGAGGGGATGAGACTGTGTGCTGCCACCTGTGCCACGCACCTCATTGACTGTCTGGCCATCGGGCACCAGCAGCAAGGAGTGGAGAGAGCCCAGAGGTGGTGGGAGCAAGAGATGGGGCAAGGAGAGAAATGGCAGAGCAGGACCAGGGAACATGTTATCCTGGGGGAAATGCTATCCTTTGGGAGATGTTATCCTGTGGGAGATGTTATCGTGGAGGAGATGTTATCCTGTGGGAGATGTTGTCCTGGGGAGATGTTATCCTGGAGGAGATGTTATCCTGGTGGAGGTGGCCAAGGCTGGCAGTGCTCTGGGTAGTGCTGGAGGGTGCCCTGGGGCAAACAACAAGACAGGAGGAACACAGAGCAGCAGGGCCCATCTCCACGGTGTCAGGCCCCAGGCTGACCCTCTGCCCAGCCCTGCCTGCCCTTGGTAAGGCTGGGGCCCTACTATGGACTCATGGGGCAGACAGGGGTCAGCTCCAGGTGGAGAGGAAACATGTGAGCTGCTCTGGAGTCAGACAAGGGGGGATGACCCAGGGGCCAGAGGGGCTTGGGCGCTGTCTCCAAGGGTGTGATGCTGCCCCAGATCATCTCCACAGTGATGTGGCCCTCACTGGGGATGTGGCAGCTGTTCCTGGACAGCACAGTGGGGCTGTGCTGTTGGAGCAGTCCTGGGCTGGGCCAAGGAACAGGTCTGGGGGGGCACAGTGGGGTCCCATCGCCTCTCTGCCTGTCCCTGTGCCAGCCCTGCCTCTGTCCCCAGGCTCCAGGACAGCCCAGGAGCTCTTCCCCGAGGCCGTGTATGAGGAGGTCGGTTACAGCCCAGTGCAGGAGAAGCAGGCGAGGTTTGGTCGCTCAGGTGGGTGTGGGCACATCTGCAGGACCCTTTCCCCTGGCCCCACCCCAGGGCTGACCCTCTGAAGCCCCCAGCCCATGGTCCCTGCAGTGCTGGGGCTGTGTGGTCTGTGGGGAGAGCACCCAGGTCCTGGGCCCGGGAGAGGAGCTTCCTCCCAACCAGCTCTGCTGATCGCAGCTGGACAGCCCCTCTCTTCCTGCCCCTGCACCCCACTTGACCAGTGAGGGATGAGCTGTCCTGGGGCAGCTCTGGGAGCACCTTTGAGACAGAGCTTGTCCCAGGGGAGCAGGGTGAATTCCCAGCCCTCCTCCCCATGCAGCCCCAGCTCTGTGGGTCCCCCTTCCTCAGCAGTGCTGGCCACGAACCAGGTCAGTGGGCTCGCTCCATAACACCCGCTGCGCATCTCTCCAGGCTCCTCTTCAGAGCAGTCCCTGACCCAGCTGCAGCCCTACCCTGGGTACCGTGAGGAGGAGGATGGTCTGGGATCAGCACCAGGTAATGAAGCAGGAAGGGGCTGATCTGCCTGCAGACAAGTGATGGACAGAGGTGTCACTGAGTGTCACCGTCAGAGACGGGGAGGACCTGAGGGTCTCCTGTGTTGCTGCCAACACCAGTGCCTCCCATCCTCTGCTCTGCAGGATGTATCTTCTCACTGTCACCAGCTCCCCTCTCTTTTCAGATGTTCTTGTTCCACATGGGGATGACCCAGCAGAGGGCTATGATGATGCCAGGGAGGTTTCTCACCCTGAGGAGGACGATGGCCCTGGACAGGGAGCTTGGGAAACGCCCAGGGTGCCAGAGGAGGGAGCAGGACCCAGGGATGCACCCAGAGGTAAGAGGGAAATTCAGCGCTGCTGGTTCCTGGGGTGCCATCCCTGCTGCCACCCTAGGTGCTGATGTACTGAGACCTAAACCTCTTGGGAAGGGGGAACCTGCCCAAGAGTTTCCCATGGAGGGACTGAAGGGTGGGAGAAGGAGCTGAATGTGGTGAGGAGCAGGGAGGAAGGTGGTGCACAGACCCCATGGGGTGAACTGCAATGTCCTGCATTGCTGCTTTCAGGGGGCAGCCTGTGCTCCCAGAGAAGTGCCAGGGTCCTTGGAGCTGAAGGAGACACCTCATCCCTGTCCCTGGGGAGCATGGGCTATGATGATGCTAAAGAGATCTCTCTGGCACATCCTTGTGAGGACACAAAGGCTGTGACAGAGCTGGGTGCACAGCAATCCCTGAGCCCCCGGCCAGGAGAGCCCATCCCTGCTGTGCAGGTGGGTGCAGCCGGGAGGGAGGAGAGGTCTGTGCAGCTGGGAGAGCCGTGAGCACCGGGGAACTGTCTCCCTTTGCCCATGGGCAGCAGAAACAGCCCAGAGTTTCCTCCATTTTTTCCCTGTTTTTACACTGTGCATCATATTTGTTCCTATTAAAAATCTTGGTGGACTTTGACTTGGAGCTGGTTCGTGTCTGCCCAGGCATCAGGAAATCTTCCTGAGTTTGATCAGATCAGGGGCAGCAGAGAACAAAGACATGGCGGTGGGGAAGGGGTTTGTCTCAGGGACAACAGGTTTGGGGTCAGGCTGTGGGGCTACAGAGCACGTGGTCCCTGTGACAGAGACGTTTCCATCCTGCTTTGCCTCAGGCAGTTTCTAGTCAAAATGGCTCTCTAATAGGTCCCATGATGCACCCCAGTGCCCATTTCTTCACCCCAAGATCTCCCAGCTGCTCTTTCCCCCAGGCCCTGCCTGGGCCAGGCTGGTCCCACAGCGCAGAGGCCATGACAGAGCTGCCAATCAGGGTAAGTCCTGGGCTGTGACCCCGCAGAAGTGAACCCTAAGGTGGTCAAGGTGCCCTTTAAACTCCAGATGGCTGCAAAGGTGATGATGGCCCACAGATCTCCTCCCGCAATGGTCAGGAGGCACATGGGTCCCCGAAGCCCGTCTTCATCAATGACTCTCCTGTTCTTGCTCAGCAAGAACCTAGAAGGACTCTTTTGGAGCAGTAACAGTCATGCAGGCACTACCCCTGCAGCCAAACATTTTCAAGCTCATTCTCAAAGCTGAAAAGACAGTAACTTTGCTTGGACATAAAGTCTGTCCCTCTCCTCTCAGTTGTTCTCAGTCACAACAAAACCCAACTTCCCTGGAATATTTGGGTATGGAAACGGGGGACAGTTGAGACACTTGTGCTGTGAGCCCTGGCTCTGGGCTGAGAGGATGGAGAGCACAACAACTTGTGCAGTGCTCAGGAAATGCAAGTAAAAGTAAAAATGACATTCAGTGGTAGAGCTGGGGCTGTTTGGGAGTCCCAGTGTGATGGCTGGTGACTTCCAAGCTAGACCCCAGGGGAGCCACTGCTGGTATTTCTGTCCTGACCTGTGCCCTGGCAGCAGGGAGGAACTGATGCAGAGGGATGTTCATGTGGGGCCTCAGACAGATTCCCCTGTGCTTGTATCTCTCTGCTGATGCCCAGAGAGGAGCGTGTCTGTGATTCATCAAACATTGCAGCAGGAGGGCAAAGCGGGGAGGCACAAAACTCTGCTCAGGACAGCGTGTGACTGAACAACTGGTGCCCACGCTCCCCAGGGGACGAACCTCAGCACGGCTTTGCCAGCTGTCCTTGGCACATCAGAGGCCCAGCTGTGACAAACCTCCAGACAGAGGATGCTGCCACTCACACCTCAGCTCAGGAGAGTGCCCAGCCCTGGGACTGGGTGGGACGGTGGTCAGGATGCTCCAGTTCGGGGACCTGAGTTCCAGGCAAGGAGGTGTATGAGGGGAGCAGTCTGTGCACCATCGAGAATGACAAAGAGGAGAGAGACAGGGTCTTTGCAGAGGCCTCACAAAACAGAGATCCTGATTGCTGATTAGAAGGAGGGACAGCTGGAGATCACCCCAAAAAAGCACTGAATAGAGATTCCTGCCCAGGGAGAGGCGGGAACTCGTGGTGCAAGAAGAAGGCTCCTTCTGACCCACAGATCTGCAGGTACAGGGCATGGGCAGTGCTGTGGCAAGAGCTGGAGGTGCAAGGAGGGCCAGGGCAGGATGGAAGAAGGCAGATGGGCTCCGCAAATGTCAAAGGGAGAAAATCATTGCGAAGCCCAGGGATGAACCAGGGGCCTTTAGATCTTCAGTCTGATGCTCTCCCAGCTAAGCTACTTCAGCTCTGCCCCGAACATCCAGCTGCAGACTGCAGTGGAGAAGTCTGGTGTAAGGAAAAGGGATGCAAGTGCCAGGTGGCCAATGAGAGAAATGATGGGGTTGGGGAGGTGAGGAGCAAGGTTGTCCACACAGTGTCAGACTTCAAGGGACAGCTTCTCCAACCAGTCCAGACCTCCTTAGCAGAGACCCTGGAACAATATCAGATAATGCTGCAATCACCTCTTCTCCACACTGAAAAAAAATAAGCTATACCCTTTGACAAAAAAAAAATAGTAATTTTTATTAGAAGGTTTTTGAAATCACTCTCCGAAACTACAATAGGCAACCCCTCCAATTAACTGTACAATACTAGAAGACAATTACAATAAGAGACATGGTTTCTTAGAGCTTTCTTCAATGTAATGAACCCCATGGTGCATTTGGTGCTGAGTCCTTGAACCTCAGGTGCTGAGAAAAGATTGCAGAAACCTTTCCAGAAGTCAAAGTCAGAAGAAATAAGTACTAAGTACCTTGAAGTATTAATGAGTTCCACTGAGGGCAAGTACCAGCAATGCCTCCCCAGGGACTCGTTAGAGCAGAGAATTGGAGGCCATGATGGCAGATAAACAAAGGGTCATGTGCAGGCAGCTGAGGTGCTGAGAAAAGCCTGGTTTTGTTGGATGAAGCAGAGAGGCCAAGGCCTGACCCCCAGCCCCTGGGAAGGCAGATCCTGTCCCTCACCCATTGCTCAGGGCTCTTCCTGGGGCAGGGGGATGTGGGCTGTGTGATGCTGAGTGAAGGACAATGGTGTGACAGTTCCCAGCCTTCCTGGGGGTGTGCAAGGAGGCCATGAGGTGCCCCCAGTGCCTGAGGACAACATGATGATTGCCATAGCCTAGGAGACAAAGACTTGGGTTCTCTTGGTGACATCCAGCCTTGCCAGTGCCCTTTGCCATCTCCACCACAGGTTGTCCTACACTGTCCCACAGCTGCTTCTGTTTCCCTGCAGGCTGCAGACACCCATCTCACTTCCTCCCTTTCTTCTCACCCTGCTATATCCAGACATTGACTGATGCGTCTCCAGTCTCATGTTCTGTTCCTTGAAACACAAGGAAGTGGATTGATCTCACGCTCCTTCTGGATGATTTCTTGTACCACAGCACTACCCTTTGAGGGTGGCAGTGTTTCTCTCCTCTACTGTAGAAAGGAGGACCCTGAAAACTACTGACCTGTCAGCCTCTTACCTGTGCCTGGGAAGAACATGAAACAGATCCTCCCAGAAGCTCTGCTATGGAACAGAGAATGGTGACTCAAGCACTCCCTGGGCAGCCTGTTCCACTGCTTCACAACCTTTTCCATGAAAAAATGCTTCCTAATACCAATTCTGAACCTTCTCTGGCATAACCTGAGGCCATTTCCTCTCATCCTATCATGTGCTGCTCAGAAGAACACCAACACTCTTCATGCTACAACCTCTTTTCAGACAGTTGTAGAGAGGGAAAGGTCTCCCCTCAGCCTCCTGTTCTCCAGGCTAAACACCCCCAGGTCCCTCAGCTGCTCCTCAGAAGACTTGTGCTCCAGGCTCTCAACAGCCTTGTCGCCCTCCTCTGCACTCACTCCAGCACCTCAGGGTCTTTTCTAAAGTGAGGGGCCCAAAACTGAACCGAGGATTCAACTTCTGGCCTCACCAGAAAGAGTACAAGGGGATGATCGCTGCCACAGTTCTGCCCATTGCTCTATTCTTGGTGCACTCCAGGAGGCTATTGGCCTTTTTGGCCTCCTGGGCACATGCTGGCTCATGTTCAGTCACTGTCGATCAACACCCCCAGGTCTTTTTCCACCAGGCAGCTTTCCAGCCACACTTCCTCAAGCCTGTAGTCTTGCATGGGGTTGTTATGACCCAAGGGCAGCCCATGGCACTTGGCCTTGTTACACCTCAGACAATTGACCTCAGCCCAATGAACCAGCAGCTCCATATCCATATGTAGAGCCTTCCTACTCTCCAGCAGATCAACACTCCCACCCAGCCTGGTGTCATCTGCAAACATACTGAGGGTGCGCTCGATGCCCTCATCCAGATCATTGATAAAGAGATTAAACTGGCCCCAATACTGAGCCCTGGGGAACACCACTCATGACCGGCTGCAACTGGATTGGCTCCATTCACCACAACTCTTTGGGCCCAGCCCTCCAGCCAGTTCTTTATCCATCGCAGATACACCATCCAGGCCATGTGCTGCAGCTTCTCCAGGAGAATGCTGTGGGATACGGTGTCAAAGGCTTTACTCAAGTCTAAGTACACAACATCCACAGCCTGTGTGGTGGATTCACTCCCCCACGACAGACTTTCCCTCATCTGCTAAGGCGGTCACCTTGACATAGAAGGAGATCAGGCTGGTCAAGCGGGACTTGCCTTTCATAAATCATGCTGATTGGGCCCAATTCCTCATCTCCTATGTGTGACCTCACAGTCCCTTTCCCAGCCATGTTCCTGCTGTTGGCCTATCCCCTGCAGAGGCACAAGTGACCTCGCAGTCCCCTCCACAGCCATTGGCTTCCTACTGGCCTATGAGTTCCTGAGACACAGCTGAGCACATGGCATCGTACCCAGCCATCACCCTCCTAGTGGTCCAGCGTGTGAGCAGATAAAACTAAGCTGCTTTCATCAAATTTATCTAATAGATTTCCTATCAAGGGTTTGAGTGGAGAAACTTTCCTCAGAGGAGCTGCTCTATTTACCCGGGTACACTTTATATCTCTGCTTCTGCCTTTTTTTTTTTCTTCTTCCTGTGTCTGTTCCATCTTGAAAGAGCTCTCCAGGGCAAAGATTCATGGAGTTATACAATAACGCAGATTGGAATTGACCTCTGAACACTATCTCTATCCCAATGATATATATGGCACCCCAAGGAATAGCTGATAGCATTTGTGCTCACTTGGGTTCATCTCTACCACATGCACACAATGGACATGCACATGATGTGTATGTTTACAACTCATCTGTACAATGAAAATATGGATTTTTGACCTAGTATTTCATAGAATCATAGAATGGCCTGAATTGGAAGGGATCCACAAGGAATCATAGAATCCAGCTCCTGTCCCTGCACAGGACAACCCCAAAGTTCACACCATGTATCTGAGGACGTTGTCCAGTCTCTTCTTCAACACTGTCAGGCTTGGGGCCATGACACCTCCCTGGGGAGCCTGTTCCAGTGTCCAGCACCCTCTACGTGAAGAACCTTTTCCTCATCTCCAACCTAAACTTTCCCTGGCACATCTATCTTCCATTCCCTTGGGTTCTCTCATTGGTCACTAAAGAGAAGACATCAGTACCTTCCCTTCTCCCCTTGTGAGGAAGCTGTAGCCACCATGAGGTCTCCTTTTAGTCTTTTCTTCAGCTCTGATGCTGAGAAACCCCTTGGCTTGCTTTCTGAAGCAGAAAGGAGAAGCCATGACCTCCAGGCAATGGGAAGGGGGACCCTGTCCCTCACACATGGCTCAGGGCTCTTCCTGGGACCGTGGGATGTGGGTGTGCAAGGCCGAGGGAAGGACAACACTGGTACAACAACTTCCAGCTTCCCCATGGGGCTGCAAGGAGGGAACGAGGCCCCAGTGCCATGAGGACAACATGTCTTCTCCTAGGCCTCAGTGGCACAGACAACTGCCATGGCCAAGGGGACAGAGACCTGGGTTCTGTTGGTCCCTTCCAGCCTTGCCAGCTCCCTTTGCCATCTCCATCACAGGCTGTTCTACACCGTCCTACACCTGCCCCTCTTTCCCTGCAGGCTGCAGACACCCATCTCGCTTCCCCACCTGCTCTCAGCCCAGCATTTCTGTCCCTTCACTGATGTGTCTGCACCCTCACTGGCTGTTCTTTGGAACACAAAGGCATGGGCTGATCCAGCTCCCTCTGCGTGACCTCTTGCACCACAGCCCTGCCCTTCCAGTCACATTTCTTCCTCCTGATATCCAGTCCTCACCTCCCAAGGTGCACTTTCTGACTCTTCCCTGCTTCTTCCCACTTCCAAGGAGAGCACGACCATCTAAGAAACTGCCCTTCATGCAGGGAACCCAACCTGTTAGGCTTCTTGTGGTCTTTTACCTGACCAGAGAGAAGTAACTTCACCACGATCTTCTAAATCCCGTGACTGCTGTTGGCCTTTCAGCTTCTCTGACAGACACGACCATGTTCCTGCTGCTGTCCCATCATGTTCTCAGGTGGGATGGACATGACAATGCATTTCCAAGGCTTCTTCCTGGATAAGACCTGTGGGTACCTTGGCAGAGATTCTTTCCCAGCCATGTCCCTGCTGCTGGCCTGTCAGCTCCAGAGACAGAACTGACCCCACATTCCCCTTCACAGCCACACGCTTCTGACTGGATTATGAGTTTCTGAGACACAACTGACCTCATAATACCAGCACCCATCCATCCCCCTCCTTAGCCCCCGGGACCTGACCAAGACTGAAGCATGTTCTACGCAGTCCTACACCTGCCCCTCTTTCCCTGCCGGCTGTAGACACCCATCTGGGTTTGTCACCTTGTTCAAATTCATCAAATAGATTTCCTACTAACAATGTGCATGAAAAGCACTCTTCTCTGGAACTGCTGTATTTCCGTTAACACCTTCTATATCTCCTCTTGTGACTTTTTTTTTACTATTCTTCTACCTGTTCTCTCTCCAAAAACCTCTCCAAGGCAAAAATTCTTTCAAATTACAGAATAACTCAGGTTTGAAGAGAGCCCTTGTCTCACTCATCTTGTCTCACTTTCCAGCTCAGGGCACGGTCAACCAGGTGAGGTTGCTCAAGGCCTCCACCCAGCTTTGCATCATCCTCAAACGCAATGAAAGTGCACTCTGTTACATCCTAGAAGGGGAGAATAAAGATGTTCCACAGTGTTGGCCCAAGTGCTGGTCACTGAGAGATGATACTAGTAACTGGCTGCATGGAGGACTTTGTATCACTGATGATATTTGGGCTTGATGGTTCAGCCAGCTTCCCACCCAGGATCCACTTCTCGAGCCCCATCAGCACTACTCTGCCCAGAAGGACACCATGGCTGAGGCCTTGCAAGCACCCTGTACACAACATGCCTTTCTTTCCCCTGTCCATTTGGGTTCCGCAATCCTTTCCTTTGCCTTCACATTCCAGGAAATGGGTGTAGGAGGACATGTCCCATCCCTTTCCCAGGGAGGGAGGTAGGGTGTCCAGCCTGTAACTCTCCCAGTTCCTATTCCTGCTCTTCTTGAAGATGGGTTTGAGGTCTGCGTTTCCTAAGGACCCCAGAACCATTCTGGTTTCTATGGCACTTTTGAGAGCACAATCCGGAATCATGGGAAGGGTGACGTAGCAGACAAGAACACGTGCAATGAGCCTGTCCAAGGCAGCTGAGATGAATCTCACTGGTCAAATGGGGATGGTTCCTGTAGTCAAACACAGAAATGTCAGGGTTCTGTCAGGTGTCAACAACTGAGCTGGCCTCATGGACTCCTTATGCACCCAGGGCTGCTCAGAGACAGAGTCTGTCCCTTTTACACACAGAGGCAGGAGTCACAGTGTCTCTCTGGCCTCCTGTTGCCACTCCCAAAGGATGGGAGGCACCTCAGCCCCATGGTGTGTCACCTGCTCTGCACTCATCTGACTTGTCCCATGGCAGGAAGAATGGACACAAGGAGCTCGCTTGAAGGAAGCACATCCCAGTGCTGCATTCAGGCAGTTAACAATGGGATGTTACTTCCAACACCAAGTGACCTCAAGATCTTGTCTGTCCCACAGGCCTTCATGGAACCCTAAGGAATAGTTGATGGTGTTTGTGATCACT